>NW_024704744.1:78192933-78716532 GCF_018977255.1 Callorhinchus milii | reverse complement strand
TTCTTCAAACATTGAGCTTGGGCCAGTGATCCAACAGTTGGCTTACAAGTACACAATCCCTACACATGACGGAAAAAGAATATTTGAAGATGCTTTGAGACATTTCAGCAACACGATAATAATCGTTGCATTTGACACAGCGCCTGATCACACCGTTGGGACGTCTCAAAGCGCTTCGCGGAATACACTGCAAAGTGAAAGTGACTGTATATTTGGTGGGTGAAACGTGGCAGCCAATTGCGTCCAGCCTGTTGTCGGGGTGGAGGTGAGGGGGGGGGTTAAGATATCCTTCGAAGTTTTGCACATGTCGATGTAAAGTTAAGCGCCCTGTGTTCCACTTGGCAGGTGTTCGCGGGGGGGATCAGCGCGTGTGTTCAGGCGGGGGGGGCTCAGCGCGCGTATTTGGGGGGGGGGTCAGCACGCGTGTTCAGGGGTGGGGGTGAGCGCCCGTGTTCGGGGGGGTGGTCAGCGCGCGTTCATAGGGGGGGTCAGCGCGCGTGTTCGAGGGGGGGGGGGGGGGGGAGTCAGCACGCATGTTTGGAGGGGGTTGGTCAGTGCATGTGTTCGGGAGGGGGTCAGCGCGTGTGTTCGGGAGGGGTCTGCGCGTGTGTTCGGGAGGGGGTCAGTGCATGTGTTCGGGAGGGGGTCAGCGCGTGTGTTCGGGAGGGGGTCAGTGCGTGTGTTCGGGAGGGGTCAGCGCGTGTGTTCGGGAGGGGTCTGCGCGTGTGTTCGGGAGGGGTCTGCGCGTGTGTTCGGGAGGGGTCTGCGCGTGTGTTCAGGAGGGGGTCTGCGTGTGTGTTCGGGAGGGGGTCTGCGCGTGTGTTCGGGAGGGGCTGCGCGTGTGTTCGGGAGGGGTCAGCGCGTGTGTTCGGGAGGGGTCAGCGCGTGTGTTCGGGAGGGGGTCTGCGCGTGTGTTCGGGAGGGGTCTGCGCGTGTGTTCGGGAGGGGTCTGCGCGTGTGTTCGGGAGGGGGTCTGCGCGTGTGTTCGGGAGGGGGTCTGCGCGTGTGTTCGGGAGGGGGTCAGCGCGTGTGTTCGGGAGGGGGTCTGCGCGTGTGTTCGGGAGGGGGTCTGCGCGTGTGTTCGGGAGGGGGTCTGCGTGTGTGTTCGGGAGGGGGTCTGCACGTGTGTTCGGGAGGGGGTCTGCGTGTGTGTTGGGGGGGGTCAGCACGTGTGTTCGGGGAGTTAGTGCGTGTGTTCGGGGTGGGGGATAGCGCGCATGGTCGGGGGAAGGGGGGTCAGCGAGCGTGTTCGGGGGGGTCAACGCGCGTGTTTGGAGGAGGTTGGTCAGCGCGTGTGTTCGGGAGGGGGTCAGCGCGTGTGTTTGGGAGGGTGCCTGCGCATGTGTTCGGGATGGGGTCTGCACGTGTGTTCGGGGGAGGGGTCAGTGTGTGTGTTCAGGGGCGGGTCAGTGTGTGTGTTCGGGGGCGGGTCAGTGTGTGTGTGGATGTTGGGGGGGGGGGTCAGTGTGTGGGGGGGGGGTCAGTGTGTGTGTTCGGGGGGGTCAGTGTGTGTGTGGATGTTGGGGGGGGTCAGTGTGTGGGGGGGGGGGTCAGTGTGTGTGTTCGGGGGCGGTCAGTGTGTGTGTTCGGGGGCGGGTCAGTGTGTGTGTTCGGAGGGGGTCAGTGTGGATGTTGGGGGGGGTCAGTGTGTGTGTGTGTGTGGGGGGGGGCAGTGTGGGGGGGGTCAGTGTGTGCGTGTGGGGGGGGTCAGTGTGGGGGGTGGTCAGTGTGTGGGGGGGTCAGTGTGTTTGTGGGGGGGGTCAGTGTGTGTGTGTGGGGGTCAGTGTGTGTGTGGGGCGGGGTCAGTGTGGAGGGGGGGTCAGTGTGTGTGTGTGGGGGGTCAGTGTGTGTGTGTGTGTGTGGGTGGGGGGGTGTCAGTGTGGTGTGTGTGTGGGGGGGGGGTCAGTGTGTGTGTGTGGGGGGGCAGTGTGGGGGGGGGGGGTCAGTGTGTTCGGGGGCGGGTCAGTGTGTGTGTTCGGAGGGGGTCAGTGTGGATGTTGGGGGGGGTCAGTGTGTGTGTGTGTGTGTGTGGGGGGGGCAGTGTGGGGGAGGCAGTGTGTGTGTGTGGGGGGGGGTCAGTGTGTGGGGTGGTCAGTGTGTGGGGGGGTCAGTGTGTGTGTGGGGGGGGGTCAGTGTGTGTGTGTGGTGGGGGGGTCAGTGTGTGTGTGGGGCGGGGTCAGTGTGGAGGGGGGTCAGTGTGTGTGTGTGTGTGTGAAATAATCCTTGCAATTGATGTAGCGCCTTATCACGTCAATGAGACATCTCAAAGTGCCTCACAGAATATATTGTAAAGTTGTAGAATATATTCAGCGCCTTGGGACGTCCTCCCAACGTGAAAGGCGCTATACAGATGTAATTTTGTTGTTGTTGTTGTAAAGTGTAGTCACTGTGTATTTTGTGGATGAAATGTGGCAGCCAATTGCGCACAGCAGTGTCCCACAAACAGTCATGGATTGAGTGACAAACTATTATTATCAGTTTTAAGTGCGTATCAGATGTACACTATCTGTTTCACACCTGCTTCAGCAGACATCCTTGTTTTACAATCACTCCTCGGAACTCCTCCTTCAAAATATCATCGTCTTCACTCGAATTTCCTTCGCTGAAAAAGCCACTGTCAGCCTGGCAGAGAGGGAGAGAGACAGAGGAAACAATGCACAGTAATCAGACAGTGACATCTGCCTTCCCGCAGTGATGAAACCACAGAACGTCTCAAACTGACCTTAGTTACATAACCATCAAGAGGCAGCAGCAGGAAGTGCTATACTCTCGCTTTTGAGTAGAGCAGTGAAGAAACAGCATCTTCAGCTCCATAATGAGCACCAACTCTGTTGTACTGCACTCCCTGCAATTCAGATTTAAACTGGAAGTACCAGTTTGCAACTTCTGTAAACTGTGCTTTCGGAACGGAAAATCAAAAATAAAAGATTGTGTTACCCCCCACCCACCTCTACCCCACCACCCCCCAACATGTGTTAGGATTTACAGTGGTGATCCGCAGCCTGGGTTATCTGCTGCGAGATACTGGCCAAAACAGTCGCCACTCAATCCACGACTGTTTGTGGACTGTGCGCAATTGGCTGCTACGTTTCGCCCGCAAAATACACGGTCAATTCACTTTACCGTATATTCTGTGAAGCGTTTTGAGACGTCTCGAGTAACAACAACAATAACAAGATCACATTTGTGTAGCACCTTTCATGTCGGGAGGACGTCCCAAGATGTGGGGTAAGGCATTCTGTCAAATGCAAGGCTTATTCTTCTTATTCTTCTTCTTCTTATTATTATAGCGCTTACAGAGCTTTAAACGAACGATGTGGATAAGAGCAACATTTGAAAAAGCGACTGATTGATAAGGCAACAGTTTAGGTGCTAGTTAAACAGTGATTTAGATATAAGTTAAACAGCGATGAAACAACGGTACTTTGTTTGCTGGCTATTTTATTGAACTGTATCATTTTGAGTTCACGGTTTATGGGGTTCACCGTTTTGCGGATTACCATTTTAGTGCTTGTGATTAGGGGGTTCACATTTTGGAGGTCCACTGTTTTTGGTGGGGTGCCTTTTTGGAGTTCAGTTTTTGGGGATTCAGGTTTGTGGGATTTCACTTTTGGGAGGTTCGACATTTTGGGGGTTCGATGTTCTTTGGGGTAGCCATTTTGTGGGGTTCAACGTTTGCCTGCCATGCAACTTCATGCCTGCCCTCAGCTGGATTTGTTTTGGACGGTATCTCAGAGAGATAATCAGGACATGGATCACTAGGGCTCCACTGTAAATACAAAAGCGCAGAGCTTCGAAAGTGCGAGCCCAGCACTTAGAACATGAAAATTGCTGGATGATAGAAGACCAAGGTCCATCCAGGTTCGCCTCCCACCATCCTGCATTCTCATGCACATGTTGTGTCCCAAATTACACCTGAACAGGCAGACGGGACCTCGGTTTACTCTTCGCTACTTACAAAATAATAATAGGCGTCAGCCTCGTCGGCAAAACAACTCTCAGCCACTTGTTCCGCGACCTCCTTGGCTCTGTCCTCAGCTGGCTGCAGGTAGCCCTCGCACACCAGGGCAGCTGCCAGCAGAACTCCCTCACGGCGATTCCTCACTGACTTAGACGACAATAGCCAGTCAATCACGCAGATGCCTGCAACAACAACAACAAAGAAATGATAATAAATATCCTTGCATTTGGTGTAGTGTCGAGACCCAAGTAGTAGAGGAGGGTCGAAGAGGAAGGTGTTGAGGCAGGCCTTGAAGGAGACAAGGGAGCGATCGAGGCAAATGGACTGTGGGATGAAGTTCCATTTGATGTAGCATCTTATTACATAGTTGCAATAGTGCCATGGGATCTTTAACGACCACTTGAACAGGAACAGATGAGACCTCAGTTTAACATGTCATCTGAAGAGTATTACCTCTAACAATGCAAAACCCCCCCTCAGCACTGCATTGGAGTGTCAGTTTAGACCATATAATTCCAAGCTTGAACCCATAACCTTGACTCAGAGGCAAGCGTGCTACCAGGCTGACACACAAGGAAAGATCATCGAAAGATGCTCAAACCCTTATTTTGCAACACTGCCCCTAAGTTCAACCTCTGACTCATAGAATCACAGAAATTTACAGCGCAGAAAGAGGCCATTCAGCCCGCCTTGTCTGCACCGGCTCTCAGAGGAAAGCTATTCATTCTGTACCATCACTCTGCCTTATCCCCATACTCCCTCACACCTCTATCTGATTCTATTGTTATTTTGTTACTCTCATTAATATTTTGATACGTGTAATATAATAGAGCACTTCAACACGTTAAAATGGCATAAAACGCTTCACATGATGCGTTGGCTTGAAGTCCGCACTTCCACACTCTCAGCTCATGTGCAAACCTTATCCATCACCTTGGCATATCCTCCCAATGTGAAAATGGGTGCTTATATAAATCGAAATGCAAGTGTAATTACTGTAGCTTTATAGTTATATTCCAGCAGCAACAAAAACAGAAATCAGGTGAATAGCCAAATTCATAAGAACATAAGAATTGCTGGAAGAAAGAAAACCAAAGTCTATTCAGTTCATCTCCCACTACCTTGGCAGTCGCATGGACATGTCATGTCCCAAACTATATTCTGTATCTCAAGATATTATTTCCTAAAAGAAATCTATCTAATTTGCTTTAGGAAGAATCAACATTTTCTGTTTCCACCGTCTTCCTAGGCAGCCTATTCCATCCATTTACTTCTTGCTCACTGAAACAGTGTTTTCGCAGATTTGTTTTGAATTTTTCCCTTTCAATCTTTGTTCAGAAAACAAATTATATCCTGTGGGAGTGTGTGGGGGAGGGCGTGGATGGACACAGTGAGAACATTCGAGGGTGGGGGGTGTCAGCCGGGTGTCTGACACATGCGAAAACCCATCACCTTGCTTAAGCGTATCCAAACCAAGCTGCGAATTCCATGCATCCCATCTATATATGGAAATCCCAGAGATAGATTATTGGAATGGAATGTGCTCTCTCTCCTTGGAGGGACCCATCTTCCTTACAACACCAACAACCACAACAACTTTCATTTGTATAACGACCTTCACGTGGGGTAGCGTCCTGGAGCACTTAGCTATATTCCGGAAAGTATTAGGTGCAGGTTGGAAAGAGCCAAGGCTTGGGGATCCCAGCGTGTGCGTTGGGTAACTGTGGAGTCTAACCAGCTAAAACCACATAGCTTGCCATCAATATCACTATCTGTCGAGCTTTCCCGCTGCTTGTCCAGCAAGGACCACCCTACCCATTAGGGCTTTGGATTTCAGGGTTAACAGGAGCTGAGTGGGATGATTCCCTGACCCCAGTGACTGGTCTGCCCTTCGAGGTCCTGCCGAAGGGTTGGAGTGGGTAGGATGTCTGAACTTCATATTCACCTGTGAAACAATGATTGAAGGTTTTTTTTTCCTTTTGCAATTTCATTTCCTTCACGCCAGTATCCAAGTGCTTCATAGAGAGGTATAAAGTACTAAAATCAAAACAAAGGGGAGTGAATATCTAACACAGGACCCACAATGTAATCACCCGCACTTGTTCAATTATACTGGAGAAAAAGAACATTTTATGACATTTCTTTGGCACTTTATTGCACTGGAAATTGAGGGAGATCTTCATGTGTAGGTGGCGTACACATGTGAAACACTTAGTCTGGTTTGGATAATCTTAAGCATGGTGATGGGTCATACGTGACAGACACCCGGCTGACCAAACAAAAATCATGCTTGGAATGTCTCAAAGTGATTCACAGTGATTGCTGTCAAGTGTAAAACAACTTTATTTTTGATCAGCCGGATGTCTGATACATGCGGAAACCCATCACCGTGCTTAAGAGAATCCAAACCAAACTGAGAATTCCATACATCCCACCGACACATGGAAATTCCAGAGATATTTATTGTAATGGAATGCGTACTCTCTCCTTAGGGAGAGGGGGGTGGGGGGGATACATTCTGCTTCCTAATTTTGGAAAGTATTAGGTACAGGATTGCAGTCAAGGCTTGGGGACCCCAGAGTGTAACTGCTGGAGTCTAACCAACTAAGCTATTCCAATAAGCTGTTCAGGCATAGCTTGCTATTGATATTGCTATCTGACAAGCTTTCCCACTTCTTCTCCAGCTAGGACCACCAGTTAGGGCTTTGGCTTCCAGGGGTTGTCCAGTGGCTGTGAGCAAACAAGCCAGCCATTTGCACCAACAAGGTCCAGCCATTTGCACCAACAAACAGCTATTAGGTGCATGCTTTATTGATCTGCGGGATATTTACGAAATGCAATAGTAATCTCTGCACCTAATACAGCTCCTACAATGTTAAAAGGGAATTGCTGTTAGTGATTGTGTACTTTGCAGGCAAACATTGCAGTCAATTTGCTCATAGCAATGTCCCACAAATAGCCGTGAAGTAAATGACCAATTTAGCTGCAGGTGTGTTGGCTGGGGCAGACTAGGAAAATGTCCCCTCTCCTTTTGAACAGTGCCATGATATCTTTAGTATCCATCTGAACAGGTATTGCAATGTCTCAGCCAAAGCACGATGCCTATGATAATATAACGCTCCCCTAGCACTGCACTGTGGGGCTTGAACCCATAACCTCCTGGCTCAGAGGTCAGTTATCTGGTGATTTAAGGCAACAACTCAGAGATGATGGCACAATAATCACACTCTCATCTATGGAGTCCCGCAGTGTAGTGTTTAGCACACTGGCCTCACAAGCGAGAGGACCTTGGTTCAATTCCCGGGCGGGGCGAAACCTTAAGCAAATTTCCTCACTCCACACACCTCAGTTAACCTAGCAGTAGGAACCCGGCTGTTAGTTGATTGGTGGATTACTTTCTGGGGGTAATAATCCCTCCTAAAAAATTGTGGTCACTCAATCCATGACTGTTTGTGGGACACTGCTTTGCACAATTGGCTATGCGTTTTGCCCACAAATTACATTGTCTGTCCACTTTACAGTATATTCTGTGAAGGGCTTTGAGACGTCTCAATGACGTGATAAGCCGCTATATCAAATGCAAGGATTATTATTATTATAGCTGCATTGAAAACTCATCTGGAACCTGCTTCACCAGCACATTAACATAAAAATATATTAACACAAAATAAAGGGTAACCGAGTGAAAGTTCTTACCCTAAATTAATATCTGAAGCCAATCTGATGGATTTTCTCGTTGACTTTCGGGCAAATTTCTGGCCCGCTTCAATACATTTTAATGCTCTCTTAATATCCCGCACCCAGGCATCTCGTTCCTCAAGGTGCGAGGCTTGCAGGAAATGGTCTTGATTCTTTGCTGTCCGGAGTTTGAAAACAAACTAGGGGAAAATGGATGTGGCAACAAAGAATTACAGCAGGGCAAAGAACAAACCAATTTATTATTTGGGTAATTGTTAGCGAGCACAGGGGGAAACTCCATTTTCTTTTCAAATAGTGCCATAAGATCTTTCACGTGTACCTGAACAGGCAGACATGACCTCAGATTAACATCTCATTTGAAGGATGGTCTCTCTGACAGGGTAGCACGCTCCACTCCCCCACCCCCAGCTCTGTGCTGGGACGTCAGCCTAGACTGTGTGAGTTCAAAACCCACAACCTTCTGACTCAGAGGCGATAGTGTTACCAACTGAGCTGGGGGGGCACCAGGTTCATTCTGAAGCAGAGCTCCTGCAAAGCGCAACATCTTTTGTAGTTCATTCGATGCAAGAAAGTAGGAAAAGACCTTTCGGTTTCATCTTGCTCACTTTGTTAGTTACAGATCAGACCAAATTCTTCCTCCTCTACCTTATAGCTAATCCAGGAACCCTTCATTCCCTGTAGAATTGTGAATCTGTCTATTTCTTGTTTGAATGTTTTAAACAATTGGCTGCCACGTTTCGCCCACAAAATATACAGTGAATTCACTTTACAGTATATTCTGTGAAGCGGTTTGAGATGTCTCAACATGGTGATAAGGCGTTATATCAAATGCAAAGATTATTATCTATACTAATAAAATGACAATGTCTGTCTGCACTCCAAGAAGGATCTCAATAGCCGATAGATGTAGAGATATCATTTATACCTCAACGGAAAGCTCTTGCACTTGGGAGTGACATGGGCCTATTTGTTTTCGGGTATCTCCTATCGTTCATGACTTATTTTCAGTTTTGAGTTTTTTACTGCAGTTACACCTGGTGGCTGCTAGTCAAAGTGGCGCTGAGGCATCGTGCGTCACTGAGCACCTACTTATGTATGCACGCACTGCATTTACACCTGGTGGCCGTGCCAGCTGACTGTGCTGCTGTGGGATCCTGCGTCATAGAGCATGCACATGGCCAAGCAGCGGGAGCAAAATAAAGAACACAGATTAAGTTAAACTGCGGCAAGAACAACAAAATTATATTATTAAAGTGCTGAGTCCTCCCACTGAGTCCTCCCAAAAGGAATCCTCCCACAGGAGTCCTCCCATATGAGTATAGATAAAGATTAAATGTCTGTCTGTCTGTCTGTCTGACTACTTTCCATATTGGATCCTTTGGTTGTAAGCATGGCTGCAACGGGTACAGCTAGTTTTACTCTAAACACAGAAGTCACTGGGGACGCGCAGTAGGTCAGGCAGCATCCACGAAGAGAGGAAAATGATTTAACGTTTCAGGTCTAAGAACTTTCAACAGAACTGGGGGATGTTGGAATCAACTCCATCCTCACCCGACTCCACTGGCTTCCCATCACACAGAGGATACAGTTCAAGATCCTGGTCCTCACCTTCAAAGCCCTCCATGGCTTTACTCACCCCACCTCTGCGACCTCCTAATCCCCTACCATCCTGCCCGCTCCCTCTGCTCAGCGGGCTTCGGCCTGCTTCATGTCCCCTGCCTCGCCCAACCCACCATTGGCGGGTGGGCCTTCAGCCACTATGCCGCCACCCTCTGGAACTCCATCCCACAGTCCCTTAACCTCGCCCACTCCCTTGCCTCGTTCAAGTCCCATCTCAAGACCCTCCTCTTCAACAGTGCCTTCAATCACCCTCTTTCCCCCCCTGCCCTCCACCCTCCCGATCCTGACCCCCAGCTCGGGTCCGAAACACTGATTGTCCAGTGTCTTGGGACATCCTCCCGATATTGAAAGGCGCTATACAAATGGAATTTTGTTGTTATTGTTGTTGTTGGAAGGGAACAGATTATAAGGGGAAGTAGAGAAGCGGGGGGGAAAGAAAGACATAATGAACATTTTTAGATGGAGGACAGAAGATGATGAGATTAGAGGTGTTGATGGTGCAAGACAAAAGGTAATAGATGGATTATAAAACGAACATATGCATCTAAGAACCAGAGGATGTGTTAATGGTTGCAGAAGAGGGGAAGGGGAGTGTGGGGATGCAAGGTTGAGAGGAGATGGGAACTGCGGTTAGGGTCTGAAGTGGTTGAAATCAATGTTGAGCCTAGAGGGCTGTAAGGTGCCCAGGAAATGGATGAAGTGCTGTTTTTTGAGCTTGTGTTGAGCTTCGATCGAACAGCGTAGGAGGCCCTGGATAAAAAGGTCGCAGTGGGAGTCGGAAGGAGAATTAAAATGGCAAGCGACCGGAAGCTCAGGGTTGCACTTGCGAACAGAATGGAAGTGTTCGGCAAAGCGATCACCATATCTGCTTTTGGTCTCCCCGATGTAGAGGAGACCACGGCGTGTGCAGCGAATACACTGTGCTACGTTGATGGAAGTACATGTAAATCGCTGATTTACCTGGAAGTAGTGTTTGGAGCCCTGGACAGTGGTATGGGAGAAGGTGAACGGGAAGGTGCCAGGGGAGGGAGAGAGAGCAGGTGTTAGTGGCGATGGAGGAGTGGACCAGGGAGTCACAGAGGGAGCGGTCCCTGCGGAATGCTGAGAGGGGAGTAGAGGGAAAAATGTGTTTGGTGGTGAGATTACGCTGGAGGTGGCGGAAATGGTGGAGGATTATCCGTTGAAAATAGAGGTCGGTGGGGTGGAAGGTAGGACTCGCGGCACCCTATCACAGTTCTGGGGGCGGGGATGCAAAGAGGTGAGGGCAAAGGTGTGGGAAATAGAGCAGACACAGTCTGCCACAGTGGAGGGAAATTTCTCGGCTGAGGGAAAAGGAGGACATTTCAGAAGCTCTGGTGTGGAAGGTGATATTGTCAGAGCAGGTGCGGTAGAGGCGGAGAAACTGGAAGAAAAGAATGGAATCCTTACAGAAAGCAGAGTGATAAGAGGTGTATTAGAGGTAGCTGTGGGAGTCGGCAGGTTGTTAGTAAATGTCAGTGGATAGTCTCTGCCCCGAGATGGAGATAGGGAAGTCAAGGAAGGGAAGGGAAGAGTCAGGGATGTGAAGTTAAGGGAGGGGTGGAAGTTGGAAAAAAAATTCATGAAGTTTTCTAGCTCGGGGCGAGAACACAAACACAGTCATCAATATAGCGGAAGAAAAAGTCAGGGACGGGACTTGAGTAGGACTGGACAGAGATTGTTCAATGTATCCTACAAACAGGTAGACATAGCTCGGGCCATGTGGGTTCCCATAGCGACACTTTTGTTCGGAGGAATTGGGTAGAGTTAAAGGAGAAGTTGTTCAATGTGAGAACAAGTTCAGCGAGGCGGAGGGTGTGGTGGTGGATGGAGATTGGTTGGGCCGCTGTTCCAGGAAGAAATGGAGGGCCTGCAGGGGGATGGAGGTGTTCAGGGACTGAACGTCCATTGTAAAAAGGAGACGGTTAGGGACAGAAAAATAGAATTTGTTGAAGTGACAGAGGACGTTAATAATACGGCGGAGGTCATCAATGGGGCATCAATAATAATAATATTATTATATTACTTCTATCGAACACACATGTACCTTAGTTTTATAAGTTTTAGCAGTGAAATTTGTAGTGTTTGGTAACGCATCCAAACCGAATGCGATGTTAAATTCTGCATATTTTGCCCCCTAGTGTTAAATAATTGGAAAGAGAAGGTTGTGTTAAAAAAACTTATTCTGGTTTACAGACCATTCTTTTATTGTACTCCTGGCATGGGCTGGTCAGCAAACTCTCCTTCAGTGGAATCACTCCTTTCGGGCTCTGGTCAATTTTTTTATCGTAAAATTTAATCTCATCTTCTAAGAGGACAACCCATGTTGCCTTCCAGGAACTGAACACGGTTCTCTGTGAAGGGGAGGAAAAAGACAAGACACATTATAAAACACAGTAATAATGATAATATTAACAATAATCATAATCCTTGTATTTGGTACAGATTCTTATCACGTCTTTGAGTCACCTTAAAGGGTTTCACAGGAATTATAATAATAATAATAATAATAATCCTTGCATTTGATATAGTGCTTTTTCACGTCTTCTCGAATTACGGTGAAATCGAGAGAGTATGTATTTTGTGGGTGAAACACGGCAGCCAATTGCGCAAAGCAAGTCCCACAAGCAGCCTTGGAGTGAGTGATCAATTTTATTTGAGGGATTTGTTGGCCAAGACATCGGAAGAGAGAAACTCCCTTCCCACGGGATCTGCAGTAGCAGTCATAGCACAAATACAGTGTGTTTTACAGTGCCTTGGCTTCTTGTTTGACCCTCAACTACCCTTTCTACCCCACATCCGCTCTGCCTTACCCCACCTCCGCAACATCGCCTGGCTCCGCCACTGTCTCACACTGTAGGCCGCCGAGACCTTCATACACGTATTCATAACATCCAGGCCTAACTGTGCAAAGTCCCTACTTGTTGGCCTCCCCAGCTCCTCCCTCCACAGGCTGCAGATCATCCAGAACTCTGCAGCCTATGTTCTCTCCTGTACCAGACTCCGTGACCCTATTACCCCCATCTTTGCCCGACTCCACTGGCTTCCCATCACACAGAGGATACAGTTAAAGATCCTGGTCCTCACCTTCAAAGCCCTCCATGGCCTTGCTCCCCTCTGCGACCCTCTAAGCCCCTACCAACCTGACTGTAGGACCATAGAAATGCACAGTAAAGAAGGAGGCCATTGTACTTATTGTCCTGGACCGACTCTCTGAAAAAAGGATCGGTTTAGTGGTTCGAGTCGTCTCACCGAGATCACTCCATTCAATGATAATGGGCAACCACTTTTCTATGTTGTGGTGACCAACATAGTCGAGCTGAGCCGCAGATTCCCCCAGATCACTGCAAAGCTTGAGTTCAAGTTCTAAGGTTCTGAGCTCAGAGGATTTGTCAAAACATCTTAATATCCTGGTTCCCTTGTCTACAGGTGCCTCATGCTCTTAGGACATGGGTGAGACTCATGTAAACTCGTGAATTTACTTAGCAATGGGAGGAAAGACTGAATCACACCGTGTCACATTTGCTATGAACCACGTTTCTCTTTAACCTCTCAAAAGATCCTGTAGGGCTTGCTCTGCTTCATGCTCCATTTGCCCCCACACCCACACCATCATCTTCAAACATGCTTCAAACCACTTCAAAGCCGCTCTCTGTTACTCTGCTTTCCTCCCTCCCAACTCAAAAAATATGAAAAACCTTTGCTCTTCAACTGCATCTTCAGTCATTACCCACCCACTCATTCCCCTCATTTGGAGTTTACCGCATAAAGGAGTTTATGTATTGATACGTAAACCTGTTTGGGCTCCCTCAACTCTCTCCGTGAAGCGCTTTGAGACATTCTTGGTAAGAGAATGGTAAGGGTGGTAAGAGGGGCGATAAGCCCAAACAATATAATTTAACTTGCCTGCTTGTCCTCTCTACTGAGGAAAGTGAATTACATGGACGGAGACCATGAAAGCAGAGAAACTGAGTAAAAACTCACTCTAGGAATGTGCACAATTGCTCGGTCCATCCCTTCTCAAGCTACAAAACTGAAAATATCTCCACAAGCTCATGGTGTAAAGTGTCCAGGAAGTTTAGTTCAGGTCAGGACACTGGAGTCATTTAGAAATCATCTTGACACTGCGATGGGAGGGGCGGGGATGGTGGTGTAGGGTGGGTGTTCTGGAAGGTTGAGACCAGATTACGATGAGAAACAATCTTGTGATCATGGGAAGCGACACCCAGAGCCAAACAACGTCAACAACTTGCATTTATATAGCACCCTTCACGCTGGGTAGGGTTCTGGAGTGCTTCATAGTGGCGGAGTCTGACAAATCAATTCCTCCTATTCCGCTCCCGAGGCAAGATAAGAAAATTCAGAAACATGTGGCATACAGGGAGTTCCGAGATTGGCTGGAAGTCGTCCTCCAAAGAGTGAACAAAATGGTACATAAAAGTCAGGATTTTAGTGTAAGTGTACAGGACTGTAACTTCTTGTTTGTTAGCTGCAGCATTACGCATCCAAATGTCAATCACAGTTCCTATTATTAGTTCCTTTCTGACTCATGTGCATTAAATGGAAACATTTTGATGGTGCAAGTTTCAGTCGTATGCACCTAATGAACAACAAATTAATTTAATTTGCGCCCAAGGAGGCCTGGAAGCAGATTTACTGACAATGTGACAATAACAATCCTTGCATTTTACATAACACCTTTGGTAAGCAGCCACAAAGCCAGGATATTTGTTGAGATTTCTCTCAACACAGCACCCGGACATGGGATTCACTCACAGTCCATTTACACTCCACACACCTCATTTCTTCCACCTCAATGCTCTCACTCACTTTGATGCATTTATTTTAATCCCAGATTTTTTTATATATCACAGAGGAGTACAAAGAAGTCCAAGACATTTCATTGTCTGGATCGACTGGAACTGTCAGCAGTTCACAAGGGGTTAGGAATTCATGTTTCAAGAAAAGATGTCTCAGTAAATGAAACACTGAAGGTCTCACACTCTCTCAATCCGACATTTAAGGAGAAGCCAGGTTGCTCTTCCTAGTCTGGGGCCTGGCTTGGTAGAGTGATAGTTGATAGTAATAATCTTTCCATTTGATATACCGCCATTATCACATCATTGAGACATCTCAAGATGCTTCACAAAATATATTGTAAAGTGAATTTACTATATACTTTGTGGGCGAAACACATCAGCCAATTGCGCAGAGCAGTGTCCCACAAACAGCGGTGGAGTGATTGAACAATTTTATTTGGGGGATTGTTGGCCAGGACACCAGGAGAAATTCCTTTCTCTTTTTGAATAGCGCACCTGAACAGGCACAGACATGATCCCGGTTTAACCGAAAAATCAGCACACCCCAGCAATGCATTGAAATGTCATTTAAGACTATCATCTAACCTTCTGACTCAGAGGTGAGAGTGCTATCACTGCGACAGGCTGACACACAAAGCCAACTTTCTAGGCTGATTATCCAACGCAATGTTGGGGGAGCATTGCATTTTTGGTAGTGCCATCCTTGAGATATCAAAGCAAGGTCCCATCTGCCAGTTCAGGTAGATGTCAAAGATCCCATGGCACTACTTGAAAAAAAGAAGGGAGTTTCTCCCGGTGTCCTGACTGATAATTCCCGCTCCTTCCCCCTCCACACCCCCCAGATGAAACTGGTCATTCACTTCATGGCTGTTTGCGGGACATTGCTGTGCACAAATCGACTGCCGGGTGTGCCCACAAAATAAGCAGTGACTACACCCCACAGAAATATCAGAACCACTCCCAGATTTCTCAAAGGCCACAGCTGCTGAAATAAACCCCCTATAGGCACTATGTCAGGAGCAAAAGACAGAGCTGGATTGAGAGAAATGAGGAAGCAGTGGCAAATTCACACCGCAGTGAATAAGGCTCCCAAACCTCATTACCCAGCCTGAATCATGAAGGGGTACTGAAGAATGACTTGCACCCATGCTGTGTTGTAACTACAATAGTGCAAATGTGCAGTCATGCCAGACACCATAATAATAATCTTTGTATTTGATATAGCGCCTCATCACGTCATTGAAACGTCTCAAACGGCTTCACAGAATTTCTTCTAAAGTGGATTGACTGTGTATTTTGTGGGTGAAACTCGGCAGCCAATTGCCGTTGGCTGAGTGACCACATCTTCTTTTTTGGGAGGGATTATTACCCCTGGAAAGCAATCCGTCAATCGAATAACAACTGGGTTCCTACATACTGCTACATAAACAGAGGCATGTGCTGTAAGGAAACTTGCCTAAGGTTTCGCCACGTCCGGGAATTGAACCTAGATCCTTCGGATGTCAGGTGAGCGAGCTAAACTACTACGCTACGGGACTATGATGTTATGATGCTGCTGATCTCAGCAAGGTTACAATAACAACAACAAACATACAAATTACATTTGTATAGCATCTTTCACATCGGGAGGACATCCCAAGGATCTGTACAGTCAAGGGTTTGCACCCGAGTTGCGGGGTGGGATAATAATAATCCTTGCATTTGATATACCGCTTTTCACGTCGGGAGGATGTCCCAAAGCGTTTAACATAACACACTGTAAAGTGAATTGACTGTATATTTGTGGGAGAACGCGGCAGCCAATTGCGCACAGCAATGTCCCACAAACAGTTGTAGATTGAAAATGACCAATTGATTATTGTTACTTGGAGGTGCCGTCGTTTTGGATGAGGCATTAAACTGAGGTCTTGTCTGTGTCTGATCAAGTGGACTATTCGAAAAAAGAAGGAAGTTTCTCCCGGTGTCCTGGCTAACAATAACCCAAATAAAACTGATCATTGGCTTTAAGGCTGTTTGTGCAAATTGGCTGCTCACAAAATACACAACCACAGCACTTTACAGTATGTTCTGCGAAGCGCTTTGGTACGTCCTCCTTGGTAACTAATGTAGAACCACATAATCAACTTGATCGAATTCAAGATCCTCGTCCTCACTTTCAAGGCCATCCATGGCCTTGCCCCCTCCTACTTCTCTGACCTGCTGACTCCCTACCAACCTGCCCGCTCCCTCCGTTCAGCGGGCTCTGGCCTGCTCCATGTCTCCCGCCCGACCTGCCCTAACATCGGTGGCCAGGCTTTCAGCCTCTCTGCCCCCACACTCTGGAACTCCATCTCACAGTCACTTCGCCTCGCTTACTCCCTTGCCTCCTTCAAGGCCGGTCTCCAGACCCTTCGCTTCGATTGTGCTTTCGATCACTCTCCCACCTCTCTGCCTTCCCTCACCCCTATCCCACCTCTCCCCCCTGCTCGAGTCCTGACCCGACTGTCCAGCGCCTTGGGACGTCCTCCCGACGTGAAAGGCGCTCTATAAATGTAATTTTGTTGTTGTTGTTGTTGTCCTGATGTGAAGGGCACTATATCAAACAATAATAATAAAAACATTCTCAATACTAATACTATTAATGATAATAATGTGAGAGTTGAGAATGTGAAAAGCAGAAGTGCTGTGGAGGGTGTAAAGGCCGGGAAATGTCAGAACGACAGTTGACAGGAAGTTATATTTAGATATAGAGAACTTTCAGAATAATAGAACTCACAATTGGGATTTTAACCCACTTGTTCTTGGTACCTAATGGAGAACCATATAATCATCAGACAGAAGGTGAAGAGAGAGTGAGAGAGAGAAAGCATGTCTGCAGTAGTCCAAGGCACCGTTAAATTATTAATAATAATAATCCTGGCATTTAATACGGTGGTGTTCATATCAGGATGCCTCAAAATGCTTTGCAGAATTCACTGTAAAGTGCAGCGACTGGGTATTTTGTATTCAAATGCGACAGCCAGTTTGACCCACAAACAGCCATAAAGTGAATGACTAATTTTTACCCTAGGCTTGGACACAAAGAAAGTCTCTCTTCTCTTTTTGGATCCACCTGAACGGGAAGAGAGGACCTTGGCTTAACATCTCATCCAAAGGACAGCACTTCCAACAATACAGCGCTCCCCCAGCACTACACTATGGTGTGAGTTTATTCAATATTATATTATTATATTATAATATTCAATGCTTTCCAAATATTGCACTCATCCAATGGATACAATAGAATTTGGCAGTTTACTGCAGTGTAAATGCAGGGTGTAATTGCTGAACTTGGCTATACTGTACATTTCATTGCAAGGTGCAGAAGGAACTCACAAGCAAGAGTTGTTTGTGATCTTTTGGCTCCTATTCAAGTCCTTTCTCCATGATCGCTTAAAAGTAAGCAAATGAAGCGAATCCTAACAATAACAACAACAAGATTACATTTGTGTGGCGCCTTCCACGTCGGGAGGACTAAGAGTTGGGATGTTATGCAAGTACTTTTCACATGTGGTATTGTGAATAAAGTTTGTGACTTTGTGTTCAACTTCTGGGCAAATAGCTGGTCTTGTGTCAGGATACAACGAGGTCTATAGGAAGTGGCCTCAGTGACCACTAACTGAAGCTCACACATACAGGCTGTGTGCCCACCGTACACAATTTGCAAATTAAACCCTTACCACATCATTGGGATGTCTCACAGCTCTTCATAAAATACACTGCAAAGTGAATTTGACTGTATGTTTTATGGATGAAACGTGGCAGCCAAGTGGGCACAGCAGTGTGCCACAGACAGTCATGGATTAAGTGATCAATTTTTTTTAAAAGGGTTTATTACCCCCAGAAAGTAATCCGCCAATCAACCAACGACCGGGTTCCTTCTTACTGCTTCGTAAACAGAGGTGTGTGGAGTACACTTGCCTAAGGTTTTGCCCCGATGGGGAATCAAACCCGGGTCCTATTGCTTGCGAAACAAATGCTCTAACCACTTCATTACGAACTCCACACTGTGTCCATACTACAACTACTGTGAGGATCACTGCATATTTTTTATTCTATTGAGGGCACATTTGCAGTATGCAGTAATACTACCGTGCGTCGTAAAGTGCTTTTCTAAACGGCAAAACAAGTAACAAGAGACAAGATGCAAATCAGTTTGCACTTTGCAAACCTCATGTGAATAACAGAAAATGTTTGGTTTCAATCTTTCTTCTAAAAGAGAAATGAAAACTTCTGCAGAATTTTACCTTGGAAGGATAAAGAAATAGAATGCATGATATGCGTAAGCAGCAAATGTGATGGGTCAGTACTTCTGTGCACTCTGCACTTTTGTGCTCTTATTTTTTAGATCATACAGTCAAATAGTAATGATAATCGCACATGATACAGCACCTCGCGAGGTCAACAAAACATCATAATTTTTACAGAATTTTCACTGTAAACAAATGAACAAATGGACAGATCAATACAGTACCCAATCTGTGCACAGCAACGTCCCATAAACAGCCATGGAGTGAATCACAAAAAAGTATTTGGGGGTTTGTTGGCCAAGACACCAGGAGAGGGAAATTTCCTTTTCTTTTTGAATAGCGCCATGGGATGTTTAACATCCAGCTGAACAGGCAGATGAGACCTCAGTTTAATTTCTCATTTGAAGGACGGAACCTCTGACGATGCAAACCCCCCACCCCCCCATCCCCGGCACAGTAATGGAGTGTCAGCCTGTCCAACGTGGGGCTTGAACCCACTCTGAGATGAGAGTACTACCACTGAGCCAGGCTGACCCCAAATAAGAACTACAATATAAATGGATATACGTTTCTGTCGTAGGTTTGGGAAAGCCACGCAAGACCCAGCCTTTAGAGGCAAGTCAGCAGCAAGTTCGTTTTAAATAAGTAACAAATCCTAATAAGTACTCGAGCCGGGAGCAAAAGATAACAGGAAAGAAATTCCAAGTCCCAAATCTGTTCTTTGTTCTGTTACTTCCGTGCACTAAAAGTAAAATAGGCCACTTGATATCAGTCAAACCACCTCTTGATCTATGTTTTACCTCCAGTATCAACCGGATGAGATTATTGTCTTGTTCTGTGTTGTTCCTGCCCTTCGAGCCAAACCATTGTGATGTTATCAGCTGTGATAATGATCATATCACATGTCACACTTTATTCTGCTTTCTCTGCTTCATTTCACCATCAGGTTTTAGACTGCCTGCACGATTGGTTTGAGGCTTTCCAATTACAATAGGCATCAGTGTCAACTCCCATCCCTAGCTCGGGTGCCAAGTGAGGTTGTCAGGTACGTTTTGGGACGTCTGCTGTGCGCAATTGGCTGCTGCGTTTCATCCACAAAATACACAGTCACTTCACTTTACTGTATATTCTGTGAAGCGCTTTGAGATGTCTCAACGACGTGACAAGGCGTTATATCAAATGCATGGATTAATATTATTACAGCGTCTTATCACCGCATCGAAACGTTTCAAAGGGCTTCATAGGATTTTTACTGTGATGCAAAATGAAGGTGAATGTGGTAGCGAATTTCGTACAGCAACGACTCAGTTTGTGTATATTCAAGAAGATTACAATGGGGCGGGGTGGGTTTGGGGGGGGGTGGTCATGATCTTAGACTGCGCGCAAATCGGGCGGCCACGATCATCTACGAATACAAAAAATCGTATTACAAAAAAAATCTGCGAAGCTCTTCAAGTTGTTTCGACGTTACAAGTGCTATATCAAATGCAAGGACTGTCAATGTGAAGTAGGAGGATGAATAGACAGTTCTGATTTCACTGTTTAATGGAGTGTCTACCGTGGAGGCAGTTTCAAATGCAAGAAATATTATTATTATAATTGTTAGTATTAGTAATAGGAGATTGGCACACATTACTTGAGGAAGTGTTTTGCTGCCTTAAAAACTGGTTGTACAATGAGCAGTCTCTACAGCACACATCAGCTCTGAACACTTCCTCTGTCCAACTACTCTACTTCATTGACTACGTCTGTCAAAAGACGTGAAGTGGAATCCACTGTACTTGGAATGAGTGCATCTATTACCAAAGGTGGACTGTGCCTAAATACAAGAGAGTACTGTCCTGGAGTTATGAGTTTAAAACTGTCAATTGAAAACCTCAACATGAACAACAACATCAACAACAAAATTACATTTGTATGGCGCCTTTCACGTCGGGAGGACGTCCCAAAGCCCTGGACAGACAGAGTTACGGACACAACCCGAGGGTTGGGGTGGGAGAGGGTGGAGGGCAGTGGGGGGAAGCAGGGATATTGAAAGAACGGTCGAAGAAGAGGGTCTTGAGGTGGGTCTTGAAGGTGACGAGGGAGGGAGTGAGACGGAGGGACTGCGGGATAGCGTTCCAGAGGATGGGTGCAGAGTGGCAGAAGGCCCATCCGCCAATAGTGGGGCGAGCGAGGCGGGGGACGTGAAGCAGGCCGGAGCCCGCTGAGCGGAGGGAGGGGACAGGATGGGAGGGGGTTAGGAGGTCGCAGAGGTTGGGAGGAGCGAGACCGTGGAGGGCTTTGAAGGTGAGGACCAGGATCTTGAACTGTACTCTCTGTGCAATGGGAAGCCAGTGGAGTTGGGCAAGGGTGGGGGTGATAGGGTCGCAGAGCTTAGTGCTGGAGAGGACATAGGCTGCAGAGTTCTGGATGATCTGCAGACTGTGGGGGAGGACCACCAAAACTGCTGCTACATTTTAGAGAGGAGGTTACTTTAAGAGTTTACTTTTGACCACAAAACACACACCATCCCCTACACTTGTGAAGCATTTTCGGACGTCCCACTCACTTGAAAGTTAACTTAGGAATTATTATTGCTATAAAATTGGCCACCCACACGAGTTGCCACCCGCAGACTGTTGTTTCCCTTGAGGGGTGAAACGCGGCAGCCAATTTGCGCACAGTCACACCTCCACAAACAACCACGATGTGAATGATCAACTTTATTTACGGGCTGCTGGAAATAGATATATACGAGTCAAAATTAGGCATGAATAACCATAAAACTTGGTTTGAAGTTGTGCAACTCTAACCCTCATTTTCCGCTTTTATTTTCTGTCCTTCTCAGTGTCTAAGTTTAATTGCACGGAAAACTGACATCAAACAAAAAAAATCAAACTCTGGATTGCATCTCGGAGCCATTTGAGTTTAAATTGAAGGACACTGACTTCAGGAGCAAGGTTACATTTGGATGCTGGAACTCATTTTAAAAAAAGCTTGATGATGTGATAGGAGGACGATAGGGTGGGTGTTCTGTAACGATGAAATCAAATGGGCTGAAGGGCCTTCCTCATCTGAACCGATCTTGTGAATAAACATGCACCCTTGTGGGATCTGTTCCTTCCAATGGGCAGTAAAGTGTTCAGGGAAGAACACGGGTGATTCTGAGGTTTCAATGCGCTAAATTATAATAATAATAATCCTTGCATTTGATATGACTGTGTATTTCGTGGGTGAAACACGTCAGCCAATTGCGCACAGTAGATAAAGAGGTCTACACAGCTCAAGTTGGTCCCTTAGAACAATCGTGTTGAGAAGAATGTGATCCAGATCTTTAAAAGATGAAGCCCTCTGACTTGTTTCACCTCTCCTCACTTTCAAAGCCAGCCTTAAAACTCTGACTGTGCTTTTGGTCATCGTTTGCCCTCTCCCCCCAGCTCCAATGTCCATCCAGCTGAGTAAAACCTGAAAGACGCTATCTGAATGTAAATTGTATTGTATTTATATTGTATTAATAAATAATGCTCTATTTATTAATCCTATTTATTACATCTCTGGTACCTGTCTAGTTCTTGAAATTAGTGATTCTATTGAAGCACACAGGAGTCAAATGTAGTGAATTCAACTGTTAACCACCCTTCACATGAAGTAATTCCTCCTAACCTCAATCTCCTCCCGCCCCCCACCCCAACTCCCTTTGTTCTATTAGAGTGGGGATGGACAAATATTTTGGAGCTTTGCTCCACTGTGATCATCGATGCAGAACTTTTCCTCAGAGATCGTGGGTAATGTCATGTCCATGATAAGCTTTCATTGGTCTCGTGGAAGGTCTGAGTTTAATGGTGTAATTACCTTTAGCAGTAATAACAACAACTTGCATTTATATAGCACCCTTCACGAGGGGTGGTGTCTCGGAGCTTTGTATTTAGTAAATAAATACCTTTAAATCATCCATGCTCTCCTCTTTTTTGGCAGAGGAACGAAAGCAGTTTGCACTGATATAGCACCATTCACGAAGTAGAATGTTCAAAGCGCTTTATAATGTGGAATGCTCCTTCAAAAAGAGTAGGATAACTGCTTTGAAACGTTCTCCCAACATGAAAGGCGTCTGATAACTCGACCCTAGCAAGAATTATCATTTCATGTTCACGTTGTCAGACTCCACCACTGTCAAGCGCTCCAATATCTACCTCGCATGAATGGCACTAAATAAGTGCAAATTATTGTTGTTGTTTTCATTCAAAATATTTTGCAGAAAACGATTGAACAATATTAATAACGATTGAACAATATTAATAAAAATAATTATTGCATTTGATATAGTGCCTTATCATATCTTTGAGACGGCTCAAAGCACTTCACAGGGATATACTGTAAAGTGTATTGACTGTATATTTTGAGGGGCAAACACAGTCAATCCAATATAATTATTTAAATACCTTAAAACCTTTCATTACCTTTCTCTGATCAAGTCCTATGGAACGATTATAAATAATTATAAGGTTAAGGCAAAGTTCTCCTGCGCTTAGGGAGACATCAAGGGAATTCTTTGGGATTTTGTTTTTTTAAATGCAATTTATTTTTCAGATGTGTTTCTAATAATGTTGCATAATGCACCTGAGACATTAAGACGGGAAAGCTCCTAGCTTCTCAAAAGAGAAGGGAGTTTCTCCAGTGTCCTGGTCATCAATCCCCCAGATATAACTGGTCACAAGAACAGGTCAATATAGTGAGGGGTACAATTGCACTGCTTGCTCAAGACTCTTTCTCAAATGGTCTCTCTTCAATAGCCAGGCAAGACAACACAAATGGAAAGTTAAACTGGGAAGCACGTCAGTCCACTTGTGCGAGGTAAAATAGAAACTCCAATGTTCTCACTAAAAAAATAATGTGCAGAAAGTTCCTTCTCACCCACAACCCACCCAGAGTCCTACAGAAAAACAACCCCACAGGAGACAATATTGCAGGTGCATCCTTGGTTCTTTCTTCTTTTAAACGCTCAACGGGCATGTGAGTTGCAAAGAAGGACAGTCAGGGTTATTTAAACTCATGTCAATTTCACACAAGTTCATGTCACAGGCGATCGTTGTGGGAGTCCAGGGATTTTAAGAGAAGTGGAACCAGTAACAAGGGATAGACAAATCCAACCCACAGACACAGACACACACACAACACACACAGACACAACCCACAATACATACAGACACACACACAACCCACAGACACACACACACAATACATAGACACACACAACCCACAGACACACACAACACACACAGAACGCACACAGATACAACACACAATACATACAGACACACACACACAACCCACAGACACACACACACACATCTTACCTTCTTGACGAGGTAACCCTCCCTGATAACCCTGGGTTCCAGTTCCATGCTCTGGGCTGCTCTGCTCTGCTCTGGGAACTCTGGCACTTTTAAGCTCTGACAGCGACATCACAGGCAGTAAGAAAAGTCGCAGTTTCCGCCAGTTTTGTTCCAAAAAAACTCAGAAGTGACACTGCCAAAGTGAGTCACTTCCCCGAACTGACACAACGGTTGCAAAGGCATTGCTCACTCGCACTCAGGGAAGCAAACCAGAGAGGAAGCACTTTGGGGGGGTTTCAGGGTATTCGTTTTTAATTGCCATTTATTTTTCGGTTTATGTTTCTATTGCATTCATGCAGCTGAGACGATTTAAGGGGTGGGGGGGTGGGGGAGTAGGCAGTATCTCCCCTGTGCTGGTCATCCATTTTCCAGTGGTAATAGTTTATTGTTATGCAATAATAATTTAATGATAGTCATCATTTTCTAGGTGTAATAATCCCCTCCTCCCCTCCCCCCAAAAAAAATTAGGTCACTCAATTCACAACTGCTTGTGGTACACTGCTGTGCACAATTGGCTGGTGCATTTCGCCCACAATGATGCTTGGATATTGACACCATGTTGATTTAAGTGGTGGTGACAAGTTAAGCTCGGGTTAAATTATCAGGAGTTTAGATTTCCATTTGGAAAACCGTCACCGTGCTTAAGGGTACTCAAACTAAACTGAGAATTCCAGTCATCCCACCCTCACATGGAAATCCCAGACATAAATTGTTGGAATGGAACGCACACTCTCTCCCTGGAGGGACACGTCCTGTTTTCCTAAGTCTGGAAGTATTAAGCACAGGTTGGCAAGGTTGCGTTGGGGGTAACTGCTGGAGTCTAACCAGCTAAAACCTCGTAGCTTACCATTGATGTTGCTGTCCAGCAAGATTTCCTGCTGCTTGTCCAGCTGGGACCACCCTACCCATTAGGGCTTTGGCTTGCAGGGTTAGCAGGAGTGCAGTGGGATGATTCCCTGCCTCCGGTGACTGGTCTGCCCTTCCAGGTCCTGCCGGTAAGCCAGGCTGGCCGTGCTGTCACCAGCCGTGCCCTGGAATACTGTGGACCCGCCTGGTTCAGACCAAAAAGGGTGGGCTCAACGTGGGCTCAACTGACATTCCGTTGGCAAACATGTCACCTTGGAGCCAGTTCGGCTCCGTGGATACCCCGTTTACCTCCAGCCCAAGGAGGATAGTCACTGGTTGGTCATTTGAAGTCCCAACAAGTGTGAGTTTGAGCCCTCACGTGGTGGATGGTAGGTACCAGGAACTCCCTGCGAGCTTCCTGGTGGGCAACACAGCTCAGGATGAAATGCTCAAGGCTTTGCCACCATCTTCCTGCCCACAGCTCTGACCCACATCCCTTCCCTCTGAGCGATCGTTCCCACTCGTTGGGAGTTAAGCAGCAGCCTCTGAGGAAGAACAGCACCCTCTGCAGCTTTTGTGTGAAATAGCAGAATATTAATAGCACAATCACAATGCAGTATAATAATAATAATCATCCTTCAATTTGATATTCCACCTTTCACGTGGGGCAGTGGGAACATCTCAAAGCGCTTCACAGAATTTACTGTAAAGTGGATCTTAACTCTGTATTCTAAGGGCAAACAGAATTTGACATAGCACCTTAAACTTCAAAGCTTTTCACAGACAGTTGCTGTAATGTGAAATGACTGTTTATTGCTAGCCAATTTGCGCAGAGCATTAATAATAATAATTCTTGCATTTGATATTATTACGTCTTTGAGACGTCTCAAAGCGCTTCACAGAATATACTGTAAAGTGAATTGACTGTACATTTTGTGGGCAAAATGCGGCAGCCAATTGCGCACAACAGTGTCCTAAAACAACAACAAGATTACATTTGTATAGCGCCTTTCACGTTGAGAGTACGTCCCAAGGTGCTGAAGTCCTACAAGCAGTTGTGGATTGAGTGATAATAATAATAATCCTTGCATTTGATATAGCGCTTTTCACGTCAGGAGGACGTCCCAAAGCGCTTCACAGAACACACTGTAAAGTGAATTGACTGTATATTTGTGGGCAAAATGCGGCAGCCAATTGCGCACAACAGTGTCCTAAAACAACAACAAGATTACATTTGTATAGCGCCTTTCACGTTGAGAGTACGTCCCAAGGTGCTGAAGTCCTACAAGCAGTTGTGGATTGAGTGATCAAATTATTATGTATTTATTTAAAGGGATTATTACCCACNAAAAAAACAATCCGCCAATCGACTAACAACCCGGTGGGGTTCCTACTTACTGCGAGGTGAACAGAGGCGTGTGGAGTAAGGAAACTTGCCCAATGTTTCGCTCTGCTGGGAATCAAACCCAGGGCCTCTTGCTTTCGAAGCGAGAGCTCTAACTACTAAGCTACAGGTCTCCAATATCCCACAAGACAGATGTGAAATAAATGATTCATTTTTGGGGGGTTACACATCAATTTAGCAGAAAACCAACAAGCAGTAACCAAAGAAGTAAAACGCACACAATGATCAAAAAACACTCACGCACGCTGCATTGCGTCTTACCACTTTACCATCAAGAACAGCGGCAAAATGATCGTAACCGGGTCCCTCAAACTATCAAAGTGTTGACATGGCACTAAAATCAATAACAATGCTGTGAATATCTCAATACGATCTCTAAAGCCAAATTGACTTCCGTAACTACGAGCAGTAAAAACAACCCTTGATCTTAGCTAAAATAATATTAACAATTCTTACACTTAATAAAGAACCTTTCATGTCAGGAAGGCAGCTCAAAGTTATTTAGAGGATTTATTGTAAAGTGGAGTGCTTGTGGTGTTTGTCAGAGTATGCAGCAGGCAATTTGAACACAGCAATGTGTACCATGAAGTAAATGACCAGTTTTATTGGGGAGTTGTTGGCCAAGATACCGAGAGAAACTCTCTTTTCTTTTTGATGTTTATCATCCAACCAAACAGGCAGACAGGACCTCGGTTTAATGTCTCATCCAAAGGACGGCACCTCCGACAATGCAGCACACCCCAGCACCTCACTGGAATGTCAACCCAGATTATATATGAGTTCCAAGTCCTGACGTGGGGCTTGAACCCACAGCCTTCTGACTCAGAGGTGAGAGTGCTGCCAAGGCCCATGCGTAGGGGTCAACAAAGTTTAGGGAACAGTCAAAGTCTCAACATCACCGATTGTACCACCAACTATAAGAGCTAAAGGCGCGCACACATACTTTGAGCAACCAGTCAGGAGTGGCAGTGCAGCAGGTGTAGGAACAGGCAGATGGAGCAGGTCAGGTAGATCATATCATTCAGGCAATCCACCTATAGAATAGTCACTGGTTGGTCATTTGAAGTCCAACAAGTGTGGGCTTGAGCCCTCACTAGGTGGATGGTAGGTGCCAGGAACTCCTTGCAAGCTTCCTGGTGGGCAACACAGTTTAAGTGTGATTAGTATTTATTATTATTATAATTACTGAGATTATTGGCCTCATTCTTCTCACTTAACTTAACTTAACTGCGTTAAGTGCTGAGTGACCCGGACAACCTACTTGGTTTGAAAAGTCCGAATTTGCTCTCTACTCGAAATCAAACAGGAAGCATTGAAAGTGAAACAAGAATAAAATGCGATTCTAAAGGTATCACAGTACTGAGATTATTGGCCTCATTCCTTCTCACTGAATGCTTTACCTCTTTGTTCTTGACAGGATGCAGATACAAGATTGTCTATCTTGTTTCATTATCACCACCGAAACCTGTCATTCGGCAGGAAGAGGAAGTTTCAGACTCACAAGGTGGGAACTAGATGATTCCAACACAAGATGATCCAAGAACTGAAAAAAAATAATAACCCCATGTATTAGATACAACACCTCAGCACGATAAAATGTCCCAAAGTGCTTCACCGTGTATTTTTCCTGTAAAGTGAAATGATTGTGTATTTTTCAGCGAACTGCTGGAACTCGGATGCCCTTCCAATGTGAAAGGTGCTATGTAAATATCATTGTGTTGTTGTTAATTGGTGTCTGCCCAATGCGAAGGGTGAAATTCCTCCTGGGTGTAGATTTACTCTAACAATGTTGCATTTCAGAGGGTCCAAAATTTAGAATATTCTCAAATCGTCTTTAACTTTGAAACCGTTTTTCTCTGTAAGTTGTTTTTTATGAATTGGAGACTGAATTCAGCAATTTCCTACAATCAGTAAATTCATGATGCACTGAAATGCTACGTTAATACAGTAAATCTACAACAGGTAAAATTTTACAGCATATATGCATTTGTTGTACGAGAGATATAATAATAATAATGATGATAATAATACCTTGCATTTGATATAGTGCCTTATCACGTGTCTCAAAACGCTTCATAGGATTTTATATTTTGGGTGTGTAGGTTTTTTTTAAATCAAGTTTAAACTAATCATGTAGTTAATTGACTCAATCGTTCTACAATTGGAATCCTGAAACCTATTCCGTGTGAAAGTGCTGTTGAGTGAATAATAATAATCCTTGCATTTGATATAGTGCCTTATTGCGTCTTCCAGATGTCTCAAAGCATTTCACAGAATATACTGTTAGATGAATTGACTGTACATTTTGTGGGCGAAACACGGTAGCCAATTGCGCACAACAGTGTCCCACAAACAGTCGTGGAATTGAGTGACCACATTATTATTATTTTTTTGAAGGGATTATTATCCCCGAAAAAGCAATCCGCTAATCGACTAAGAACTGGGTTCCTACTTACTGCTCGGTAATAATCATAATAACAATAATCCTTGCATTTGATATAGCACTTTACACATCTTCTAGGCATCTCAGAGCGCTTCACAGAATATACTGTAAAATGAATTGACTGTATATTTGCAGGCAAAACACAGCAGTCAATTGCGCACAGCAGTGTCCCACATTGAAATGCAAATATTTAATAGGTAAAAAAAACAGATGCACTGTCTAAAAGTTTGCTATCCCAATGAATATTTGTAATTTGTTGCTGAATTTACAGAATTCAAAAGAATCAAAAGTGGATAAATAATCCAAATAATAATAATAATCCTTGCATTTGATAGCGTGCCTAATCACGTCATTGAGACGTCTCAAAGCGCTTCACAGAATATATTGTAAGTGGATTGACTGTATTTTGTGGGCGAAACGCAGGAGCCAATTGCACACAGCAGTGTCCCACAAACAGTCGTGAATTGAGTTACCATTTTTAAAAAATTTTATCGTGCCTTATCAAGCATCACAACCTCTTAAAGCACTTCACAGAATATACCATGTAGTGGTGTGACTGTGTATTTTGTAGGTAAAATATTTTTTTTTAAAAAAGGAAATCTGAAATAGAGAGAGAGAGAGAAACACAGAAAACACTGGAAATCTGTATCAACCTCCGGAAAACAAGGGATTATTTTTTGTGAAATCCCTTGTTAATTTATGCAGTTTACCAGTGTGTGATTTATTTCGACTCCAGTATCCGAGAACACTCAATTCACGAATCTCGCAACGATTGTTTCTGTTTATATATTTATTATATTAAAAAAGAAAAAGAAATCGGGGTGGGTGGAGGAGTCAGAGGGAACTTACAAAAAATATTGCAAAGTCCACTGTATGTTGAAATGCTTCCATTTGGTGTGTTTTTCTTAGAGAGGGGGTAGTTTATATTTTTATATATATTTAAAAAATAAGGAAAAACATTGGGGTGCAATCAGATGGCATTTACAAAAAATATTGCAAACCCCTGTGTATTGAAATAACAATAATAATAATAATTAAGTATTTGCATTTGGGTTCTTGTTTCTTGGAGAGGGGAAATTGTTTATATTTTAATATAATATAATAATAATAATAATAATAATAATATTAATAATATTCACCATCCTTGCATTTGACATGGAGCCTTCGGGAGGGTTCTGCAGAATATACTGTAAAGTGAACTGACTGTGTATTTGGGGGGGAAACAAAATATAAAATATATATATGTATCTATTAAAATATATATATATATATATATAAAGGGTACAGGTGGATTTGCAAAAAAAAAATTACACAGCCCCTGACTATTGAAATACTTGCATTTGATGTGATCATTTCTTGGAGGGAGGGGGTGGAGGGTGTGTGTGTGTGTGTTACAGGGGGTTTATGGCTCAGTGCTCCTGTACTGGAGGATCCCACGTTAACGCGTGTGCGTTGCAACAGAGAGGGATTTTAATGCGTGAGATCAGAGTGGATTTAAGCTCATTTTTTTCCCCACACACACACCCACCCACCCTGGTATCCGAAGAGCAGAAGGCTGGGGAGCTGGGGGGGGGAGGGGGAGGGGGAAATCTCTTTTAGCTCTTTTATATAATACATAGAAAATATAATATATATATATATATATAATTGATATATATATATTTAGCTCTGTAAATTGCTCATGGGTTAAAGAGCTGTAAGGGCTTGGGCAGAGCTGGTGGTTCAGTGTGTCTGTGTGTGTGTGTGTCTTTGTGTGTGGTATCTCTGTGTGTCTGTGTGAGTATCTCTCTTGTGTGTCTCTGTGTGTATCTCTCTGTGTGTGTCTCTGTGTGTGTATCTCTCTGTGTGTGTCTCTGTGTGTGTATCTCTCTGTGTGTGTATCTCTGTGTGTGTATCTCTCTGTGTGTGTATCTCTCTGTGTGTCTCTGTGTGTGTCTCTGTGTGTGTATCTCTCTGTGTGTGTCTGTGTGTGTATCTCTCTGTGTGTCTCTGTGTGTGTGTCACTCTGTGTGTGTATCTCTCTGTGTGTGTCTCTGTGTGTATCTCTCTGTGTCTCTGTGTGTGTATCTCTGTGTGTGTGTGTGTCTCTGTGTGTGTCTGTGTGTGTGTATCTGTGTGTGTGAGTCTCTGTGTGTGTGTGTGTCTCTGTGTGTGTGTGTGTGTGTCTCTGTGCGTGTGTGTGTGTGTCTCTGTGTGTGTATCTCTCTGTGTCTCTGTGTGTGTGTGTGTCTCTGTGTGTGTGTGTCTCTGTGTGTCTCTGTGTGTGTGTCTCTGCCTCTCCCCCACTCCCCTGTTAGCAGCTGAAGCCCCCGCAGGCGAAGCGTCTGCTCTTCGCTGTAACATGGGCGAGATCCCCAGTTTGGTTAAAATCGGCGTCTCTTTGAAGATCCAACCCGGGGACGGGGCGGTCTACTTCAAGGTGGACGGTCATCGATTCGGCCAGAACCGCACCATCAAACTGCTGACAGGAGCCAAGTACAAGATCGGGGTGGTGATGAAACCAGGGGTGGTCTCAGCAAAGTGAGTGCAAAAAAAAGGCTTCGGGGTGGTGGGGGGTGGTGGATGGAGTACATTGATTGCTGGGCAGTGGGTGGGTCTGGGGTGGGTCGGGGAGAGGGTTTGCAACCATGCAAGCTATTTGAACTGTGTGTGTGGGTTGTCTTTTAAATTGCTGATCTGATTTTAATTCTTTGGCTCTCCAACTACTGATCGTCCCTTTAAATCCGCATCTCTCTTTGCAGCACAGAGAGAGAGAGAGACACACACATACACACACAAATGATCTCCCTCTTACTAGCTCCTACGAAATGTAAAGGAACCCTTTTTTTTGCAACCACCCTCCAAATGCACCCCATTTTTTTTAAACAAAAAAAGGGGTCTGTGTGGATTATTTTTGAAATGAGGGTTTTCCCGGACTTCAAGTGCCTTTCGGATTAGATCTTGATCGTGGCCTTATATAATGCATCGACCCTCCAGTGGGTCACATCGCCTCTTAGAATCGTGGTGTAACCTTCTCTTTCAAGCTCGACAAAGCATTGTGTTAGCACTGCAGTTCAGTGCCAGGACTGACTCGGTCCAAGTGCAAAGATAGGTCGTTGGACAAAATAATAATAATATTAATAATCCTTGCATTTGATACAACGCCTTATCACGTCGTTGAGACGTTTCAAAGCGCCTCACAGAATTATACTGTAAAGTGAATTGACTGTGTATTTTGTGGGCCAAAAAAATGCATAGTAATAATAATAATCTTTGCATTTTGAATGAATAAAGCAGAGAAGGTGCAGACGAATTTGTAACCGGGGTGTCAAGAACCATTAATTCCTCTGCTTGTACTTATTCCCCACCATAAATTTAATATGTGATCTGTTTTATCCTTCTATGAAATTGGGACTCATGTCTGCATCACTGACAGGAAGGGAAAGATGATGTTATTGTGTGCAGGATATTGTGCTTGGTTCAAAGGAGGAGAGGGAAGATATGTGATACTCTTATTAAATATTTATTCTTTTGTTTCCACGAAACATGTAATTTAAATCCTCTGCACCGATGATGTGTTTCTTGCCCTATTAATACCTATTCCAAAATTCAAGACTGGATCAGATATTTAATAATAACATTAATACTTGCATTTGATATAGAGCCTCATCACCTCATTGAGCCGTCTCAACGCGCTTCACAGAATATATCGTAAAGTGAATTGACTGTATATTTTGTGGGCGAAACGCGGCAGCTAATTGCGCACAGCAGTGTCCTACAAACAGTCATGGACTGAGTGACCCAATTATTTTTATTATCATTTGAATTATTATTTCTTAATTATTTCATAATTTACTGAAACATATTTTTGAATTATTTAATGCTTTAAAGCATCTTGTTTGCTCAGTTTGCAGCACTGTAATACTGATCGTGTCTGAAGCAATTTTTAATATTTTTTTTAAACCAAAAAGGCGCTTGCACTGAAGGGTGTGAGAAAAACCAGCCGGGTCCTTCAATTCATTTCATTTCATTTGTAGGTCGATGATGATCGGAGGAGTGCTCGTCTCCCTAGAGGAGTCATCCAAGGACCCCCAAGTGGTCTCTTACACTGGGATCTATGACACCGAGGGGGTGGTTCACACAAAAAGCGGGGAGCGTCAGCCCGTGCAGGTCAGCATACAGGTAAAGGGCTTTGTAATAATAATAATCTTTGCATTTGAAATAGTGCCTTATCATGTCTTCGAGACGTCTCAAAGCGCTTCACAGAATATACTGTAAAATCAATTGACTTTATATAAAAATCAANTTTTTATCATGTGTTCGAGACGTCTCAAAGCGCTTCACAGAATATACTGTAAAATCAATTGCCAATATTTTGTGGGCAAAACGCGGCAGCCAATTATGCACAGCAATGTCCCGCAAATAGTCATGGATTGAGTGACCAAATAATTTTTTTTTATTTGAGGGATTATTATCCCTGGAAAAGTGATCCGCCAATTGACTAACAACCGGGTTCCTACTTACTGCTAGGTAAACAGCGGCAATTGGAGCAAAGAAACTTGCCCAACATTTCACCCTGCCGAGAATCGAACCTAGGTCTCTCGCTTGCGAGGCGAGTGCTCTAACCACTGAGCTACATGCACAAAATAAGGTGGACAAAAGAAGAATGTGAAGGGAATGAAATGCAGCTTGACATTGTTTGTTTGAATGCAGCAATGTTACTGGGAACAAACCCATCTCTGTCACATCATGTTGTTGCCATTGCCAGACTCCGCCACTGCCTCACCCCTCAGGCTGCCGAAACCCTCACTCATGCATTCGTCACCTCAAGGCTCGATTACGGGAACTCTCTCCTCATCGGCCTTCCCAACTCTTCCCTTCACAAGCTGCAGATCATCCAAAACTCTGCAGCTCGTGTACTCTCACGCACCAGACTCCGTGACCCCATCACTCCCACCCTCGCCCAACTCCACTGGCTCCCCATCCCCCAAAGGATCGAGTTCAAGATCCTCGTCCTCACCTTTAAGGCCATCCATGGCCTTGCCCCCTCGTACCTCTCTGACCCGCTGACTCCCTACCAACCTGCCCGCTCCTTCCGTTCATCGGGCTCCAGCCTGCTCCATGTCCCCCGCCCGACCATCGGTGGCCGAGCTTTCAGCCTCTCTGCCCCCACACTCTGGAACTCCATCCCACGGTCCCTTCGCCTCGCGTCCTCCCTTGCCTCCTTCAAGGTCGGTCTCAAGACCCTTTTCTTCGACCGTGCCTTTGGTCTCCCTCCCACCTCTCTGCCTTCCCTCACCCCTACTCCACCCCTCTCCATGCTCGGGCCCCGATAGCTGATGTGAAAGGCACTCTATAGATGTCATTTTGTTGTTGTTGTTGTGAACAAACTTCCAAGGACAGACCCTTTGCAATTCAAGTTTGAATGGAACTGCTGTCCCCTTTTTATTCTTTCCTATTTTACTAAGAAAGTGTCGTAGGTGCATCCTTCAGTGAGGAGTGTGGAATTTCACTTTACACTGGTCCACATGAGGCTTTTCCTATGAATTTGACTCTTGAAAACTTAGGTAAAGAGGCTTGACAATTTGACAAATCTCAGGAAATAACATTTATTTGCAGTAACTGGAAGCAAAAGACTTACAACTATTCTCGGTGTAACTTTACACCATTGTCTCAAGGCTGCTGGTACAGTGAAAACCATTATCATTGTAGGAAGCAGGCCTCGCTCAGAATAGTCTTTTGCAATGGCATTTTGCCAAGCACCATCTTGTAAAATGACCATTTCAATATATTTAAATATATCATAGACAATGTATCTCTTTACTTTTAAGTGATATTCTCAGCAAGCCACTCAGTTTCAGGTTGAGATCAATCCAACTTCCAACACGCACCTTTCATAAACATCTGCTTTTCTTGCTGCTTTTTTTCATTAACTGGAGTTCCTTTGCAGAAAGCCAGCACTTTGCATTTCAACTCTCAACGTGTAACTCAAAATCTGTAACCATCATGCGGGAGAAATTCAACCTGGGTCTAGATTTACTTGATGGTATTTTTGAGCTCATGATCTAGAATGACTCTGTAATACCCTACTGGAGGGTGTGTGGTATTGGCGGAGGTGCTGTCCTTCGGATAACACATTAAAAGCGTGATTCTGTCTGTCCAGATGATCATTTGAAAATAGATTGGAGTTTCTCCTGGTTTCCTGGCCAATAGTCCCTTGATAATCATCCACTTCATATAGCTGTTTGTGGGACACTGCTGTGCATAGATTAGTTGTCGCGTTTTACTTCAAATACATTTTCATCGCATTTCACAGTAAAATCTTGTGAAGCCTTTTGACAAGTCTCAGTGACGTAATTAGGTACCATATCAAATGCAAGCATTATTATTACTCTATGTTCTTATGATTTCCATGTCCAGGATTTGACAATTGCTTAATTCAGTCTTACTTTTGAAGACAGTGTTCTGTCATTTTTAAAATAACTCATCATAATAATTATCCATGCATTTGCTACAGCGTATTATCATGTCGTCGAGACGTCTCAAAGCGCTTCACAGAATATACTGTAAAGTGAATTGACTGAACATGCAGAATGGACCATGGTTTAACATCTCATCCGAACTTGCTTAAATCTAGACCCAGATGTAATTTCTTCCAATATTTACAAGTCACTTAATATGTGGTTATCTGGATCCAATATCTCAGAGGCTAGATAATAACAAACTGCAAAATAACGGTGAACTTCTGGGTTGTCAGTTCGCCACTGACATCGCTGCCTGTACGCTGCGTCTGAACATTATGTGCAAGAAGGGTCTTTGAAGCCACTTCCTTTTAACCTGTGAATGTTATCACCACTGCGTCTTCCTGTGCTCACAGTTCCACCATCGATGGCCATGCTTTCAGCCACTATGCCCTGAAACTCTGGAACACTCTCAATCCCTCCCATTTCCCATCTTCTGAAGATCTTCCTCTTCGATCGTGCTTACGGTCACCTCCCACCGGCTCAGCGAAGTGCTCCGCCATAGTCAAGCGCTCCGAGACGTTACCCTGCGTGAGGGCCGCTATATAAATGCAAGTTGTTGTTGTTATGCCTCTTCTAATGCTCTTGCACTAATTCGGGCGAACGCTCCCATTGTGTGAAAGCTTTATGCCAATGGAAGTTATGATGAGCAGAAGTTAATTTAACCAAACCACAGGAGGTGGTGGGGATGGGTGGGGGAGCTAGGGAGGGAAGAGAGTGAATGTGATCCTAGCTGGCAGATGGAGCCGTAATGCAGTATTTCTCTCTGGCACATCCCCAACTGAGAAATGTTTTGTAGCTGTAAATCTCATCAATGTATAGCTGTGTTTAAATTTGGAGCTTGTATATTCCCTGGAGGAGTCATTAAAACTGAGAGTCAGGCTTTAGGTCCAGGAGACGTGCGTGGGTTACTTTTGTTGGAGAATCTTTTTTTAACGTTTAAAATTTACATTTATACAGGTTATTCTTTCAAATCGGAAGGATGTCTCAAATCATTTCACACAGCTGAATTGTAGCCCAAACTTTGGCTCTGGGGAAGGGAGCTGGATTCGGGAAGGTAGCCGAAAGCAGTCAAAAAGATCAAATGTGATAGAAATAATAATCCTTGTGTTTGATATTGCTGCATTTACATCATTGGGCCATCTCAAATTAATTCACAGGATTTTACTGTAAAGTGCAGTGACTGTGTATTTGTAAACTAACATGGCAGTCAACTTGCGGATCACAAAGAGCTCTGAAGTACAAGAGCAATCTTATCTGGGACAATAGAAGAAAGTCGCATCTATTTTTGAATAATGCCATGGGATATTTAAAACTTCCACCTGAACAGGAAGAAGAAGGAGTCTCAGTTTAATGCCTCATCTGAAGCACAATACATGTCAATGCAGTGATCCCGTCAGCACTGCACTGGAGTCTCAATCTATACCATGAGCCCAAAGTCCCGACCTGGGGCTTGAACCCACAATCTGTGACTCAGAGGCGTAAGTACTTCCAGCTGAGCCAGGCTGACACCTGGCGCCATTCGGAACCAGAGAATTGTGAGCTAGGTCTTAGATTTGGAAATCTAAATAATCCTTGCAATTGGTATAGCATTTTATCACGTATTCGAGACTTCTCAAAGCGCTTCACAGAATAGACTGTTAAGTGAATTGACTATATTTTGAGGGCGAGATGTGGTAGCAAATTGCGCACAGCGGTGACCCACAAACGGTCGTGGATTGAGTGATCAAATTTTTTTTTAAGGGATTATTATCCCAGAAAGGCGATCTGCGAATCGACTAACAAGCAGGTTCCTATTTACTGTGAGGTAAACAGAGGCGTGTGGATTAAGGAAACTTTCCTAAGGTTTCGCCCTGCCTGGGAATCAAACCTTGCTTGCGAGGCAAGTGCCATAATCAATATGCTACAGGACTCCAAAATCTGAAGTATTTGATGTTTTTTGCTAAGTCTATTGAATCAAATCTTTTGCATTCTGCCTTCCTCTGCAGTTTGAAGACATCGGCACCTTTGAGACTGTGTGGCAGGTGAAGTACTACAACTACCACAAGCGAGACCACTGTCAATGGGGCAACAGCTTTGGAAGCATTGAGTACGAGTGTAAGCCCAACGAGACCCGCAGCCTGATGTGGATCAACAAGGAGATGTTTGTCTAGCACTCAGCCTTGCTGGAAGTCGTATGGGAAAGAAACATTGACAATGATGAATTGCAGTGATGAACGCACGCACACAAGCAGAGCCTTAATCTAGACACACTGGTGGTTGTTCCTTTGCATTTGCTGAATGTAGTGAACGCTAGGCTATTCAGCTCTGCTCTCCGATTTAGGATAATTTGCTACTTTACCCTTATAAGTGATGAATGACATATACTTATACCTTATACATTTATGATGTCATTTTATTTATAGTTTAAAATCTCATTAGTTATTTATAAACACAGAAGGGGCAAATTCGACAAACTATTGAATGGAGAAGAATAGTCCAAACTTGATCAAGTACTTCGCTACATTTAACAGTGGAATAAGCCTCCAATATCTCCATTCACCAATTGTCAATATTAATAAAAGGGGAAAGAGTGGCGTGAGAGAAAAGAGACATTATAGAAGGTTGTCATTGTGTGATTACTGCTGTTGAATAAGTTCTATCCCATTTTGTAGTTCACCAGTCACTAGCCAGTACTTGTGTTGTTTCTTTATGTGCTAAATAATTTGTCTACCTCTATTTGGAAGTAAATGGTCCGTTCAGTGAGCTGTGGGAGTAAGCGGTAATATGACTAGTGTTAGCTGATATGAACAAAAGATTAGTTTAAAATGTGCACAACGTTCAATTGAAGGTTGATATTATGACCTTGTCATTCAGCACATATCTCAAATGATTAATGTTCTTCATGATGTGGAATGCATCATCACTGTAATAAGCAGCAGATTATTCTGCCTTTTCTATGATAGTACAATGTGACGTGATCTTTTATAAAGTGTTGTTCTTTTGGTGCAGTGGGGGGAGGGAGGGGGGAGGGAGTGTGTTACAAATCATGTGACTTGTGGATATTATGCAAATACATATGCAGCAATGGGTCTGTGCAAATTGGATGTTTTGATTGATATCGGATACAGATCATCTAAAATGCCATGATATTTTAGTGTTCTTTTACTTATTCTGTAATAAACTAGCATAGAGTAGAGATCCTCACGTGAAAGAATTGTTGTTCCTTTGTCAGTGGTAGACAATCAGAGATTAGTTGTTCCCCATCGGTCACAAGAGATAATAATAGGCAATCCCTTGATAAGATTATTCTGAAATATACCCTCACAAGACATGTACTCACCACAAATGACTTACTAAGGTACGATTGGGGTTATGGCCAACCTCATTGGCGGAACTATTGGGCAACCCCCTTATTCAATGCCACAGGAAGAAAAAAAACATGGCTAACTTCCACATTGTCAGGTCTTAGCTGATGTCACTTCTTGTGTGGGGCGCATGAAGCAATGCAAATATCACTCCTTGATGGTCAAACATGTGTGCCACATACGCAGGAAGTGGTGCTGTCCATTCATACAGGAAGTGACTTCAGCAGGGCCTCTTGTGCAAAGCACACAGGAAGTGTTATCAGTGGTGATCTGAAGGCCCGGAACTCGGCCATTTGTTAGCGCTCCATTTAACGTTCATCTACAAAACACACGGTCACTTGCACTTTACAGTATACCCTGTGAAACACTTTGGTATGTCCTCCTGACGTGAATGGTGCTGTACCAAACGTAAGGATTATTATTAATGTGGTGGTTAACATGATGAGCCCAGGATTATAGCAGGGTTGCCTTGTCTCTGTCTCAGCAAACTGCCTATGTGTTCCATTTATACACTTCGTAGTGTCCTGTTGACTGAAAATAAAGAACTTAATGAATTGTTTTGTAAGACAAATTGTGATATCATCTGAAGGGAATTATGCTTGTAAAGGTGAATTTGCGCAGACCACTCTCGCAGGAAGCTTGCCATGGATCGAGTGGTTAGATCACAAACATTGTTGCCTGAACTTGGATAAGTTGTACCATGTCAACAATGTAAAGCATTCAAACCTGCCTTAGAGGGCGCCTTGAAAAGATGAACAAAAAGCACATTGGGATATTTCTCCCCATGATGTTATAGAATCAGAAAATACAAAACAGAAGCAGGCCATTCACCCAGGTTCAATTCCTGGGCACGGCGAAACAAGTTTCTATACTCCACACACCTCTGTTAACCGAGCAGTAAGTAGAACTTGTCAATTAATTGGCAGATCACTTTCTGGGGATAATAATCCCTTCAAAAGAATAATAATTTGGTCACTCAATCCGTGAGTGTTTGTGGGACACTGCTGTGCGCATTTGGCTGATGCTTTTCGCCTACAAAAATATACAGTCAATTCACTTTACAATATATTCTGTGAAGCGATTTGAGATGTCTGAACGATGTGATACATCACTATAACAAATGCAAGGATTATTATTATCACAGAGACCATTCACACCTGTACTGGTGTTTTTCGCCACATGAGCTAGCTAACCTAATCCCATACTCTACTTGCTATCCCTCTTGTCCTTTATGTTCCATCAATTATGTATCTATTTACCTTTTCATAATTATGGACTCAGTTTCAACAACGTGACAGAGAATTCCACATTCCAACCACAAATGAGAAAATTGAGGGAAACACTGATAATACTGGAGAAATGCATAACGCAGAGGGAGCCCATTTGACCCAAATCAAAAAGTAGATTAATTTGGTAAGAGAAATCGGTTAAATAATCTGCCGTTGATATGCGTTTTCTACTCGTCGGCAAATACCACCAAAAAATGTTCATAGAACAATTGTGTGCAGATTCTGGCACTTGGCAAGAAGGACAGCATCTTTCTGATGCCAATAATAAGACCCTATATCAAATGCAAGGACTATTATTATAATCATCATTTTATTATTTTTGCTGAAAAACATGGCTTCATTTGCATTGGCGATGGCTCAGAAAGCGCTTTAGGAAGAGTGAGGAAATAAACATCTGAGAAAAAGAATTTAATAATAATAAATAATAATAATACCATAAAGATACTCTAGGGTTCCCTCAACATAGATCTCATGTTGAGTCTTGGTGTCCGAGGTCTCGGAAAATTCAATGTATCAGAAATGGGGAAAGGACTTCCTTTAGCTCCTGTTTTGATTTTTCCAATGCCCTCCATGCCGGTCTCCCCTGCTCCACCACTCATAAAATCAAATCCAATTTATTCAAAACTCCACCACCCATATCCTCACCCGTACCAAACTCCATATCTCGATCACCCCAGTCCTTGTTAGGCTCCATTGGCTTCCTGTAGCAGAACAGATTGATTTCAAGTCCCTCATACTCACCAACATGTCACATCATGCCCTAGACCCTCCCTATCTCGCCTGCTTTACACCTCACTCCTTTACCCGCCCGGTTCTCAGCTGGCTCGGGCCTTCTATACATCACTCATCCTGTCTGATTTCCAATCGGCAGCCATGCTTTCAGACAATATGTCCCAGAACTCTCAACTCAATCCCTCCGCCTTGCCCCCTATTTTCCTGTACCACACCTGAAGACCTTCCTCTGCAACCATGCCTATGGTCTCCTGCCCGTCAAGCTGTGCCACTGTTAAGCCCTCTGAGACACTACCCTGCATGAGGGGTGCTATATAAATGCAAGTTGTTGTTGGGGAGAACGTATAATCAACAAAAACAGTGCCCTTTTGGGGGGGATTGGGGCTTGTTTACGGGGACAATCCTCATTCCCTAGTGGAACCTATTCATTAATGGTTAATGTGGGTGAGCAGGACCTAACGTCACTCACCAATATAATAAAGAGTGATGGGGAAGATGGCAATGGAATTGCAATTCCAAAATATGGCTTTATTGAAAGAGCAAACACTGACATTAATAGTAATTGGTCAAAAAACCCTCCAGTTGTGTTGTGCATTCCCACAGTAGTATGTACCACTAAATCTTTAAAAAGAAATATTTTTCTGTAGAAAGGAAAATGTAATTTTAATCCTGTTTTATTGATGAAGAAAAGTACACAGAATAGCCGAGAGACAGCTTCAGCAGAACAACCTGTTGGGGAGTGGTGCAATTTGAGAGTAGATCCCTCTGGTGGCAGACTCTATGTGAGCAGAACTGCAGTCTGGGTGTGGTCAGAACACAACACAGGTATGGGATCTACAGTACTACAGTAATATTAATAATAATCCTTGCATTTGATATTGCGCCTTATCAAGTTGTCACGACGTGTTCAAAGCATTTCACAGGATATATTGTACGTGGATCAACTGTGTATTTTCTGGGTGAAACGCGGCAGCCAATTTGCATAGAGCAACGTCCCACAAACAGCCACTTGCTGTAATTTTCCAATGTGCACTGAAAATGGGGAAAATTTGGGAGTATGTGCAATATTACCCCATAACTACAGCATGCTCACCAGCAAGGCCAGAACTATCTGCGCTGAATTCCCTAGATATTACACAGATGCGTGGGCCTTCATCTCCAATGAGATCTTTGGCTCGAACTTACATTTCTGACCTGCGTGATTTACTGGGAAATCTTACAGACACTCCCGTGAGGTGCTGGGGATGCTCTGCATTGTCAAAGACCTCAGTTTAACATCTTATCCGAAGGACAGCATCTCTGACAACGCAGTATACCCCCAGCACTACACTGCAGTGTCAGCCTAGACTATAAGCTCAAAGTTCTGACGTGGGGCTTGAACCCACAACTTTCTGATCCAGATGTGAGAATGCTAAAGCCTGCAAGTATCCACATTGATGATGCATTCCGTAGAATAGGCTCCTCTACAACAGGTAATATCAGGAAGTATCATCTGTGAACAGAAACTGGTCAGATTAATCCCAACACTGTGATATCCGTATTTTGTGGGCAAAACATGTTTTAAAATGTATAGTATTGGTTAAAGGGACAATGGAAGGTTCACTGAGTAACTGATATTCAATCTCTGGTCTGTACCGAGTTATGTGATGTCCAATTGATCTTATCCATATCCACTTCTGGGTCAAGCAATTTGGTACATTTTCACAATAATGTTGAAAACAACAGGGAAATAAATTTCAGGTTGGGCTAATAGCCCATAAGTAATACAGAATCATTATCATTGGTTTATTACTTAATTAAGGGCTGTCTGTTTTGCCTGTTTGACATGGGCAATTAATGCAACCTGCATTTTAGACAAAATAATAATGATGCAGCAATAAAAGCTCACTGAAACTTCAAACATTATTCTCAATATTGACCATAAACTACAATAAAAGGATTGTGTTTGTCTGAAGAGCATCTAGTTTTTCAGATAATAGAAGCCCAGATTCCAATGACTGTGATGATTATATCGCAGGTGCACCAAGAATATGTCAAACACAGAGCACAGAACAGAGTGATGTCAACAAGTGCACTGGTTGGATGTCTAAGCAACAAAACAACACCTGGGCAAGAAAGCTGAACCTTAGAGCTCAAAACTTTCAACAACAACGACAACAACAAATTGCAGACTGAGATAGATAGATTTCTTATTGTAAAAGGGATTAAGGGATATGGGGATAAGGCAGGGTTAGGTTATTAGCTGGAGTTAGATTAGAAGATCAGCCATGATTGAATGGCGGGGCAGGCTCGGAGGGCCGAATGGCCTACTCCTACATGTTGTATTATGTTATATAGCACCTTACATGTCGGGAGAATGTCCCAAGGGGCTGAAGCTTCAAGTGTTTTCATAGTCTTCAGTGCAAAGATTTATTCGACTGCATTTACAATGGTGCAGCATATTACAATAATCCTTCCATTTGACACAGCGCCTTACCACATCGTAGAAATGTCTCAAAGCGCTTCACAGCACTTTGTGATATAATCATATAATGCGATATAATGATCAGTCATTGGAATCTGGGCTTCTATTATCTGAAAAACTAGATGCTCTTCAGACAAACACAATCCTTTTATTTTGTGGGCAAATCGCGGCAGGCATTTCCACACAGCAGTATCCCACGAACAATCATGGATTGAATGACCATTTTTTTTGAGGGATTATTATAACTGGAAAGCAAACTACCAATTGACTAACAACCGTGTTCTTAGTTACTACTAGGCAAACCCGTGGAGTAAGGAAACTTGACCAAGGTTTAACTCCACCTGATAAGTGAACCCGGGTCCTCTCACCATGCTATGGGACTCTGTAGTGCTGATCAATATCATTATTATTAAATTGCCTGGCTTGAATTGGGCGAGTCTTGCTATTTAGGAGTGCTTATACAGGTCAGGCTATCAAGTTGAGGCAGTTAGCGGAGGCCAAAAACTGCTTGACATAACGCAAGGAAATTGAAGAAATTATCTTCCAGTCTTGAGAAAAGATGACTTCGGAGGGGACCACATAGAGGTGTACAAAATTGTAAAAGAGATTGAAAAAGTGAACCTAGATTAATACTTTAGCATGTATCAAGACATTAGAACAAACTGACATAAATTTAGAGTTGTAAAGGGCAATTTCAGGAAAGACACCAGAAAGTTTTTCTTTACGTAGTGAGTAATCAATGACTGGAACAGGGTTGCCAGGAAAGGTGGTAGAGGTCAGGGAGTTGAAAATCATTTAAAAAGCAGTTTGATGCGGTGATGAGGGTACGACAGGGATGAGATTGAATGGGCCAAAGGGCCTTCTTTATTCAGACTAATCTTGATCACTCTAGCAATGTTCTCACTTGTAGGCTGACTGCTCTCACACATAAGAAAATAGTGTCAGTCAGCAATGAGAGGGAAAAAAAAGTTAAAAATAGCAGCGTTTCACTGTGAAGCCAAGTCATGGGTGTAATTCAGCAATTTACCACACAGCGGCACCAATGAAGCTGTTTCTCTCAGATTTCCAACATTTTATTTATTTTTTCACGTTGGTAGTGGTTCGGTGCAACACAACAGTCCTGTTGTTGTACTGACCTATAGTATTGGAAGATGAGTCTTAGGGGTCACCAGTTGTCAAAATGGTGGGCTCCTCACAAGATCATAAGAGAGGCTCAGGTGAAGAAGTCTCAAAATGGGGCTTGACCTCACAATCTTCTGACCCAGAATCGAAAGCTCTACCCAACGAACTAGTCTGGCCCGAATATGGAGTTACTCGTGGTTAGCGCGCTCGCCTCACAAGCGAGAGGACTGGTTTGATTCTCGGGCGGGGTGAAACCCTAGTCAGGGCGAAACCTTAGGCGAGTTTAATTACTCCATACACTTCTGTTTACCTAGCACTAAGTAGGAACCCGGTTGTTAGGCGTCGATTGGCGGATCACTTTCTGGAGGTAATAATTTGGTCACTCACTCCGTGACTGTTTGTGGGACATTACTGTGTGCAATTGGCTGCCACATTTCGCCCACAAATATAGTCAGTTCACTTCATAGTATATTGTATGAAGCTCTTTGAGACGTCTTGAAGATGTGATAACGCGCTATATCAAATGGAAGAATTATTATTATTATATCAAATCCAAGGATTATTATTATCTTTATTAGTTCTCTCCTGGCCAAGGCTCTTCACACCCATTACCTCCAAGTCCTAATCTCTCCCACTACCTCAGAGAATTAAATGTGATCAAATTCTTCCACGGTCTTGCTCCATTCCTACCTAATTAATCATTTACAGCTCATAACCTCTGCTCTTCCAAATCTTCAACCCGTCATTGATAAGCACTCCTTGATATTATCCTAAATGGTAAGCACTTTATAAACGAAAGTTGTTACATAAGAGATTTACTTGGAAATAGGTGGAGCCTCGTTTAGAGGATAAACACTGGCACAGATTGGATGGGCTGAGTGGCCTGTGCTGTACATTCTTTGTAATTTACTCACTCTCTCGATACTTTTGCTCCACCATTCGTGGACAAGCCTTTATCAACGCCCTCCTAAAATCGTATTTCTATGACCATCCTTTTAGTGATCATGGAGTCCTGTAGCTCAGTTTCCTGACTCCACACGCCTAATAATAATCCCTCCAAAACCCAAAAATAATAATAAAATTGGTCATTTTCAATCTAAGACTGTTTATGGGACATTGCTGTGTGCAATTGGCTGCCGAGTTCGCCCACAAATATACAGTCAATTCACTTTACAGTGTGTTCTATGAAGTGCTTTGGGACGTCCTCCAGACGTGAAAAGCACTATATCAAATGCAAGGATTATTATCATTATTATTATTATAACATGTTTACATCCCTCATTTCCCTTGTCAGTCTTTCTCTTCTCAAGTGTGTGGAGATGTTTTTACGTGAAAGGCAAATTACTGTTACTCCGAGTTTCCTCACCGGTTCTTGCCTCCCTACAATAGTGCAACTGAAATTAGGAAGCCAATAACAACTTGCATTTATAGAGCACCCCTCATCCCAGAGCTGCTTAGACTTTGAACACCTAAGAAGGCTACCAAGTCTGAGGCAACGCTGAGGATGATCCCCAGTTTTAGAGCAGTGAGCTGCGAATGAGCTGATAAGATTTTGCCCCCAAAATACAGTCGTATTCTGTGAAGTGCTTTGTCTCAATGACGTGATAAGGCGCTATATCAAATATAAGGATTATTATATTATTAGTATAAGCTAGGGTTCTTGAGTCTTGAAAGAAGGCAGCTCAGAGGGGACCTTATAGAGGTATAAAAATTTAAAACGGGATTGAAAAAGTAAACAAAGAATAATATTTTAGGGTGCACCAAGGTAGTAGAACAAGAGAATTGCTTTAGAATTGCAAAGGGCTATTTTAGAGCAGATACCAGGAAGTATTTCTTCAGCTAAGGGGTTATCTACTGGAACGGGTTATGAGGAAGGGTGGTTAAGGCCAGGACCAAGACACATAGAATTATAGAATTTTACAGCATAGAAGGAGACTCATTCAAAAAACATAGCTCTAGGCTGAGATGGGAGGACAGTGTGGTGTTTTTTCTGGAAGAATGATATCAAATAGGCGCCTTTGTCCAAACTGATCTTGTGAGCATCGTGTTAGTAGATCACCAGGCTGCCTTGTTCTCTTTTCTTTCACCCACAAAATACAGAGTCACTTTACAGTATATTCACTTTACTGAGATGTCTCAACAACGTGATAATATGCAACATCAAATGCAAGGATTATTATTATGTTAAATGTAAGGGTTATATACGTTTTAAATGTACAAGTCACAGTAGCAGGACTGAGTGGCATTTATACAAGTGAACAGTTGCATGCGGTACACATTTGCGGGGGCAGGGGGGATTGAACAAAATTGTAAGGTTCACAGAAAAAATCCTTTCCATACTTTCACTTGCTCATCAGAAGCAGCACATGACGTGTGCAGTGTGTTGCTATGGCAGGGATGGTGATAGCATCAATAATGTATGGTCTGAAGCAGCCACAAAATGTTGATCAATTTTGCAGGCCGTACCAGTCACAACTCTTGGGACACACAACTCAGCCATTACAATAAAACTATTTTTTTTCAAGTAAGAATTTTTACATAGAATGCCTGCAAACCAATTTTTAAAATCCTTTTATTCAACTTTTCCAATTTCCTAAGGACAAAGTGGTCATGCTTTCTTCAATGTGCCTTGTGAAGCCGTTATCTAAAGAATTCAGATGAAACACCGAGTTGCTGAGCAGAAAGCATGCAGAACATTCTTATTTACAGTATTTCACTTTCACTCATTTGATGCTGTGAAATAAAATAAGCTTTGTAGGTACTGTACTGTTTCGCAGTTCATCTGGTTAACCATGAAGGCACCAAAAATTTCAGAATTTTTTTTCTGAAGAGAAATACAATTGATATTTTATAATAATAATCCTTGCATTTGATATGGGGCCTTATCACATCGTTGAGGTGTCTCAAAGCACTTCACAGAGTATACTGTAAAGTGAGTCGACTATATATTTTGTGGGCAAAACCCAGTAGCCAATTGCACACAGCAGTGTCCCACAAATAGTCGTGGATTGAGTGATCCGCTAATCGACTAACAACTGGGTTCCTACTTACTGCTAGGTAAACAGAGGCGTGTGGAGTAATGAAACTTGCCTAAGGTTTCGACTCACCCAGGAATCAAACATGGGTCCTCTCGATTGCGAGGGGAGTGCGCTAACCACTACGCTAGATCATTTTACACTCCATTTTAGATCAACCCTTTGTATAGGGTTTTTTTCTCTGCATTTTACATTCCTGTGGATGGTATGAGCCAGGGGAGTGTCAATCAGAAACCTAATGTCAAGCCTTTAATCATATTCTATGGAGAATGAAAATCCAAAGATTAATAACTGTTCGTGAAAGGTTCATTGGCATTCAGTGACTACTCCTTCTTGGCACGGCTTATAAGAAGCACTAAAGGCTTATAAAACCGGCACGATATTCTCCATTTACGAGGTACTGTCACGGCCTCTGAATGATTGCTTGCACTTGCTCTATTTAAATATATATGTGTCTCAAGGGTTGCAGAACTGACTAAAGCGCATGCCTTGATGTCAAACCTGATGAACTGGCTGGATTAGTGAATGAAGATGATGACTTGGGTAAAATTCTTAAACATATTCCACTGTTAGACTCAGCCGTTTTAATGGCATGAAAAATTATACTTCCCTCCCATTTGTTGAGGATGATCCAAGAAGCCTTTTCATCTGCATTTGGGCACTACCATTATTCATAAGTTGCAGATTGTGGGGGGAAGCTTTAGTCCAATGTTTTACCAGGGTTAGGGTAGACCAAGAAGGGCAGTTTGTTGTTTGTAGAATGCCAGGTTTGTATAACGTAAATGAAAAAAAAATTCTGGATGAATTAATTCCCTCTCCAGATTATGTGTAGGTTGTTCCATCATGATTTTACTAAAACTCACTTAAAGTCATCACCCATAGAGGAATAGATGTCAGAAAATTTTCCCCGATCCTTGAAGAGAATTGAGAAAAATTCCAGGATGTGGACACCATTTTACAACTCACCTGTTCATCTCTGATCAGTGCAATTGGTAGATTTCACACTATTGGGTTTAGGAATTACCTGCATAGTACATTTCCAGCAGAGTATAGCATAGGTGGGGTGAAATCCACAACTAGTTTGGTGATGAATAGTCTATGGAATGAATGAGCTTCAGAGGCCAAGAAGAGTTTCTTTTCCCAAATTACTGTTGCTATGTTTACAACAACAGCAACAACTTACATCAATATAGCACTCATCACGTAGGGTAACATCTCAAAGCGCTTTACAGGATCGGTGTTGGACCGCCAACAAGGGAGAGAAAGGAGCAGTGGAGGGGCAGGTAACCATAGGTGTGTTCGAAAAGGTAGGATTTGAGGTGGGACGTACAGACAGAAAGAGAGAAGGCAAGACAGTATGATAGAGAGAGGGAATTCCATTGGATGTAATTTTAGGTACTTCACCTTCGAAAGGTAGCTTCAGTGGGTGCAATGAAGAGGGTTCAGAGATCAACAAGGATTAATTCCAGCATCTGACATCCAAATCATAATATAATAATCCTTGTATTTGATATTGTGCCTTATCACATTGTTGAGACGTCTCAAAGTGGTTTACAGAATATATATTGTAAAGTGGATTGACTGTGTATACTGTGGGAGAAACTATGCAAAGACTCACAAATTTAGCCTGGTTCAACTGGAGAAAAGGAGTATGAACCAATTTTTTTCAAAACGCTGTGATTGATAATAATAGTAATCCTTGCATTTGATCTAGCGCCTTATCATGTCTTCGAGATGTCTCAAAGTGCTTCACAGAATATACTGTAAAGTGAATTGACTGTATATCTTGTGGATGAAACGCGGCAGTCAATTGCGCACAACAGTGCCCCATAAAAAGTCATGGATTGAGTGACCAATTTTTTTTCTTTGAAGGAATTATTACCCCTGGAAAAGCAATTTGCCAATCGACTAACAACCAGATTTCTACTTACTGCTAGGTAAACAGAGGCGTGTGGAGTAAGGAATCATGCCCAACATTTCACCTGAATCAATAATAATATAGATATAAACAGGTTATATTTTTTTCCTGTGAGAATTTTATTTCCTTGATTAAGGAATTATGGATTACACATTAAGTGCACCGAGATGCTATCCTGCAGATTGGGTACTATATAAATGCAAATTTTAGTTGTTGGAATATTAGCTACCAATTCCCAGAAAAAGCTGGTTAATGCCAACATATTGATTAGCTACTTACATTTAAAGCTTGATAAATGTTTGTTTAAGAAATTGATCCAAAGATAATTACAGAAGTAGATAAACAAATATGCTACGTAGCATGGCTGCGATCAATAATGTGCAATCTTCAAATTGCACTGATCAGAGGTGAACAAGTGAGTTGTAAAATTGGGGTTGACATCCTAGAATGTTGCTCAATTGTCTTCAAGGATCAAAGAAAAATTTTCAAGCTTTATTCCTAATTAATTTCTTCAGGAGTTTTAAGTGAGTTTTAGTAGAATCCATGACGGAACAAGCTACAAATAATCTGGAGAGGGAATAATGAACCAAATAACCTTTCATCACATACTCTCTTTTAACTTTCACATGGGAAAATGGATACTTAGTTTAGATTGCCAGCCTGACTCAGTTGGTACCACCCAGTTGGTACCGATTCTGAGTCAGTAGGTGTGGGTTCAAGTCTTATCTCAGCACTTAAAGCTCATAATAAGCGATAATACTCCAATGGACCACCACTATTGTCCATAATAAAGATACCGAGGCTATTGCTATTGTATTTAGAAGTACTTAATTGTATTCAGTACAAGATTTTAACATTTTGGGGGGAGACACTTTATGGAACCGTTCCTTAAAATCACTACATACATTTTCCATTGTCTTTTCGGTCCTTGAACATTCATGGATCCAGATATTGACCACAACACAATCCTCGATGGTGTAGTTACTGGTATCAGACATTGTTACACTCATCTGCAATAGAAAATACAAACTAATTGTGAGAAAAACAACAATAACTTGCATTAATATAGTGCCCCTCACGCAGGGTAATGTCCCAGAACACAGGGGGTAATAGGACTTTATAGACACTGGTATGACTCTAACCTCCCCCAGCAATCTACAACTGATCAGAAACACCACATAGGGGAACCAAAAGATTTGAAATTCAAATACCACTAAATATTAAAATAATTAGAATCACTTATATAATTGCACCCATTTCATGCTTCCTGAGTTTTGCTGTGAAGTGTCTCATTGGTGTGAAATTGTAAGAATCACGCTAACAAATAAATACAGAACTCAGATATAAATTTTAAAAAATTTCAAGAATTTTCAAAACCTCATGTAGGTTAATTCTAGTGAGAGAATTCTGGTTGCTCAAATCATTTATTTTGTGTAGATTTTTTGTAGAATAAACATACAGCTTGCCATGATTACTACAGAGTTGACATTACCATAGTGACAGATCTTTTGTAAGGCCAGCAGTTTCTGTTACAAAGGCTTAACTGTTTACTCTGTTCTGGGTTACAGCTGCTGGAAAACAATATAAATCTGCACTAAAAAGCCAGAGACACTGAACAGAAATGTGTCATGTCATTAACCCTTTGGGTGTGTACAGTGCTGAATTGTATCACTGAGGTGGGCACCATTGGCCTCTTCCAATATTGACTAGACACACTGTACACAGAGCAAACCTGTCCATCGATGCTGATTCTTTTAACGATTTTCTAATATTCTACCAATCAGGACACCATACTTCCACATGGTATCCAGAAAAGATAGGCACTTGAGAAGAAGCATTTGATATAGCATCTTATCACACCTTCGAGACATCTTACAGAATATAAAGTGAATTGATTGTATATTTTGTGGGCAAAATTAATATATTGTAGCATAATGTATGTAGCATATTAATAACAATAATAATCCTTGGATTTGATATAACGTCTTATCACACTCAAAGCGCTTCACAGAATAGACTGTAAAGTGAATTGACTGTATATTTTGTGGACAAAATACTGTAGCCAATTGCGAATAGCAGTGTCCCACAAACGCTCGTGGATTGAAGTGACCAATTTATTATTATTAGTTATTTTGAAGGAATTATTACCCCGGATAGCAATCTGCCAATCAACTAACAATTGGGTTCCAACTTACTGCTAGGTAAACAGAGGCATGTGGAGTAAGGAAACTTGCCTAAGGTTTTGCCCTGCCGGGAATCGATCCCAGGTCTTGCGAGGCAAAAGCTTTAACCACTGAGCTACAGAACTCCACAACATATTGGCAACAACATACATTTATATAGCACCCTTCACGTAGGGTAGTTTCTCGGAGCGCAGTACAGTGTACCGAATCCCTGATTATTTCTGAGGAAATCTCAGGTCAGAGCAGAGGCCATTTGTCACAATATCATTAAGAAAGGGTGAAGAGCCTGTATTGCATCACTAGAAGGAACACCAATATATCATTCTAGATTAATCACATAATGTCACTCATAATATTTGCAAAACAAATTACACCGCTTCAGAGTTGTGCATAAGAGGCATATAGCTACAAAACAGTTAAAAGACACCTTGCTCTCACATTTGCAATGGTTTGGAGTTTACCCCAGTGGGAGGATTTTCCCCTAACTTTTTTCCTTCACTATATCAAGGAGGAAGTGGTTATTTTTACTCTGTCACATGAGACTGCGAGGCCGTTTCCTCTCTGATGACCTGATACAATTCTGGGATATCGATCTGAAAACACACCAGAAATTGAGAGATAATGAGATTATGCATATTTATTCAGAGACACAAAATGGTACTTCATACTGCTGAATATACCAGCGTTGAAGATTGAAGCCCACGGCATACAAAAGCACATAATGCATGTTGTGGTAGCCAATCCACAAGACAAAGCTGCTCTTGATATATTGAGTTACAGTGCATTGACTTAATTAGCTTTACTGAAAAGAGAAATCAGAAGAAATTTTAATGTAGTCAAGTGAAACAGAATTTTAATTGTAGCATATATTTTATTTATTTGAAACATGTTAAAGGTATTTATTCCTTGCAGGTGTGTTACATGTGTTTTTCATGGTTTTAGTTTGCAGCCTTAGGCTGTTTTTCTTTTGTATATCAGGTGGGATAACAACAAGATGCAGTCTCCTGACAAGCATAACAGAGACAGATGGCTTAAAATGCAGTCATGTTGATTGCTAAGAGAATGCAGACTTGGAGAGGTGGTTGCTGAGCAAGCAAAGCTGAGGAAAGCAGTGTTACTGATGGCTTACCACCAAAGAAAAAAAACGACTTTGCAAGTTTTCCTGAAACCAATGTATATCTTGTATGCTCCAATGCAATCTCAGGTCAGAGCAGAGAGTACTTTTTCCCAAACATTTTTTCATGATTTTCTCAAATCATCACCTGAAAATCATAACATAGCATAACATGTAGGAGCAGGAGTAGGCTATTCAGCCCTTCGAGCCTGCCCCGCCATTCAATCATGGCTGATCTTCTAATCTAACTCCAGCTAATAACCTGACCCTGCCTTATCCCCATATCCCTTAATCCCTTTTGCGATAAGAAATCTATCTATCTCAGTCTTGAATATGTTCAAGGACTGAGCGTCAACAGCCCTTTGGGGTAGTGAGTTCCATACATTCACCACCGTTTGAGTGAAGAAGTTCTTCCTCAACTCAGTGCGAAAGGGCTGGCCTCTGATTTTAAGGTTGTGACCCCTGGTTTTAGTTTTTCCAACCAGGGGAAACAATCTCCCACTATCTACTCTATCATGCCCTTTGATGATCTTATAGATTTCTATAAGATCCCCTCTAATTGTTCTATATTCTGGAGAATATAGGCCCAAATTGGTCAATCTATCCTCATAACTCATCCCCTTCATCCCTGGTACTAACCTAGTAAATCTACGCTGCGCCCCCTCCAAGCCAAGTACACCATTCCTTAAATAAGGAGACCAAAACTGTACACATTATTCCAGGTGTGGTCTCACTAGGGCCCTATACAGTTGCAGCAAGACTTCCCTACTCTTATACTCTAATCCTGTCATAATGAATGCTAACATACCGTTCGCCTTCCTAATTGCTGCTGCACCTACAGACTAACTTTCTGTGATTGGTGTACAAGGACACCCAAGTCCCTCTGGACGCTAACACATTTCAATCTCTCCCTTTCTAAAAAATAACCCGCTCTACTGTTTTTGTCACCTAGGTGGATGACTTCGGACTTCCCTACATTATACTTCATCTGCCACCTATCTACCCAATCACCTAACCTGTCTATGTCTCGCTGCATTTTTTTAATGTCATCCTCTGTGTTGACACTACCTCCTAGTTTTGTGTCATCCGCAAATTTAGATATATTAACTTTGATGTCCTCATCTAGATCGTTGATGCAGATGGTAAATAGCTGAGGCCCAAGGACTGATCCTTGTGTCACTCCACTAGTCACATCCCGCCAATCTGAAAAGGACCCGTTTATCCCTACTCTTTGTTTCCTACCCGTTAACCATTCCCCAATCCATGTTAATATGTTCCCCCCAATTCCATGGGCCCTTATCTTTTGGACTAACCTTTTATGCGGCACCTTATCGAATTCCTTCTGGAAGTCCAAATAGACCACATCCACTGATTCACCCTTATCTAGTTTACTGGAAATATCCTCAAAAAACTCTGAGATTTGTCAAACATGACTTCCCTTTCATAAAGCCATGTTGACTTGGCCTAATTATATTGTGCTCCCCTAAATACCGCACTACCACATCCTTAATCAATGGTTCTAAAATTTTTCCTCTCACTGATGTGAGACTAACAGGCTTATAGTTCCCCATCTTTTCCTTTCCACATTTTTTAAATAGTGGTGTGACATTTGCAATCTTCCAATCGATGGGGACTGTTCCAGAATCCAAGGAATTTTGGAAGATCAGACATAAAGTCTCCACTATCTCATAAGCTACCTCTTTTAAAACCCTGGGATGCAAGCCATCCGGACCAGGAGATTTGTCACTTTTTAGTGCTAACAGTTTCCCTAGCATCAATTCTCTACTAATGAAAATTTCCCTAAGTTGCTCCCTGTCCCTATCCCCTTGGTGCATCTCTATCGTTGGCAGACTTGTGTGTCTTCTAGGGTGAAGACAGATGCAAAGTACCCATTTAGGAACTCTGCCATGTCCTTATCCCCCATTACAACTTCTCCCGTCTCTAACTGAAGTGGACCTACATTTACCCTCACTCGCCTATTCCTCTTAATATATTTGTAAAAACTTTTACAATCAGACTAAATGTTCCTAGCTAGCTTACCCTCATACCCTCATACTCCTCATACTCTTCATAGAAGAGAATCATTGAAATCGCTGTATAGGAGCAGTCTATGAGGTTAATAAAATGGTGCTAGCTCACCCACTAACTGTAATAATAATAATCCTTGTATTTGAGAAAGGCGCATTTAACGATTTTCTAATATACTGTAAAATGAATTCACTGGGTATTTTGTGGACAAAAAGCGGCAGCAGTGTCCTGGATTGAGTGACCAAATTTATTTATTTATTTGGAGGGATTATTACCAATTATTTTCTGCCAATCGATTTCCTTCTTACTGCTAGATAACCAGAGGTGTGTGTAGTAAGGAAACTTGCCTAAGGTTTTTCCCTGCCTGGGAAGCAAACCTGGGTTCTCTTGCTTGCGAGGCGAGTTGCTAACAATTACACAATGGAACTTCATAGCTATCTGAATTTCGAATCCTTGCTCTTTCCATGAACTCTTTTGTATTCAACGTTTGCAAATGTTCATTCAAGTATCAGGACTCACATAGTTTAGGCAATGCTGGGGAACTAGTTGGAAGTGCCGTCCTTCAGGTGAGACATTAAAATGAGATTCCGACTGCATGTTCAGGTGGACGTTAAAGATCTCGTGGCACTATTCAAAAAGGGAAGGGAGTTTCTCCCAGTCTTCAGGCCAACAATCCCCCAATAAATTTGGTCATTCAGTTCATGGCTGCTTGTAGATCATTGCTGGGCACAATATCCTTTGAAGCGGTTTGAAACATCCTCCTCATGTGAAAGGCACTACATCAAATGTAAGGATTATTATTATTATCCAATTCCTTGTTAAATAATATTATTCCTAGCCTTATCACGTCTTCCAGACGACTCAAAGCGCTTCACAGGAAATACTGTAAAGTGAATTGACTATATTTTGTGGGCAAAATGCGGCAGCCATGTGTCCTACAAACAGTCGTGGATTGAGTGACCAAATTATTATTTTAAAAAACAAATTTGAAGAGATTATTACTCCCGGAAAAGCGATCCGCCAATCGACTAACAACGGATTCCTACTTACTGCTAGGTAAACAGAGGCACCTGGAGTAAAGAAACTTGCCTAAGGTTTCGCCCTGCCCAGAATCGAACCCAGGTTCTCGGTTGCTTGGCGAATGCTCTAACCAATATCCTACAGGACTCCACAAATATTGTTATGGGCTCAACCTTATTGGTCATTTCTTTTCATGAAAATGTTCATTTGAAGCTTCTTTATAATGGGGGAGAAGAGAGTGATGTATATCTTCGTCATTCCTTAAATTAACATCGGCCATAATTCAAGGATATTTTTAAATAATAGTGCAAATTTTATCCCATCTTTCATTCTTCCTTCCTCAAAAACTTTTCAGAATTTCAAAACCCACTTAATCTTTCTGTTTCAATAAATAACAAAAAGAAAACATTTTGAGCCAATCCTGATAACAATAACCCCTCAACCAAATGGCAGCAGTAGGAACCTGTGGTGCAACCTTTCCATGACTTTGATGTTCTTTCCATAATGGACCACTGAGAATAAAATCCTGTGAAGTACTTTGAAACATCTTAATGATGTGGTAAGGGGCTATTTTAAATGGAAGGATTATATTATTATTATTACTGAATGCATGTTATTGAGCTGGATCCTTCAGAGGATCCAGTTCAAGATCCTGGACCTCACCTACAAAGCCCTCCCTACCTCTTCGACCTCCTAACCCCCTACCGAACCGTCCGCTCCCTCCGCTCAGCCGGCTCCAGCCTGCTCCACATCCCCTGACCCACCCGCTCCACCATTGGCGGGAGAACCTTCAGCCACTCTGCCCCCAACCTCTGGAATTCCATCCCCCAGTCACTCCACCTCACCCGCTCCTTAGCCTCCTTCAAGTTTCGCCTCAAAACCCTCCTCTTCAATCATGGCATCGGTCACCCTCCTTCCCCTCCCCTCCCCTCCCTTACCCCCCTAACCCCAGCTCGGGGCTGAAATGCTGTACACTGTCCAGCGCCTTGGGACATCCTCCCGACGTGAAAGGCGCTATACAAATTAATCTTGTTCTTGTTATTGTTGTAGAGTAAACCCATCTGCAATGTAAGCAGTATCATGCATAAAATTAACATTACTGTTCTTCCTAGCTTCTATATACAATGGACCTATACACTTTATAAAACCCAGAATCAGAGAAATTGTTTACTTAATGCATCTGAATCCCTCAGGTGAATATAGTAACCATATTGTACACATTTAAAATTATTATTGCAATTATTTTTATTTCATTCCATATATTCCTGGTAACAAATCCATAAGGAAACATGCGAGGAATTTTAGAATCTTTAAAAGGAAGCAATTGACTTGAATATTAATAATTCATCGGTATTTTAGCCCACAATGGCATGTTGCATCTAGAGAGAAATCCTTCACTTTTGGCACTGTAGGTCTGCCATTAATAAAACTTGGCTGGCTGTAGAATTGTCTGCATGCAACATAGACCATTTCTTTTCAGGTCATCGTTGTACAGGAGTTAAATTGATAATGTGTTTTCTTGTGTGTATATTATTACAGACCAGAGGGAGAGTTAAAATATTTCATAACGTAGTGCGAATAAAGCATAAAGATTCAGTTTTTTTAATCTAATTTAAATCTAAGGATACAAGTAAAATTGTGATCATTGTACTCTGAAGCCCATTTAAAAGCTTTCAAGGAAAACTGAAAAACTGACAGTGATACCCCAATGGTGATATAATTCATAAAATAATAATAAATGCATTTAAATCACCACACAAAGCTGCCTAGAATGTTTTTTTTTAACATGACTGTAACAACGCTCAGCAGATTCAATGGAACATCACACTTATTTTTCACATAAACCGTTATGTTTATATGTTCTGGGCCTTTTAAGGAAACAATGATAACACACTGTCATCTGATTGATATTGTATATTTCTACTATATAATTAACTGTTCCCTACATAGAATCCTTTCAGCTACAGATTACACAAAGTACCATGCATAATTTGAAAACAGGTTAGTTAGATTCACAGGGACAGATATAAGTACTGTACTAACAAAAAGAATGCTTTTCCATTTCAGGCATTCACTGTCAATATTGAGTCCTCCCAGGGCAGGTATAGCAGACTAGATGTAAAGTTGTCTTCATTGAACTCTAACAATATATTTTAACTCTGACTTCGGAGATTTGCCCTAATGTAAATTTTTCCAGTTTTCCTCCCAGACATCTTGATGCACCCTGATTGAAATTGATAGTTTAATGCCAATTTATACTAAGTAGTAAAAGTAAATAGCTTCATGCGTAGAGCCAAGAATAATCTAAAACCAGACCTTAAGAGACGAAAAGACAAAATGCTACTTAGTGTAAATTTAAAGGGTAAGTTTGGCTCAGTTGGTAGCATGATTGATTCTGCATCATAGAATCATAGGTGGTGGCTTCAAACCCCACATTGGGACTTGGTTGCCTAGGTTGTCTTTTTCGTGCTCCACTGGGGGTTTGCTGCATTGACAGAGGAGCCAACTTTCAGGTTAGATGTCAATTCAAATTAACGTCTTCTCTGCCTGTTCAGGTGGTTGCTAAAGATCACATGACTGTGTATTTGATAAAGGATGAGAGATTCTGCTCGCCAACAATTCTCAATATTAACAGTTCATTCACTTCATGGCTATTTGTGAGATCTTGCGGATCTACCCGGATAATACTTTTGTTTACAAAAATAGCATAACATTAACTAGCTGATTGAGATGTGATATATTTTTGAGAAAATACAAACAATTTGAAGATATGGCCCATTTATATGTTCCACAGCCTTAGTTAAAATAAAACATTTTTGTTTAGACCTGCCCCAAATAATCGTCTATTAAACGTACCGAGTCCTACAAAATCAGAAGCTGATCAGACAATGTATTGACAGGGTGAAAATTGAAAAGGTTTGACTCGGTGCACACAGAATATCTGAACCCCGCCTGAACATCAATGGATTACTTCTCTTTTGATGAAATATTAGGTGGCAGGGCTGTGAAGGAGCTCTTTAGAAGAGGCTTATTCTGGGCCGGTGAAAGGCTTTTATTTAAAATAACTAACTCTGTGGGATGCAGAAGAGGTCAATTGATTCTTACTAGAAGCGATAAGAGCAAAATGACTGAATGGGGAAGGGCAGTAGAGTGTGATAACCGTTACAAGATAGAAAGTGTGATTAAACGTGCGCTTAAAACCTGTCCTTAATAAGAGGTTCGGTAAATGCGACATTAAAATTTCTCCTTAGTAAGACATTTGACAAGCAACATCACCCCATCCTTTCCCAGACCAGCACCACTGGAGCTTTAATGACGCCAACATGTTTTTCTTTAGTAAGTGAGAATCGGGGCATTCCATTTTTTTTTGGCAAGCTGGGTGTCTGACACATGCGGAAATACACGGTTTGTTTTTTGACTTCCAAAAATAGAACTTGATAAAAAAAAAACATTTTTTTTAATCTGGATTGAAAACCAACTTTAAAGGTCCTACTTATAAATCAAGAATGATTTATTCTGGAAAAGGAGATCCACTGCAGTTAATATTACACAGCTAGAGGTTAAATAGCTCAGATTAAGGTAAAAAGATGAATAAAATACAGGCCAAACTGTAGCCTGATAATTATTAGATTGCGACAGGATGACTCACGTTTTACAAGATTCATTTGATACTATGCATCATCTCTGAAAATTCACCTCTGAAATAATACTATATAAGAGAAGTGATCTAATAACTGGAGCTTTCAGTTACAAACTTGCAGCATTGTAGAGGTTACTTTTACAACAAAGCTTTATGGTCTCAGTAATTAATTACCTTAACCTTACAATTGCCAGAGCATAAAGGCTGAACCAAATAAACATTAGGTATTAACCATCAGCTGGTTGATTTTACATTCAAAAGCATAGGTAAGGGTTAGAAAGTGTATTTACTGTAGAGAGCTGTCTGGCATGCTGAGCAGTGGAACTAATATATCACTTGTCTGGATTTTGAGCATATAAACTGCACGGCCAAGTATCCATGCTGTAAATTTACATGTATAAAAACAAGATAAGTGAATTTTCAGGGTCTGAAACACTGACTGTCCAGCAGCTTGGGACGTCCTCCTGACGTGAAAGGTGCTAAACAAATGTAATTTTGTTGCTGTATTAAAAAGAAAACAATGAAGTTTGTCGTATGTGTATCAACACCAAATTATTTCCTTACTTTTTTCTATGTAAATTTTCCTCTTACTGCCTTATTGCTGAAGTATTCATTCCCTTCTTCCCAACCAATTAACAATCTTCTCTCTGCATACCGATTCCATGCTCCAATTCCATTCAAAGCTGTCATAACATTTTTGATTTTTTTTACCCTCCATAACGAATAATGGCTCTTACCCCACTTTTTGCACTGGGTATCCAGTGTGCTTGCACAGCTGTGTCTGCCTGCAACTAGTGTGGGGTCAGACATTATTGTGCAGTCAAACGAAAGTCCTGTACAAACTCATGACATGGGTTCTGTTTTTACTGTGTATACAGATTTAACTCTTGTCTTGCCAAAACAAGAACTACTGATGTTACTCGAGAAAATTGATGTTCTGAGCATAAATAAAAAATGAAAAAAGCCACCCACAATTTGTAGCGTTATAGCAGATTTGCAAGGCAATAAATCCATGAGGGTCTGTGTGCTTTTTGGGAGATAATGGGATTATGAAAGTAGTTGCTAGCAGTGACTCATGGTCCAAAGTAATTCACATCAGAGCGAAGTTCTCATGGGTGTAACCGATTGCCTGTTAAAGAATACTTGCCATATATTGGATTCCAATGATAGGCAAGGCTATGTTTTTACCACATTTTGACTGGCATTGGCCTGCTCTGTCTCCAGAATAGTCTGCTTTGCACTGCAAGCAAATATATATATATTTTTTCTTTGTAGCTTGCCAAGCACGCAATATCGTCACAAGATACGTTTTCAGACAAAACAGAAAGTGTTTTAAATGCAGTCCAAACAGAAGGCTGCTGAAAATGGAAAATACAAATTAAATTTAAAGGGGTTTTGCAGATAAAAACTATTTTCTTTCTATCTTTTGCATAGTTTTTATTATCTCTTATATTCTTATAACTGAAAAAGAGGTACATTTTTCTCAAACTACGCTTGGGACGTGAAATGTGTCCGTGGTGTTGAGGTTTCCTTTGCAAACCATCCTGTTTAACAACTCACAGTTAAACAAGTACAAACCGAAAGAGGCTTGTACAAGGTCAATATCATATATAATGGGTCTGAGGGAGGTATGAGCAGATGGAATGCAATTTCAAGTTAGGCTTAGCTGAGATAATTTCTTTCAAGAGCCCCACTTTAAAACCTTTAGACTCAAGCCGTAAATCAAATGGGTACTTGTCAGGGTAGTCTCGTATTGCTAAGATAAATGGGCCTATGTGTATGTTAGAGGCCACATTTGTGCAATCACCGTAACCAAAACAGAATGTGGAAAATCAGTTTTGTTCATTAGATCTTATTGAGGAAACAGAGTATGTAAAGGAATGGTGCTCTGAGGGTCCAACGCAAGGAAAACATGGATGAACACTGCTTTCCCCAGTATTCTTTATTATGTCAATCAATTCAGTAGTACCTGTATATACATTTGGAGCTCCAGTATATTTGCCTGAGGTTCAAATTTATGTCTGCATATGAGGCTAACTGTACACTGACCACTGCACTTTTCATTGATAACTGATAATGCGCATGTTTGTTACTGAATCTCACATCATGATCTATGCTATTTATAGCCTGTAATATTGTGTGTATATAGCCAAATTTATGCAAATGCTCATGCATCTGTACAATATCATGAGATTCAGCAATGTATTTTGACATGAATGCTCTAATGGCCTGCAACTGTACATTACAGAATAACAGGTTGACTGTTCAAAGTAATATTCGGTGGATGGATTTTTCTGGCCATCATCATCTTAGAACAATGAGGCATTATTCACAGGTTAGATCAATTTTGGTCAGTGCACTGAGGTTGAGACCAAAGAACTACAATGTTATTGGTTTAGAGTTTCAATCACCTACTTTACTGAATACAGTACTTAATTTCCTGGTGTGCTGCCCAACAATGCCCCAGATAAAAATTTTATTCGCAAGATGACTGTTTGTGGATCATTGCTGTGCACAAATTGACTGCTGCGATTGCATACAAAGTAGTCACTATACTTTGCAGTAAATCTTGTGAAGCTATTTGAGACAACTTATCAATGTGAAAGATGCTATACTAAATACAAAGATGATTATTATTATATAATTATTATTATATATTATATAATATTATGGGAGATTATATATCCCGATCAGAATGAGGAAGGGTATATGAATGAGGGTGAGTGTACTGTCTGGAAAGAAAATATTTATATCTTCTTTCTCCTTCCCCATCCCCACCCCAGAATCTTGCTTCTGAAAGCAATTTAAACTGCAAATTGCATTCGGCAATTTATAATAATCAGTGGTACAATCTACTTTCCCATTGTCTCAGAATTAATTTAAATTTGTCTGATCCTAACAAACTAGAGGTACCAGGCTTGAATCGTGGCCTTTGCTAAGTTCGCTGATCTCAGATGGGACAAAAACAAGATTATATTTGTATAGCGCCTTTCATGTCGGGAGGACATCCCAAGGTCCTGGGCAGTGTACAGGATTTCAGACCCGAGCTGGGGTCAGGGGGGAGAGGGTGGGGGGTGACCAATGGCATAGTCGACGAGGGTTTTGAGGTGGGACTTGAAGGCGGCTCAGGAGGGGGCGAGGCAGAGTGATTGGGGGATGGAGTTCCAGAGGTTGGGGGCAGAGTGGCTGAAGGCTCTCCCGCCAATGGTGGGGTGGGTGGGTCGGGTGACGTGGAGCAGACCGGAGGGAACAGGCAGTTTGGTAGGGGGTTAGGAGGTCGCAGAGGTAGGGTGAGGCAAGGCCATGGAGGGCTTTGTAGGTGAGGATCAGGATCTTGAACTGGATCCTCTGAAGGATAGGGAACCAATGGAGTCGGGTGAGAGTGGGGGAGATGGGGTCATGGAGTTTGGTGCGGGAGAGGACACGGGCTGCAGAGTTCTGGATTATCTGCAGCCTGTGGAGGGAGTTGGGAAGGCCGACAAGTAGGGCGTTTGCATAGTCGAGCCTGGAGGTGATGAAGGCATGAACAAGAGTTTCAGCGGCCTGAGAGGTGAGGTAGTGGCAGAGTCGGGCAATGTTACAGAGGTGAGGGAAGGCAGAGCGGGTCATGGCTTGGATGTGGGGAAGAAAAGACAGTTGAGGATCGAACAAGACACCTGGGTTCCTGGTTGGTTTGGTGAGTTGAGGTGTGCAACCATGGAGGTTGATGCTGCCAGAGCCTGAGGTGCTGAGGCGTTGGCGCGAGCCAATCAGGAGGGCCTCAGTCTTGTTCACATTCAACTGAAGGAAGTTTGCCCTCATCCAGGACTTGATGTCTGACAGCAGTCTGTCAGGACAGCAGTGGTCCTGGAGTTGAGGGTGGAGGCAGAAAGATAAGAATTGGGTGTCATCCGCATACATATGGAAGTTGACCCCATGTCGGCGGATGATGTCACCAAGGTCAACAACATATAGATATTAAAGAGCAGAGGGCCAAGGACAGAGCCCTGGGGGACGCCAGACGTGACAGTGTGGGGGCTGGAGGAGAAACCATTAGCGGCAACAAAGTGGAGACGGTGAGAGATAGGAATCGAACCAGGCAAGGGCAGATCTGCGAAGATTAAGTAAGGCAGAGAGGCGGTGTATGAGGATGGAGTGGTCAACAGTGTCAAAGGAGGCAGAGAGGTCGAGGCGACAAGGAGGCAGAGGGACCCCGATCACAGGACAGCAGGGAGGCACAATTGGATTTTGTGCTTCTGACTAGGGAAAGAAAATATAACACAATATCTGTTCCTCGTCATTAAAGAGTGATCCGTGCTGAAAAGTTTGCATGTACTGAACATCTTGTGCAATCAGGAATAGGTTCCAGTGTCATATCCACAGTCACATAGCTTGCTGACACTCACTGTCTTGTTTCACTTGATCACGTGAGCGAGACATCAGTGGAGTTTTACCCTATCATGTGTCACTAATTTCAGAGGACATACCAAATCCCTCATTATGGTCTCTTAATTGATTTATGCTTTAAAATTAATAATAAAAATGAACATAGGTAGAATGAAAATTGCTTATTGGAGCAGTTGAAACTTTTTTTTCACCAGATGAGTCACAATAACTTTCAGTGCAAGAAAAAGAAATATTTTTCTATTCATCTGATTAAAAGTAGCCTCTTAATCTTCCCTGTTGCAGACAATGACAACGATTCACATCTACATGTAAGGTAGCTCAGTCATTAACGCACTCAACTTGCAAGCGAGAGACCTGGGTTCGATTCCCGGCAGGGCAAAACGGTGGGCAAGTTTCCTTACTCCACACGTCTCTGTTTACTTAGCAGTAAGTAGGACCCGGTTGTTAGGCGATTGGCGGATCACTTTTCTGGGGGTAATAATTCCTTCAAAAAAAATTATAATTGGTCACTCAATCCAAGACTGTTTGTGCGGGTTTTGCCCACAAAATATACGGTCAATTCACTTTACGGTATATTCTGTGAAGCACTTTGAGATGTCTCGAAGACGTGATAAGGTGCTATCTCAAATGCAAGGATTATTATCATATAACTGTATCCTTGATCCCTTGTATCATCCCAGTAAATCTGTGCTGGAGTATTGTGCTGTTCATGATTGCGATATGCCTTCTGCCAAAAACTGAACTCAATACTCCCCAACTGTGGTCGAACGAGCATTTCTAACCAAAATATTTTCTCATTGCTTTTTTAAAAATATTCGGTTCATTATTATACCGCTTTTTTGGGTAGTTTTTTTGAAACTAAATATATATATATTTATTTGTTGATATATTTCCGCTCGTCTCAGACCCGTTAACAGAAAAGAAGGCGCCACGTTATTATCCCGCTACAGGGAGCAGCAGACCCGGACCGTTGTGGCTGGGGGTGGGGCGGAGGGCTCGCCTCTGCGCCCTCCAGTTTGGTGAAGGGACGGCGGCTTCCCCGCCTTGGGGGTCCTACCGCCCTTTGCGAGGCGCAGTTACAGATGGGGGGGGGGTCTTGTACCCCACCCCTCCCTATCCCCACACCCCACCCTCTCTCAGTGGGGAGTGTGGACAGGTTCACAGCGCACAGGTTGCGCATACATATTTTTTTTGGGGGGTGGGGGGGGTCGCTCCTTTTAGGGCAGTCGAGAATCGCTCGGGTGTGCACTACGTCCATGTCCGGGCCTACACACACACCCCCCACATCTCAACACCCCCCCACACACACACACATATACCCCACACACCTCAACACCCCCCCACACACACACCCCCCACACACCTCAACACCCACACACACATACCGCCCCCCCACACACCTCAACACCCACCCCCACACATACCCCACACACACACACACCCAACACCCCCCCCACACCTCAACACCCACACACCTCAACACCCAAACACCCCCCCCACACACACACCCCCAATACTCCCCCTGAAACACACCCCCCCACACACCTCAACACCCACACCCCCCCACACACACACACACCCACACCATAAGGCGCACTCGCTGCTTTGGGATGGCCCCCGACCTGCCTCGAACCCGCCACACGTTTTACCCACCAGTTCTCTTTTTTAAAAAAAGTCCCACCCCGGGCCAGGCAGTCGGGCAGGACACGGGGCGGGGCGGAGGACTCGGTTTGACACGTGGCCTCAGGACCCGTTGAATATCCTATTATCTATAAATATTACGATAAGTCATATTAAATGGCTGACCACAACTGACACGAGACTTGAGTCGAGTCGAGCGGTTCTCCCCCCCACCTCTCTCTCGTTGGTCCGCAGTTAGCAGTCACGTGCTCCTCTCCTCCTTCTCTCCCGCCTCCCCCCCCGCAACTAACGGCCGCGCCGCGCGCTCGGAGCCGTCAACCGCCGCCGCCGCTCACGTCACGTCACGTCGGAGCGTGATATCCCGGCTGTGTCGTTCACCACCACCACTACCCACCCCTCCCTCCCTCACTAACTACCAACCAACCAACCGCACTCAACAGCTCCACACACGGTTCGCACCCGAGGAGAGGCGACGGGAGCTAACGAGAGAGAGAGAGAAGAGGGAGGGAGAGAGAGAGAGAGAGAGAGGGGGGGGGGCGGGCGGCGGGCGTCGCAGTTGACTGTGCGTTGGAGAGAAAAGGAGAGAGAGAGAGAGAAGACACACACAGGGGAGGGAGGAGCGGAAAGATTTTTTTTAAAAAAAATTGACGAGAGAAAACGGGTTGAAGGAAATAGGAAAGAAGTGAGAGAGAAAAAAAGAAAGAAAGAGAGAGAGAGAGCGAGTCGTCCGCCCGCCCGCCCGCCGGGTTCCTGTTTTAAATCGAGTCCCCCCTCCCCCCCTCCTCCTCCTCCTCCTCACCCTCTCCCTCCCTCTCCCTCCTCCTCCTCGGAAGACTTAACCTTCGATACAGACAGACAGACAGACAGACAGACAGTCAGTCAGGATGGTGAGTAAGACAGCGGTTTGGTTATTTCATGTCATTTTTTTATATGGATATATATATATATATATGTGTGTGTGTGTGTGTGTGTATGTGATGTTTAATGTAAAATCTCCTGTCAAACAAGAGCCCGGGGGTGGGTAGGGGGGGGGTCTCGGCTCTGCGCCCCCCGGGGCCAAACCCCGCAGAAATTTCTAGACGATTTTTTTTTCTCTCTCTCTCCCCCCTCGGCGTTTTCTCTCTATCCCCCCCTCCCACACACACACACACTCCACCACCTTCTTCTTTTTTTAAAAAAAAACACCTTCCTCCCTCCCTCCCGCCCGCGTGTTGTGTTTTTTTTTATTTGGGTTGGGATATAAAAAAGAATGTATCTGTGGATAACGGCCGCTCGATTGAAATAATAATAATCATTATAATAATAATAATAATAAGAAGAAGAAGTGCTGTGTTTTGAAGCGGTGGGAGTGCGTGGCCTGTGCTGCTCCTCCTCCTCCTCTCTCCCTCCTCCTCCTCCTCCTGCTGTTGCTTCCTTTATCGCTCTCTCTCTCTCTCTCTCTTCCCCCTTTCTTCTCTGTTTTCTTTCTCTCCCCCCCCCCCCGCTTTTATTCCTCCTTCCTTCCCTCCCTCCCTCCCCTCCTCCGCTTCTTTCTCTGTCCACCCTCCCCCCTCCCCCCGATGCAAAACCCGAGAGGTTTCGCGGCCATCATGAAAATGAACGCACCCGCCGCAGTGTGTGTGTGTGTGTGGGGAGGGAGAGAGAGAGAGAGAGAGGGAGGGAGGGAGGGAGGAGAGGGAGGCCTTTCCTCTGCCAAAAGCAACCAGTCTTTTGGCAGAGCCCTTTGCCTTCCCATTACACGGTGATAAAATGCACAGGCTTCCCCACCCCACACAACCCCCTCCTGCTCTGCCTTTCTGCTTCTCTCCTTTTTTCTCTCTCTCTCTCTCTCTCACTCACTCTCTCTCCTTCCCCTCCTTTCCTCCTCCAGTTGCTCTAAAATGGAGATTGGGGTCGCTGTGCGGTAGTTTGCTCGGGCAGTGAGTGCAGTCAGTGCCTCTGCATTTTCTTCCCTCCTTCCCCCCTCCCCCTTCCCTCCCTCCCTGTTTTATTACTCCAGATAGCACATTTGACGCAGTTTTTCACGAGTTTCATGGTTTTTTTTTATTTATGGCGGAGGAGGGGCTGTTACTGGGAGGAAAATCATCTGTCAGCTATTGGGAGGCAAGTCGTGATAACAAGGCAGTCAGGCACATGGGTGTACATTTTATTTTTTTACACACACACACACAGTAGCTTCTCTTCCTATCCCCCACTCAATTTTGCATTTGTCAGAAGAGTTTTGAGACTCCCCCCCTCTCTCTCTCTTCAGAGTGAGCTGTGTTTTGCACGTTGTATGTAAATTCCCGTTTCAGTTGGAAATGAGCAAAACTGGAGGTCACATTAATGTATGTAAACCTTTCAATGGGTTGGGAGTGAAATTGACAAGAAATAAAATGGAGGGAAAATATGTTCACAGCAGCATGTTATCATTTTTGAAATGCAGGGATTCATTTTGGTAGAAATAGGGGCTTGTATTTTCGAATGCAAGGATTATTTTATTAAATGCTAAAGCGTTCATAAATTCAAGGATTATTTTATCAAATTAAAAATGTGTGAGCTACAGTTAAAGCTTTGGCATTTTAAAACTAAAGGCCGATTTTAGAACTGAAGATTACTAAAACTCAACGAATGGGTGTACACTAGGATATTGCATATTTTTTTACTCGTAAGTTAGTTTTAAAAAAGGGTACATTTACTTCTGGTACATGCACTTTTTATAGTTACACGTGTCATGAATTTTGTTTTTCCTGTTTGGTTGTAGGTGCACAGCCTCCTCCCCCCTCCTTTTTATGTTCCTGTGTCTTTAATATTCCACAATACAGTGGTAGTATAAATATACATGCAGTTTAAAACACATTATGTGCACACGTTCACACTTGCTGACTTTCCTGATATTCTAGTCAAATACTCCTTTTGTTGAGAAATATTAAAAACTTTAGGCAAATACACCTAATCTATATTCTCCATTTCAAATGAATCTATGATTCAAATAATCTTAAGTGGGGCAGTTATAATCTCTAAGCACTCGGAGAGTTGTTTTGATTAATACAAGAGCACACTGCAGCATGTAGCTGTAAAACTAATTACTGCAACTGTTTTGAGAATAAAGGTGTCTATGTTGTAAATTTACATACACATTATTCCATGTGAAAACAAAATGACACAGTGGTGTGCATTTCCTTTAGGGATGGGTTTTCTGACTTTTTTTGCTCACTTCTGGCCTGTGCAGATATCTTGGAAGAGAAATCTCATTGGTTGCAGGATTCTTTTTCTTCCAGGAATATCTGTTGATTAGTTAAATAGACCCACCCGGTGACTTTGATGTTAAATATGGAGGCTTAGTCGGCATCTTTCCTTTTTAAAAATACAGTTCCTTTTTCTAGCCACATCAATTGCAATGTGCATTTACTTTTATTGCTATTTTGTAAATTAACACTCTGTTTTCATCAGAGAAAAGGGCACTGAGAGTCTGCCATTGCGTTAAGATGACATACAAAATCAACTGTATCCAGTACTATTTGATCAGAAGAAATACATGAAAATACCAACAAATTGTAGGTTTTGTTTAGGGGGAGATATTTCAGTTGCATTACTTTTATTTGTCAAGAACATTTGGAACTTTTCCTATTGTTGAATTTATGAAACTGACTCATTCTTTGGAATAAAGGTACTCTGAGTTCCTTTCTGCGGTGTTTTTTCTCCTGCTGTAAGCTTGTACTTTAATTAGGAAACTGGCTAACTGAAAACTAGCAGAAGCAGTGTTGTAGTGTTATTTCAGATTTTTTAAATGATATGCAACAAGAAAAGAGATGCTGCAGTTTTTAGGGTCTGTAATCTTAAATATTGCAATCTTCTTTGCCTATATTTATTATCTACAATGCTTAGATCCATTAACTAATAGTTGACTTGTATTTGGTTTAACTACTAATGTCCCTGTAATGTTTGTTGTGACTAATACAATTATAGTTATTTTTTTATTTGATTACATTTGTTGATTTTTAAAAAATTACACAAATTATTGGAGTCTTTTTGAGTACTTTATTCCTTTGTCTTGTTCTCCTAATGATCTTTTTTTTCTAGTGGCCCATCTGGCAAAGCTAAATTAAACATTATTTATTTGCTGCTGATTGCCATTTGGTTGCCATGCACTTTAGGTTAATACTCCCTTATGGATTGCTTGTGTTACTATGTTAATGGATACTGAATTGTAAGCTGGTGTTGGTGAAGGGAGACAAGACAACATTGTTGACGTGTAAATGGGTAAAGGTAGAAAGGAAGAGTTCAAGTTGGTAAATGTGATGTAGATGCAGGCAATAAAGTCTGTGTCTCACATAATTATTGTAACCTTAAAAGGTTTCTTGTAATGACCATTGTTGGATTGTGGTTTTCTGGAATTGAGGACTATAAAGAAGGAATGTTTCTTGTGTGTGCCTTTGGATATTGAAATATCAGTGGTAGAAAATATTGTATATTTTTCAAGATGATTTCTCTTTCTTCAGTTGCTCTTTTTTTCCCTCAAAAGTGGAATTTAATGTTAGCAAATTTCAGTGAACAACATAATTCAGTGTGATTTTGCCAGCATCTCCTCCTATAATGTTGTAAGCCTTCAAGTTCATAGAATAATTTATAGAAATTTACGCAAATTCTGATACTGGCAGGTGTACAAAATGCTAATGAACAGTATATTGCATCAAATACAAAACTATTGTTATTACACTTAAGTTTATTGTATTAATGAAGAGCCAATTCCAACGTAATTTGGATAGTCGGAAACCATCCTCCTTGGCTCCTACCAAAGAGTCTGCTTTCTTCTGCTCTGACCTCAGCTCCCCGGCCTCTCTCAAACACTTTGAACCAGAACACAATCTTGCATCTGGTTCCCAGTTTTCCTGTCACCCTCACCAAGACCACCTATCTTCACATCTGCTATATTCCCTGCCTCTGCCTCTACTTCACAACCAATGCCGCTGAAGCGCTCATTTGCACTTTTGTTACACGTGGCTTCCAACATTACTCGCTAGTTCCCCCAGCTCCACCATTCACAAGCTGCAACTCATCCAAAACTCCGGAATCTGCACCTTCACCCACATCAAACCCCACATGTCCATTAACGCACTCTCGCTTAATTCCACTCTCTGAAGTTCAGTAGAATATTTAATAAAGTGACTGATTTGAATTTTTTTAAAGAGCTTCCTGGTTGGTATGAACCCAAATGTTTATTTGAAATACAGTAAACTCCAGATCGCTTGCTCCAAGGGAAAGTGATCTGTCACAGGATAGAGCAGGAGGCCATTGCGCAGCCCTCCAATAGACAAGAGACCTCTAACAGGAGAGAACCCGTCCAGGCCCTCTCGAGTCAGACGTCCTTCGTCAAATTCATCGGAGGGAAGAGTTCCATGCCTCATCCATCATGCCTCTGGTCAGTGACTTGGAGGGTTGCTCGCCTCTCTTCCAGTAAGCACTGGGCCATAGCTTCCCGCCCTATCTTGTGACAGAATAGGGTGGGAGGCCATGGTGCAGACCACAAATTGAACGATGTGTCCAAACATCCGTGTCCAACCTCCTCTGAGCGCCTGCACTAGTCGCAGGATAGGGCAGAACGTGTCTGTGATTCAAGATACCAACTTATAGGATGAGTTATCCAAAGTAAATTTGTAGAATGCAACTAGTAACGTATTAAGCAGAGGGTCAAGTAAAGCAGAATCCCTTATTAACATTGCGGATGGGAAGCAAACAGGATATTGACAGTATGGCTACTTAACAATCCACCAAATAAAATTGCTAATTCATTTAATGGGTGTTTATGCAACATTACTGTGCATGTTTTTGGCTGCTGCGTTTGCCCAGGAAACAGTCACTGTACTTTATATCTTGTGAAGCGCATTGAGACATCCTCCTTTTTGAAAGGTGCTATACATGATGTATTATCTTGCTATTCCTTACATTGCCTCTGGAGGCAACAGCAGTACTTTCAGCACTACTGCAGATGAAGGCAAATATTATGCAAACACTGCATCAGTTTGCTTGAGTAGAGTGTACTGACAATTTAACTACATTTTAAGTTTAAAAATACTTGTGTAATCTCAAAAACCACAACATAACATTGTTGCTTATCTCAACAAAGATGATTTACTTAAGTGCTTCAAATGCCTCTGTGTACCTTTAATTCAGTTGTTCCCAATTCCCCAGAGCTGCAATAACATTTTATTGATTCATGGATGGCCTCTACAATGAAGGGTATGAAGCTGCAGAAAGTAAAGGAAAATATAGCTTCATTCATTTCTGCCTGGCATATTTAAAATCGCTGTCAGACAAGAGTGTTACATTGCTTGTTTAAATGTTAGAATATTGACTAGAATAAACCCTTATCATTTGGCCTCCTCCTAAGGCATTTGTTCTAAAAAAAAATTCAAAATTTTCTAAATAGTAAAAATGTAAACTTTGCCTGGCTTTGGTTCCAGGCAGGGCGAAACCTTGGGCAAGTTTCTTTGCTCCACATGCCTGATAATAATCCCTCAAGAAAAAAACCAATAATAATTTGGTCATTTCAATCCACGATTGTTTGTGGGACACTGCTGTGCGCAATTGGCTGCCGCGTTTCGCCCACAAAAATGCAGTCAATTCAATTTACAGTATATTCTGTGAAGCGCTTTGAGATGTCTGGAAGATGTGAAAAGCACTACATCAAATTCAACGATTATTATTAATATCACTTAAAAGTAGTAAAGGATATATGTTGTATACATTAGAAATGCAGCAAAAATTCTGCTCCAATTGTGAAACTCCAATGCAGAGTCTCTACATTTTATAGTAAATCCTGTGAAGCGCTTTGAGGTGTTTGTATGGTAAGATGCTGCATAAATTTGCAAGGATTATTATCACTTTTTAAAAAAAAACACTGATCAATATGAAAAGAGAACATTTAGTGAAAGGGAGATCTTAATCTGAAAACCAATTAAGATTGACTTTATATTACTGAAAACTGAATTAAATTATTCACCAATGCTGAGCCAATATTAAGTTTGATTTCTCAGGTGCCTCTAAAATTAATATTTGTGAATTGACTGATTTGCTTATGCTTTCGGTTGTGACTTAGTTCCAACCAAATCTTCAAATTAAATCTTCAAGTTAAATTTAGCCTTTTTTGCCTGGTTTTAGTTGTGAATTAAACATTGATGTTGCAGTAGAAAATGGTAATAGTTTCTTTGAGAACATAATTATTTGGTCAGTAATATTGATGCTTGTAAGTAACATTAGCTCTCATTTTCTGCAACCTGCAAGGATGTACGGGTCCACCAAATGCAAGGATATTGTTCAGTACATTGCGGGTTTGGATATAACACAGAAACACTAAAGGTGCAAAAGAGTCCAATTTGTAAATGTTTTCTTTTCTGATGAAGAAAATAGAATATTTTTAAAATACATGCACTTGTACGAAGACAGGAAAGAGATAATTGTGGAGCTATTTTGAGTAAGAAGTATTTTACAGCTGTTGGTTGCAAATTTGTCTCAAAGTTGAAATAGAAATAACTTCCTGTAGTTTCTAAAAGTACTTTTTTTTTGAAAAAAGTTGAAACTGCACAAGTTTCCTTCCCCACCACGCCTTTGTTTACCTAGCAGTAAGTAGGAACCCGGTTGTTGGTCGATTGGAGGATCGGTTTTCCGGGGGTAATAATTCCTTCAAAAAATAACAAAATAATAATTAGTTCACTAAATCCACAGCTGTTTACAGGACACTGCTTTGCGCTGCGTTTCACCCACAAAATATACAGTCAAATCACTTTACAGTATATTCTGTGAAGCACTTTGAGATGTCTTAAAGACGTGATAAGGCGCTACATCAAATATAAGTATTATTGTAATTTTTTAAAAACTGGAATTGGTTCTTGAAAAAGGGAAATATTAATGGTAGGAAGTCGAGATTTGATAAGGAGCTCTTGTGGAGAAAAGCACTTTAGCAGACTTGATGGCCCAAATGGCATAGATCTATGTTATTCTATTCTATCACTTTATGAATCCAAATGTGATCTGTGCTTTAACTTCTAGAATTGAGAACAATCTGCTGCAGGTTAACTTCAGTTAGTCTGCTTCCAATGTTTTTTTTCTACTGTTAAACGGCAGGTTTAATTGTTTAAATCAAGAAACTAGTGCTATTTTGTGTCCACAATTGTGTCTTAATGTTGTAACACAAATGCAGTGTTCACACCAGGTTGGCAATATTTGAGCGAGACACTTGTGAATACTTATTGGAGAGAAAATTAATGTGGTTGTGAGTGTGAGATTCGATTATTGATGGTTCCTATTTACTCTTAGTGGAAAATAGGTTTATAGGCAAGTCACAAATTGAGAGATAGATTGCATGAGGTGTCTTTTTCATGATCAGGTTCTGGCCTTTGAGCATTAAGGCATTTCAGTTGGAATGAGTAAATATCTGGAAGGTTAGCCTGCTGACTTGAGTGGTTTTAAAAATTCTGTATTTTACTAAAAACATCCTATCGTTCAATAAATTCAAGAAATTGTGGTACTTTTGCCATTACAGTGCTTTTCAGTTTTTCCAGAGTGCACTTCAAGATTGCTTACCTGAAATTGCAGCAGTAAGTGGATCTTTTATGCATTTCTATCCCCTTTTGCAGTATGATCGTTTAATGTAATTCGTGGATAGACGAGCAGACTTATAAGACACTCCAGAACATCAAGCAAACTCTTGGAAACGTGCAGTTTAAAGCTGTGCTATCCCAGCACAGTATTTAACTTGTTAATTTATCCCTTTTCAGGTGTGTTTGTTTCACAGGTTGGAATCCTCGCTAATATTATTAGTGGAATTGCCAATCATTCTTATGGAGTGAAATAGTTAGATGTGTAGTCACATTTTTGTAATAGGTAAATTGGTTAAATTTCCCTTACTCTTTCCAGAATACATCTAGATTTTCATTCCATGATACTACTTTTGTTACTGTACAAATATTGCTATAATTAGTGTTTTGACCTCTTTTAATTATCAGAAATACTGTGGTTCTTATGCTTAAACAGATCTAACTTTGGAAATTGTGCTATTGTGCAAAAGGGAGCAATGACCTTAAATAAGCACTTTTTAATTAAAGTTGTAGATGCTCTATTTTTGTGATGATGTACTGTCATTCTGAGTATGGGGGCATGAAGTGTACATTGTATTATATTTGCAATGAAAAGGTTTGAAGGAGGATCCTCTTGAAAGACTTGATAGTGCACTTAATAATAAGTACATGCATACAAAGTTAGGTCTACATTTAAAAAGAGGAATGTTGTGTAGATATGTGTATAGGTTTCAGGTATTTTTAGTGAACTCTGATAATAATGAGATCAACCGTTGATGTTGTAATCTAGCTGTGAGTTTAGATTTTTCAACATTCCTGAAGGATGTTGGGATACAGCAAACTCGTATACCAGTCTTTTTGGAACACTAAATTGAGCATTAAACGTATTTATGGAAAAGCACTATCCTAGCACGGTATTTAAACTATTAAACCATCGCTTTCAACGATGTTTTCCATGTTGGAATGCTCAGCACAGCAGGTTGACTACTGTTTGAAACTATAAGTATGTACTGGGTGCTGCCATTTAAACAGTGTTAAGCTATAGACTGAAGGGGAATATCCAAACCAAAGTGAACTCCATGTATCCCACCTGTACCTGTAATTTGGAATGGAATGCACACTCCCTGGAGGGATGCAGCTTGCTTGCCTATTCCCGGGAGAAGTTAGGCAAAGGCTGGCAAGTACCCAGGTTCAGGGTCCGTAATGTATGCATTGGTTATGGCTGGAGTTTATTCATGGGAGTTTTAATATTGACTTAAACTAACAGAACGGGCAGCCGTCCATTTAATGTCCATCAAAAGGAAAGCATTGCTGATATTGCAAGACTCCCTCAAGTACTTAGTGCCAGCTATAATTATGAATTTGAATCTACTGGGGGTCCTACTCTACAAGTCCAATTTAATTGTTCAGAAAGTTACTCTTTGACACAACATGGAGGATTACCTTTGAAGATTATCTATAAGAACACTACCTAAACTATATGGTTTTGCTGCCTTGATCCAGCTGATCATAGCAGCCACAGCATTTGTTTAATTAGAACTGCCTTAATTGTTCGTTCTTTGGCTTACAGGATAAATATGCATCTACTTCCAATTATTCAATTATGTCTTGATTATTGCAAGATTTCTTGGCTGCTCAGAAACTCGTGACTTAATAGAGTTGTACAGATACAGGCATTATTGCTTTATACATGTGCACTAAGAATCTGTCATTTGTTTTCCTCATTAGCCACTATGTAAGTGGAGGTTGTAGAAGTTGGGGATAGCCTGGCAGCACAGGTGTCTGATGTTCAGGCATCTCCTTGGTCAACATTACTGTTACTTAGATAGCTGTCAATGAGGAAAACGAGTGCATCACATGTGTGGTGAGTACTCACCTCGCAAGCGAGAGAACCAGGGTTCGATTCCCAGAAGGGCAAAATGTTGGACGTGTTTCGTTACCCCATGCCTCTGTTTACCTAGCAGTAAGTAGGAACCGTTTGTTAGTCGATTGGTGGATTGTTTTTCCGGAGATAATAATTCCTTTAAAAAAATAATAATTTTGTCACTTAATCCCCCGACTGTTTGTGGGACACTGCTATGCGCAATTGGCTACTGTGTTTTGCCCCCCCCAAATATGGTCAATTCACTTTATTGCATGAAGCACTTGGAGATGTCTCGAAGAAGTGATAAGGTGCTATATCAAATGCAAGGATTATTATGTGGAGGGGAAAAAACAGGCTTTTAAAAGTTACGAGCTGAAGTTGCACAAATAGCTCATTGTTGCATTGAATCTGTATAGCCACCACTAGTCAAAAGTACTCTGCATAATTCAGAATGAGATATTGTAAAGTACATGGTGGGGTGGGGGTAGAGAGCTTTTTAAGGGATCGCTTCTAGTGAATTAGCATGTTTTCACTCTTGTCTGCTCTGTGTAACCACTCCATATTAGCCGGTATCTAATGAGTGGAGCAGCATGATTAAACAAATTGCGTCTTATGTAATATGGGATGTGAAGAAAGGATCATGTGTTACAACTGAATTATTGTAAAAGCAAGAAGGACTTCCTCAAAGGTACAACATACCAAAACAGATTCTCTTTGTTACTGTACTTTTACATGATTATATAGTTGTGAACCCTAAAATGTTGGTTGAAACTGGTGTGCTAGTAATTGGAGTGCTTCATATGATCGCTGTTCAATACTTAAAATACTGTAACTTAATGTAATGTTTACTTTTTATTTTTTTGAATTAGGGATTAGTTAAGATGTCTACATTTTCTCTGACCTTTTACAATTGTACTTTTTTTCAGTTACATGAATTATAATTTTCTTTTCCCGCTTAATTTCAGGGCAATGAATCAAGCTATCCTCTGGAAATGTGCTCGCACTGTAAGTTTACTATTTTAATTATTTTAATTGTAACTGGTAACATTTAACTATGCAATACATTTTCTGGCATTTTGATTTCCTATTTAGTTTAATTAGTTGGGATTGCTTGTGTTTAATTAAGTTGATATGATGAATGAGAACTTAATTTCCACCAAGACATTCATTGCCAAAAATGAGTGATGCAACCAATGGAGTGTTTAAGTTACATACTGAAGTAATGAATAACTGTACCTACTGTCAGTGAGTTCCACATTCTTATCCACCATTTGAGTAACGCAGTTCCTCTTAAGCTCTTTCAAAATGTGCTGTTGGCTATCTTACATTTTTGGGCTCGCCAACAAGTTGAATATTAATGTCCACCTTATTGAATCCTTTCATAATATCAACCACTTTTATCAGGTCCCCTCTGAATTATCTTACCTCCAACGAGAACCCTCTAACCTTTCTGATCTTTCTTGATCGCTGTATGCGTTTTTGCAACTTTTGTGATGCTATGAGCTAAAGTGGGGAGACATTTGACTGGTGATTTAGTGCATTACATCCTTTAGTTTTAAAATTCTCGGGAGTTTCCATTTTTCTTTCTATGTATACAGTCCAACCATGTTATATGGTGGCTCTTCTCTCCTTTAAAAAAAGGAAACTATGCAATGTAAAATACTTTGTTTAGTAGCTTTAACTAAAATAAAATTATTATCTGCATAAAGAATCTCTTGAAATTCTGTTCAATATTTTACTAATGTACCTAGCCTCTTCTGACTTTGGGAAGGGAATTCTAATCTTTCACGGAGTCTGCTTAATCAGAAGATGGTAGCAATTATTATAGCAACAGCAGGAGAACAGGTTCTTAATTAAAAATTGGTGTGCACACTGGCCAAGTAAAGTTGTATGTTGACCAATGGATCACCCTGCCTCGATATGAGGGGATTGATTATCCTTTGATGAAATATCTTTACTGATATTTTCATTGGGGTAAAAAGAATGGATGTTAATCAGTATTAAACCACTGAATGGTTCTTAGCTATGAAGGAGCTCTTTAGAAAAGATTTAATCTGTGCAGGTGAAAACTGACTTTACAAAAAAAGCTTAAGTGTAGAATGCACAACAGTCCTTCAGATTACTGATGAACAGTAATTAATTACGTACTCATGATACGTACAGCAAGGCATTATGAATTTGTTCTTTTGCCTTTAATTAGTTCCAATTAGTAAATGCTTTTGAAGAACTATTTAAGTTGATGGATCGACAATTCACATTAAAGAAACTTGGAAGTATATCCCGTCTGGTGTCTCAGTAGTCATGAGTAATGAGAATCTAATGTACCTGCATTAATGCATAAGCTTTTAGTAATGCAGTTTCTTCAGTCATATTTTGCTGATGCAAGTTATAGCCAATGTAATCAAATACAAATTTATTAAACTGAAGTTTGATTTAAATAATATCAAGCTTTCATCTACGTGTGAACTGCCAATACTTTTGTGTGAACTCTGCTACTCAAACAACTATAGCAGAGGCTGGGAGATGAACCTAACCATCAGACAACTGCTTCCTTTTTAGTGTTGCCATTGCTTGGCTATCATAAAAATTATCCCAGTGGTTATTGTGAATTTTTGAAGGTCTGTCATTGTGATGCTTGCATGATGATGTTGAGACATCTGCATCCACAATATGCTGCTGGGATTTGCTCACTCAACCTATCTAATTTTTTAAGAAACCGGACGAACGAGACTGATCTCTTAATTAATAGTTCTAGCATTTGATACAGTTTCTTGCATTATAACATTGTCGACATCTGCGAGTGCTTTTAACATATAACGATTATGTGAATGCAGCAGCCTCTGCACACAGCAATGTTGCACAGGCATCCAAGAAATGAATGACCAATTTTATTTGGGTGGGGTGTTGCCCAAGACACAGGGGAAACTCCCTTTTTTTGAATACGCCCGAGGCGTCTTTAAATTACCTGAATAGGCTGACGCGACTTTGACTTAACGAGTCATCCAAAGGAGGGAACACACGATTCCCATCGGAGTGAGCTATTCAACCTGAACTGAATTAAACTGAGCTAAAGTTGTAGCTTGGGAAAACCTGCCCCTGGAGACAAACTTGTAGAGTAAAAGTAAATGAAACTTTTTTTATCACACAAAAAAAAACCTATGTTGTCCATTGAAAAGCCAATCTAGAAAAATACAAAGTGAAATATCATCTCAGGGCTGAGGTACAACTGTTCAAACATTTGATCAAGAACTCTTTGGTGAGAAAACTGTTCCAGCATAACAGCTGCTTATCGTGGCATTATGAGAAGCTTCAGATCATCCCATAAGAAACAGTGCATGGTGTATGAGGAACTCACACTCATGATATGACATGATATACATCAAAATTTAAAGACAGTAAATTAAATGGATGACAAAATAATATTTGAAATTTCTTGATGTACACTTCCTCTCACTGTGATGCATGCATCATCCACTAAGCTCTTGAGCAGAAAGCCTTCCATCGTAATTCACTTTTCCTGCCTCTATGGTGACGTCTAGAAATCTACTTTAGATCAGGAATGCCGGGTCTAGCCAGAATTAATTACCCAATTTTCGATATGCTGCTTACAAGTGCAATAATGCAGAAATTCCCCCTAAATGATCTTAAATTAAATTGGCTGTATTTGGTATAAGCTTCTTCCCTTTTCCTTAATGATTTTAAAGGTTTCTGAGTCTGAATACTGAGAGTAATACTAAATCTGAATAATTGATCTTAACATAGGTGTGTTATTGTGAAAGTTAGTTACCATGGGTTCTGCCTGAAGGATGTTTAAAAAATTATACTTGAATACAGGTGTTTAGTAAGGACTAAATTGAAAATGATTGGGGCTGACTTATTCAATCTTAATAGACTTCAATTTAACAGTACTATTTTAATTTGTCTTTACATTTCAGGATTAATGCAAGGATTATTATTGTTAATACAGTTGAGAGTCCTGGAGGTACTCAATTAAGGATGTATGGAGGAAAACAAAAAGTGTGTTGTAAGGGCTTGATTTAAATGTTTTTGCTGTAATCTAAAATATTCATCTCCTAAGTTTTGTGATTGTGTCTGAAACTATGGAGAGAGAAAATAATGGTTCATGTTAATTAGCTTTGTTGCTCCAGTTTAATGAAATGGATAAAAGCCTGAAAATAACTTGATCAGGAATACAGTGGACACATTTTAATTGGACCGTTTTATTCAGGGTATGTTTACTAAAAAGGACCTGAAGGTAATAATTAAATAATACTCAAAGTATTACAATTTCTCCTATTTAAGTAAACTTGTATATGATGTGTGTGCTGTTTCACACATAATAATCATTGCATTTGATATAGTGCCTTATCATGTCGTTGAGACGTCTTAAAGAGGTTCCCACAATATATTGTAAAGAGGATTAATTATATTTTGTGAGCAAAAAATGACTTGTTTTCTAAATACGCTATGAAGTAACAGTGGCAAAGAGGATGTGTATTGACTTTTTATTAAATGATTAAATTGCTAACCAAACAGCTTGTAAAATTTAGAAATTAGTTTAACATTCTTGGAGAAATATCCAGTAATTGCAATATTCTAACACTTTTTTAAATAGGAAATTTACTTACTAGTTTTAATCCACTTGTGGTAGCTCATTAGATCTTCTTTATAGGTGGATCACATCCAAGGATCTTGTATCTGTGTTAAATATAACAACAACAACTTGGATTTATATTAGTGCCTCCACGCCCGACGGGGTCTCAGAGCGCTTCACGGTAATGGATCCTGGGGCCGAGCCAGGAGGAGGGGGAGGAAGGTGACCAAAGGCCCCAATTTAGGTGGGTTTCCCATTGCATTATAAACTTACCCATTAAAGCCTATCCCATTAAATATTCTGGTGGTAAATATTTCCAGATTTTAAAGTTTTGAGATTTACATTTCTGTAGTGGTAGAGTTTGCAGAATAAGCAGTTGTCAGCCCCTCTGGTTGCTTGCATCCTAATCCTAACGTTACGCCTGAAAAAATTAAATCCTTCCTGAGGACTGGATTTGGGATTACTTAAAATACCTGACCTCATCCTGTTACGAAATTAATTCCCTTCTAATCATTTGTTACGTTAATGTTTCTAAAGCATTCTCTTGTATCCTAAATTCATCAGTAAGGCTTGCATTCCCATCACACATTGGTTTCCGTAAAAGATCCACTCACATGCTTAGTGACCAATTCAAAGCTTTCTTATTTACTGGTAGCAAATGGCCCAGTATGTTACTATAAAATCCATTTGGTTTAGCAGTTTAAGGCTACATCATTTTCCAGTCAATGAAATTTTATAGCATGAGTATTGAACTGTAGAGCAGAGTGTAGAAATTGGCAAGCAGTTTGCTATAACTGTTTACCCAACAGTTCCGAAGCAGGTGGAAATGGATGTTCAGTAGATCCAATTTGAGCCATTTTATAAACCTTTGGGTTGCAAACAGTTGTTTTTCAAACTCTTTTGTCCTTCTAATGGTATGAAGATGTTTTTTAAGATATAGTGGAGACCTCTATATCTGCACTAATTGTTACAAGCCCCATTGTGGATGATGAGGATTTATTTGGGTACAAAATTGAATTCAATCTAAATCACAAATTATTGCGGAGTTGAGCGGTTTCTTTTAGATAGAAATTAGCCGTTTTAAAAAATCGTAACATTTTTCGGCAGTGGTGAGATTAGGTACTGTACTTTGCAAAACTTGACTTCTCCAATTGATTCCTATACATGAAACCTTAATTTCTGATATCAGTATTTCCAAAAGTAATCCTGCTAAGATTTAAGAAAAATGTAAGCCGCTTTAGCTCAACATTATCCACAAACTAAAATGCAATTATAATATACAGTAGCTTTAATTTATCTTCAGAACTTATTCAATGCTTGGTTTGCAATTCTAATTAACTAAGGTCAACATTTCTTTTAAAAGAGTGTGCTTTTTATCAAATTACAGGGATAGAATTGGGATACTCTCTAAAGGATTTTATATATATATAAAGATTGCAGCTGCTCATAGAAGCATAGGAAAAAAGGAATGGGGGAAGCCATTCCAACCATCAAGCTTGATACACCAATTTATTAGAACCTTAATCCCAGGTGCTTCATCCTTTAAATGATCCTTGCCTTTGACATAGGACCTTTCAGATCAGGAGGATGCCCTGTTAGATGGGATTTTACTATAAAGTATAGTGGCTATGCACTTCGTAGGCAAATATGGCAGCTGACTCGCACGCCAATGACTCACAAATAACCATAAATAATAAGTGAATGACCAAGTTTACATGGGAGACTGTTGGCCAGGACACAATGAGAAACTCCCTTCTTTTGAATGTCCACATGAACAGGCAGCTGGAACCTCGGTTTAACGTCTCATCCAAATAGCCTACTCAGGTATCGATCTATCTTACAAACATTCCTATTGATTCCACCTATAAAGATTTCTGGAGCAGAGCATTCCATGTCTTCAAAAACCTCTGTTCTGTCCACACTCTACATATAGTGGGATCATTACATCTTATATATTGCATACCTTTCCCAAACCTTCTCTGACCTATTGCATTCCACTTTCAATTCTTTGTTAATCTTAAGATTGAATAGCACAAGCAAGTACTGAAGATTTTTTACTGCACGCTAACATCCTGCTAAGTAAGGCTGAGATTACTCTTATAATTGTTCATTGAAATAACATAAGGTGCCAGAGTGAAGGGGTGGAGTTAAATTCCCCTTAAATTCCCCATTCTGCAGATTTTGATACCATCTTCACACTGATTGTTCAAAGGTCTTTATGCACACTGATTATCTTGTTCTCTTCCTATTATATCCTATCACACTACAAGCTGAACTTGTTTATAAAATAGCTTTGGATTTATAAAATTAGCACTGCATTCTAACTAGCCTGCAAAAAAGTGCTGCTGGTCCTCCTTTGGGTTGTCAGGTTGATGTTGCTTCTGCGCGCAGATAGCTCGCCCATCTGCATTGAAAACCATTGTGTACCATCGTGCTAGTAACTACAGGTCCACAGGACATCCACATTATAAACAAATCTATGCTAAAGCTTTATAAAGAATCACCCTACATATTAGTTTCCTACATGTATTACATATCGAGGTACAAAGGTGTTTTGAAGGACGTCCTCCTGACATGAAAGGCGCTATACAAATGTCATTTTGTTGTTGTGTAGAGAGATAACATAACATTTCCATTGTATCGAAGAACTGGTTTGGACTTGCCTTCTGCATTGCTGCTCTGCAGGCAGAAACCTAATATAATCCTGATTCAATGGAGTTGTTAGAGGAGGTTCTGAACAAGATTGTAGAGGCCCTCAAGAGGGCAGAGAGAGCTGCATACTTTTTCTTGAAGGTGATTATTTTTAACAGATGGGGCTTTCTGGAGAAACCTGATTACTCTGCAGAATAAAAGTTTACAAGAGTTAACCTAGTTTCTAAAAAGCAGAAACCCAGATTTCATCTTTGGTGGGAGAGTTAGTGGCATATCTAAAATGTAATGCAGCAATGCTGTACTTTAGAAAACTTTTAATATGTTTAAATGAAACAATGTTAGATGAATATAACATTTTGTTCCTATATTGGTAGTTAGAATTGTATACGATTAGTGAAAACGTTTCTCTGTTCAAATATGCAATTGTATAAGCAGCTGTTATACCTACAACTGTCCCGACTGGCAACTCATTTTTTTTAAAATTAGAACTTGACCGATGGATGTTTAGAACACGATAGTAGGTATTACATGTAATGCTAAACTGTTGCATAATTAAAAAGCTTCCCGGGTGATTAAGTACCTCTGTGTTTACTCCAACTGTCAGTCCCAGAGTGATTTTACACCAGAGATTTTGGACTTTTTTTTTGTTTCACTTGCTGTGGGTCTCTCTTTGAGAGGATCTCTTTACAGCATTTAACCTCTTACCTCACTGATTGAATTGTTACTCTGCAGTGCACAAGTATTTCAGGTATTGGTTCCAGACCATATGTATTTTTGTGAATTTGAGTCATCATACTATTTGTTTTGTCTAAGTTTGATACCCATGTGATATTAATACAAGTGAGTACCTTAGGTGTCTTGGATATTGATAATTGCTTGCCACATTAGTAACATAATAATCCTTGCATCTGATATAACGCCTTATCGGGTCAACAAGGCGTCTCAAAGAGCTTCACAGAAGATGCTGTACAGAGAATGGATTGTATATTTTATGGGGGAACTTGACATGCTTTAAGAACTTGTAATAAACTTCGAAAGGATATTACAAGATGAGAATCTAGTATGTTTCTAAAAAAAATTCTCTGTGGCGAATTTTTAAAACACACAGATTGCCAATTGGACCTCTCATTGCTGAGATTATGTATGAAAGCACAGATGTTACCACCTATTGTCTTCCAGTAGCCTTCTTGGTGCAAACAAAGTGATAAACAGTTTGTCTTATATTCCTCAATTTGGTAAATTATAGAACTAGAAGAATTGTTCTGGTGGGAGTATTAAAATTTACTGTGACTGCTACTCTGTGTAGTGAGTTTATAGTTGAAATCTTTCCAGCACAGTGTAGGTGGTTGTATTCGAATTGTAGGCTGTGGGGTTGCTTTGGCCACTTAGAATTTGCAATTTTAGAAATGTAGTTGTATCAAAACATGAATTTTGTAATTCTATGATCCTCTGTTCAGGTAGATGGGTGAATTAATTTCATGGTGCCTACAGTTCAACACCCCATATCCACAAACTGGGTAACTATTGTGAAATAATTTCTGCAAAATGGTACATACAATTACATACAAAAAATCTTTGTGTATTTACCTGTGGTGGAGAGGAAAGAGCTCGAAGTATTGAGGGATTTGGAAGACTGACTGGCTGGCATCACAGGAGTAATTTGGGGAAGAACTGTGGCACTATAGTGATGTATAAATTCTTGGTATAAGTTAGTACGCTACATAATATTTTGCAGGATGACCTGACATTTTCACATTTACAATTAGGCTTATTTCAATTAATGTCGAAAATAGGTTTTTACCTGTATTTGTAAATAGCAACTGGCATTGTAACAAAATGGAACAAATATTTTTTTAAAAAGTGCTTTGATTGATTTGCGTGTGTTACATATCTTTGAGTTTGGTGTCTGTTTAGATATGGCTGTGTGTTTCGATTACCTGGTGCAATGGTAACACTCTCGCATCTGAGTCAGAAAGTTGTGGGTTCAAGCCCCATGTCGGGACTTGAAATCACATAACCTTAGTTGATACTCCAAAGCAGTACTAGGGATATGTTGCATTGTCGGAGGTGTCGACCTTCGGAGGCGATGTTGAACCGAGGTTAAAGATCCCATCGCACTATTTGAAAAGAGAAAAGAATTTCTCCCGGTTTCCTTGTCAACAATCCCTCAATTAAAATTCACTCACTCTATGGCTGTTTGTGGGACATTGTTGTGTGCAATTGGCTGCCGCGTTCGCCCACAAAAAGTCAATTCACTTTACAGTGTGTTCTGTGAAGCGCTTTGGGATGTCCTCCCGACGTGAAAAGCGCTATATCAAATGCAAGGATTATTATTATTATTATTATATCCTGTGAAGTGCTTTGAGACGTCTCAACAACGTGATAAGGCAATATATCATGCAAGGATTATTATTCAAATGTTTTACCACTGAGGTCCAGTCTCTGTGTTCCTGTGGAAGTTTAAAATCCCGTGGGACAATTCTAAGATAAGGAAATTTCTGCTCATGTCCTGTCCAACAATCTCTCCGATAAAATTGGCTGTTTGTGTAACATTTCTGTGTGCAAAATTGGCTGCTGCATTTTCCCTACAAAATACTCATTGCACTCTGCAGAAAAGCCTGTAAAGCTCTTTGAGATTGTCAACATGATACAGTACTATATTGAATGCAAGAATTATTAAAGGATTATTATTTCTGACCTCTTAGGTATTGCAATGATTTTAATCGCATTTTCAGACAGGTGGCAGTAGCAGTACAATTCCTGCGAGGGAATTGTGATGGAGGCCGATTGCTTTGTGTATAACTAGGTCATTAGCTGGGCCAATAGAAAAATGCGGAAATGTTTGCCAAAAATTGCGGGACATTTGCCCGTATTGCAGGAATTGCGGAGGCGTTTGCTAAATTCTGTAGAAAATTGTGGGGCAGTTGGTGCTGTTGAGACACGCATTTTGTGAAACAACTCAGATTAAAACTATAGGCATACATTTCCTGAATGTGTAGTTCTATTTAAAGTACTAAAAATGTTAATTTGAATAGTACAGCATTTACCATGGTCACAGGAGCTCAGTTTAGACTGGGAGCTGGGTGAAGCTGGTTTCCTGCACTCGCTGCTTCCCGCAGAACAAGCGGGAGACTGGCTTCGCCCAGCGACCAGAGCCGCTCCACCAACAGTTGCAGCGTCGAGCAAACAACACGCGAGGCCTGGGGCCTAACACACTGTGTGTACAGCTATGTAGCGGAGGGGGTGATTGTATTGGAGAAGGGGGTTTGTAGCGGATTCTACGGGAAAAGTGGAGCTAATTTTCCTCTTGGCACAGGTCATTAGCCACATTGGCATTTCAAAATGGAAGCCTGGCCAGTAGGGCTGTGCGATCTGTTTCCTAGAGGTAGGACAAGATTTTCGCTCAGATACTTAAATGACTTTAAAACTTTTTTTATTTATAAAAGATTGCAAAACAGTAATACAAGGATCTGACTTATTTTTCTTCCATTAATTCCCACATCTAAAACCCATCAGATGTCTACTTAATGCAGTGAATTTGTATAGTGTTTTTAAATTAGTTGTAGTTTAATGTAGAATATTTACATCAGTATGGCAGTTATTAATGGAATGTAACAGAATAGATTTCGATTCTGACAACCACAGTTTTATTAATTATGATCCTCACAAAAATACCTTGACTTCAGCACCTTTTGTTGTACTTCTCATGTTCTCCCTCCCTCTCTTCCCCCACCCACCACCCACCACCAGTCTTACCGCCTTCTTTTCTGAAGGTAGTTACTTGTGTTGAGATGCAAATTCTTAGCTTGTCCAGGATGAGTGTTGACAGATTATTTGACGGGTTTTTTTTAGGGAGGTGGGGGGGGAGGGGGAAGAGAATTAGGCAACAAATCCTGATTCCGCTGTTCACATGTGCAGTTTCTGTTTGGGATCACTGGTAGCAATCAGGACAGGGATCCTTAGCTTCTTTGTCCAAACATTTATGCAATGTTTTATGGTTAAATACATAATCTCAATTCACAAGACACCGGTAAATTCAATTAGAAAAAGATTTCCGAAGGATTAATGTAGGCTGATGAGATGAATCTGAAGTAAGTACACACAGGTGCTTTGTCATTTTATTTGATTGAGATGGTTAAGAGTATCTTCCAATATAATCAACATTACTGGACTCCTTGCACAAATATACATTCTAACTTCTAAAATCAGTGTCACAATCCTGATTGTGGCATTTTGCCGCAATACCACAGTTAGTGAAGTTACTTTCAAGTCTAGGGTCTGATGCTGGTAGCACAATTGGAAGAGACTGTCTGCAACTCAGCTGGGTCTCTTTCCCTCTCCTTTCCTCCCTCCCTCCCCCCAGAAATGCTCGAGGGACTTGCTTGATGGGCAAGCTGGCTTCCTTCTTCCATTGATCCTCAACATATTTTTTACGTAAAATGGATGAGAAGTTTAAAAAAAACTTTACAGTATATTTTAGCTTTTCTCTATAGCAACTATAAAGTGAAGGAAAGAAATAGAAGTTCTAACAGGAGGCAATAAAGGGGGCAAAATCTGTTTAAAAATGCATGCTCCATAGAGTCTGGCAGCTTGTACCTTAACATCATATGAAGTATTCCACATTGTGACTGTTTTGTGTTGCACTAAATTTAAACCACCCCTGTGGTGTAAACAGTATGGACAGCTGATTTTTTTTGGCTTCAACCTTCCAGATTACAAAATCACATCAGATTGCAACCTTTTGTATCAAATGTTTTCCAGTTCTTTTTCATTTTACCAACTTTGCACCTCTTCTTTCCTCAACTGGAAGGTTTGACTTCTTTCCATTTTACAGTGGTGTGGTTCCACGGATACTGGTCGCATTTATCAACATTCAACAATAGTAGCATTCCCACATCCAAGTGGTTGTTCATGTGTGAGACTTGGTGTTGAGTATTGGCGGTTGTGGGAGGGTATCACAGCTAAGTACATTCCTGTTCTTGCCCCAAAATGCATGCACATGAACAAATTGTAGCAGAAATCTCTTGGTGGTAATTAGGAGTGGGACCCTGACCAACATTTTCTCTTCTTTTCCTAGCAGAAGGGCACTGAGACCAATTGTAGTGCCTTAACTGCTGGCTTGAATCAAACAGACTGTGATTCAAACCTGTTTTTTATGGCCTGGTGCTCACCAGATGGTACTTTACTCATTAGGCCATTGGGAGGTAGTTTTTGGAATTCGAATGCTCTTTGCTGAAAATAGAGCAGCATCAACTACTTATACCTTGATTTGTTTTACTGCAATTGAAACCAGAGCAATTGGCATTGCTAAACTGATTTGCTCTGGTAGCAGTTCATTTAATACACTTGCTTAAGTGTCAGAAGGTTGTGGGTTAAGTGAAATGAATGAATGGTTGGGTGAATAGAGTGCCAGGCAGCACTGCATTGTCAGAGGGTGCCATCCTTCAGATGAGATGCTAAACTGAGGTCCCATCTGCCTGTCTAGGTGAATGTTAGATTTCATGACACTTTGAAAAGTATGTCCTGTTTCCCAGCCAATAATCCTCCAGATACAATTAGTGATTGACTTCATGCTGTTTGTGGGATATTGCTGTGTGCAAAGTGGCTGCCGCATTTGCCTACAACTGTTCCCTACACTTCACAGGGAAATACTGAGACTTGCATTGAGAGTTTTCGATGAGTTGCTAAGGTGCTATTTCATATGCCAGGATTATTTTGTATTAAAATCTGTGTCTTGGTGGTATAAGGATGCGTTCCTTTCACAAGCCACCTCAAGACCTTTGAAATTGCCCGTGCCAAATTAGGAGATGTTTTGTGACCTAAATCAGCCAAACTCATTTCACTATAGAGCTATAGTGTCTCTCTGTCTGAGAAGAGAACATTACGCTAGTGTGAAACAATTGCTTTCTAATGTCAATTATAGATTCTGATAAACTATGCAGAAACTTGGTAAGTTGTTGCTATAGATCCATTCATTGATTCATTCAGTGTAATAAAATCCTTACATTTTGATATGTTGCAGATTAAATGTAGCATGGTTAAATCTCACCCCTTTTTCGGAATATTTCACCCTCATTCAGCATCCTTCATATCATTGGGTTAAAATGCCATTAGGCCCCAGGATATTTGGGGGGAATCAAAAATTAAGTTTTAGTTTTATCAGTTGTGTGATGTGTGCTGTTCTGTGTTCTGGTTGCCTGTACCATAGCAATGAAAATCCGTTCTTTTTGGATAAATCAAAACAACTAAAAAGGGACAAGATGTCCCAGGGACTCCCAAGGTGGGAGTGCAATGTATGGAAGATTGCTACCATTTGAAGAATGAGGAATACTGTAAAGTAGGTAATCTCTAGGGATAGCATCAGCTGGATGGGCAGAATGGTCTGTTTCTGAGTTGTACCTTTTATGAATCTCTTCCTGTTTCGACATCTTCCACATACCATTGGGTTCAACTCTGCTGGCTACAGAAGTTGGAAAAGAAATTGAGCTTTTAAATAATTAAATCATTTCATTATCAAAAAGAGGAACAACTTTTTGTTATCCAATTTTCTTTGTAATCTTTCAAAAGAAAACAAAGTGCTTGTAGTCAGACTACTTAGTAATCAGGAAATAAATTATTCATTCTTCTTAAATTTCTGAAATCAGGTTTCTTGAATGTGAAAAGCTTCATGTTTTCAAAGAATTTGCCTCCTGCTTTAATCAGCTAGCCTGGCTCAGTTAGCAGCACTCTTCTCTTTAAATCAAGATTGTGGGTACCTCACCCTTCCGAAAACCAGCTCCCAGCTCAGGTACAGACTTTCAACTGCCCATTGCTTTGGGATATCCTCCCAACATGAAAGGTTCTTTATAAATGTAATTTGTTCTTCAACTACCACATACTCTAAGCTGATGCTCCATTGCAGTGCTGGGGGTGTGCTGCATTGTTTCGACGTATTGTCCTTTGGTTGAGACATTAAACCTAGACCCAGTCTGCCTGTCCAGGGGGACGTTAAATAGCCCTTAGCATTATCTGAAAGGAGAAGTTTTTCCTGGGTTTCTGGCCAACTAACCCCCCAAATAAAATTGGTTACTCACTCCACAGTTGTTTATGGGGCATTGCTGTGTGGAAATTTACGGTTGCATTCACCCTCAAATTAGGCACAGTCACACCACTGTGAAGCACCTTGATGATATAAAGGTGCTATATTAAATGCAAGGATTATTATATAACCAATATTGTTTTAATCTGGAAAACGGCCTTCATTTTTGTATTTGTATAAAGTAAATTATTCATGTGATTTTTTTTGCACAAAGTGCATTTAACTTTTAGAGGCACAGTGACTACCAAATGAATGGAGTTGGTGATAACTCGAACTCCGCATTACGTTCTTTTTTAAAATTAGACCAGCATTGTTTGCATTATTTGTTACCAGGTTGGGCCTTTTATTTGTGAAGTCCATAACCACTCCCAGGTTTTGTCTCCATGTCAAGTTACAACTGTTAATCTTGTAATGAACATCCATGTTCACACCTACATTAACCAGACTGCTGAGCCTCTCTAGAACCATTAGAATAATTGGTTCCAAGTACCTGCTTTGTCATCCCACACACATTTGTATTGTCAGCAAGCTTAGAAATTCTGCTTATTATCTCCTCATCTGGGTCATTTATGTAGGTTGTCAAAAAAAATAGTCTGAGGACTGAGTGTTCATGGAAATCCACTAGTTACTATGAGACCCCACTGACTACTTTTCCTACTTGAAAAATGGTTGCCTGTGAGTTTCCTGTCTATTGAATTATGTTTTCATTAAATTTACTCAAAATAAAAAAAACTAACAAGCAGTGTAACCATAGATTTTCTAAGAGCTGAGGTAATTTTAATGAATGGGCTAGAAATATTTTATACATCTTCAGTGTTCAAAATCAATCTTTGTTTCCTTCCCTAAAAGTATCTTATTTCCCATTAACAGGGTAGTTCCGGTTGGATGTGTATTGAAATTACATTGACCTATTTCTTATCTACTGTATCTCAACAAATCCTATTTTAACATTTCAATGTGGCTCACCTTTTTAAGCATTGGTTTGAAACTTGGTTTAGCTATCAAAATTTATCGCAAGAATGGTACTGCATAATGTTGTGATTAGTCGGTGATTTTGGATCTTACTTGTTCAGAGCTGTATTTGTGTGAAATATAAGCTGTTGTCATTCATTTGACATGTTTACTGTGAAAGCAGCAAACCCATTCAATCATTAAACTAAACTGTATCCCATTCTCCACCCCCACATTTGTTTGAGGAGTGAAATTATGCTCTGTTACGATTAGTGGGCTCTTTGTGTTTGCCTGCTCAAACGCACTAAACCCTGACTCCCTAACTCTTGGGCAGGACAGGGATTGATTAGTCTGTCTGTCGGCTGAGCCATGTGACCACATTGGAGCTTAGTGTTCGTAACCAATGTGTTGTTCTGGTCTGTTGTCAGCATTGCACTAGCAGAGATCTGATCGAGATGGCCAAGGCCAGAGCAGACAAAAAGCTGGGTGAGCACCTAGTTCAAAGGACTATTTGATTGTTGAATAGCTTGATTTGGTTGAGTTTAATTTGAGAGACGTACTGTGTAACAAAGTTTTTATCGTGCATCTGTTGTTTGGAAAGATAGCTTATGTTTTTTATCGCCTAACTCCTCTTGAGTTTTTTGTAAGTGGTTCCGAGTTTTGTGCATCATGAAATGAAAATACTGATTCATCAATTTATTTTCTTTTTCAGTTGATGCTGATGAGATTAAACGACTAGGAAAACGGTTTAAGAAACTGGATTTGGACAATTCTGGTTCGCTGAGCGTAGAAGAGTTTATGTCTCTGCCCGAGTTACAACAAAACCCGCTAGTACAGCGAGTTATAGATATATTTGACACAGATGGAAATGGCGAAGTTGACTTCAAAGGTAAGAAAACAATACTAAATTTGTAGTGTCAGTTAAATGTAAAATCTGATTGGTAAAGAGCTATTTAAAGCCAAGATTGACCTGGACTTTACCTAGAATTTGATATTGTGTGTAGTTAAATATGTAAATTATATACTGTTTGGATTTAGGGCATTGTTCAGTAATTATGATCATCAGCTCTTACGTTTTTTTTCTTGCTATTTTTGTGTTGCATGAAGACATTTGTTATGGTTGATATTTTTGGCAAGGTGAGCAGCGCTGGCATAAAATTGCTTTCTTCAGGTTAGTTTATACTATAGATAATGTGGAGTTTAAAACTCTAATTTTAATTGATGGGGAGGGAGAAGAGAAAGGGACAGTTCTGGTTTATAGACGTGTTAATTTGGGTGAATCTTCCAGGTGATTTATAATTGATATATTCCGTACATGCCTACACATTGTCTGCTTAGAATTTATGAAATGTAAGAAGTAAACTAAACTTCTGTTAATATTGCTTTAATCTCTATTGTTTCCAATATCCTGTGTTGCCACACTGCAGGTTATCTCTAGGTGTTAACCCTTTATAAATCATATTAACTTCAATGGCCTATAAATATCCAAATCATCATACTGATTTAGAATAATGCTACTTTAATGTTTCAATGTTAACTGATGCATTTAATGGTAGTTACAAACCTTCAAACAGAAATATTTTCAAAAGGAAGCAAATTAAACATAGTACTAAAACAAAAAGCCATTTTGGGGCAGTTGACGTAGGTCAAATTTTGTTCTGAATTAACTTGCAATCAGCAGACAAAGATTATTTGAACTTTCAGATTTTCAGAAAAGCTTGATGTAAAATGATACTAGAGGCCACAACCTCCCATCTGGTGCAGCTGGGGATGGGCTTCTGAACAACATTTCATCTAAGGATATGTGGAGTCAGGAGATGGGGTTTAGCATTCCTAATGTGCAATATTACAGTAACTTGAATGTTGAGCATATAATTATTTTGCAAAAAAAATAAGGTATCAAATGGAGGCATACATGGCTACATTACAAATTCCATAATTAAGATACGTTTAATTCACAAATTGATTTATTTTTCAAACATTGGTCATTTTTGTTTGCTTTATTGAACCGTCTTTTAATAATAATAATAATAATCCTTGCATTTGATTTAGCGCCTCATCACGTCAGATGACGTCTTGGAGCGCTTCACAGGATTTATCGTGAAATGGAGTATCTTATTTCATGTCAACAGTTTGTTTTCTCTATGTTCAACAAATAATTGTGAATTTGAAAACTACATTTGGAATGAGGTAGATTATCTTAGTTTTGAAACTGGATTGTAATTTATTTTAAACTAGTTATTTTCATCTCGGTTGGTTTCTAATTTTCTTCAGTGCAAAATTTGGAGTCCTTTCCTAATCATACAATCAATGACTACTTAGATTTAATAATATAACTTCAATTTAGTCAGTTGCATAACAGTATGTTCTATGTAGACATGAACATAAGGTTTGTTCACAATTGATACATAAAGGATTTACCTATCTAATTAGATGTAATTGTCTTAAGCAAGACTTGATGTTTTTAAAGGCAGTGTTTTTTTCCGTGAATGCCAATTAATTGTACGTGACCAGAATAGCTAGTAAAAATAAACAGCTTGTATTTGTTACTTTTTTATGATAAATTGAGATGCCAATATACAAATTGCAGCCAAGTTGCGTCAACCTTAAGCTGGTTTCATCTCCATCTGGCCTTATGAAGTCTCTTCCTGTAATTCCCTAAGACCTTGAATAGGATTCAGTTGAAGGTGATGTGAAACTCCTCCTCATTAACGTAAAAATAACGTACGAGAGATTGAGATGTAGTAAAAGTGGCATACTGTTGGTTGCAAATATTTGTTGGAAACTAAATTTTCAATTGATTTTTGATTTGTGTCAACTTATTAGGATGCCCTAAATTTTGGTGTTGAATGAAAAGAGAAAAAATGGGGTTGTTTTTAGGCGGTGTAAGAACTTCTAGTATCTCTCAAACTTTAAGCGTTTAGTTTTTAATTGGAATCATTACTGTTTCATTTGGGAATTATTCTTGAAGTTAAAGTTGAAACATATCTAGTTTAAGATCTGTTAATCAGTATTGGGTTTTTTGGTCAACTTTCATTACAAATGATTTTAAGGTAGAAAGCTAAATCTTTGTAACTAATATTGGTTATGCCCAGTTAGATGATTTTGTGAAGCTTAGAAACAATAGTGCTTATGGGAAGGGTACACCATAGATTCTCAAGGTTAATACTGGAGGTGAGGGCCTATAATTATGAGTAGAGGTTGGAGTAGATACGACTCTGCGTTGGAGCAAAGAGCTTGAGGGGTGATATAGAAGTGTAACAATCCTGTGGGTCAGTAATTAGAGCACTCACCTCGCACGCGAGAGACCTGGGTTTGATTCACGGCAGGGTGAAACGTTGGGCACGTTTGTTTTATTCCACCCACCTCTGTTTACCTGGCAATGAGTAGGAACCCGGTTGTTAGTTGATTGGCGGATCGCTTTTCCAGGGGTAATAATTCCTTCAAAAAAAACTGTCAACCCCCAGCTCGGGTCTGAAACACTGATTGTCCAGCGCTCTGGGATGTCCTCCTGACGTGAAAGGTGCTATACAAATGTAATTTTGTTGTTGTTTGTAGGACTATTGGCTGCTATGTTTCACCCACAACATACAAAGTCAATTTGCTTTGAGACGTCTTGAAGAAGTGATAAAGCGCTATATCAAATACAAGGATTATTATATTTTTATTATAAGCTAGGGTTCTACACAAATGTAATTTGTTGTTGGGTTTGAGAGGATAAATGTCTGGCAGTTAAGTGAGTTGTGGACAAAATTACATGAATTGAAAAATATAGATTAGGTGTGTGAAGAGGAAAGTTAGGAAAAAGATTTTTTTTCCTCAGAGGGTTGTCAGTATGAAATAAATTGCTTGGGATCGCCGATGAGGCAGACTTGATTGCGCCATTTGAAAGAGATTTAGATAGACACATACAAACAGAGTATTGTCTACAAGGAAAGAGCATGGAATTCACATTAGATGGGCATCAATGGAGGAGCAAATACTGCATTGTATTATTATGGCTTTGTTGTAGATTTCTATGGTTCTAATCCAAAAATACCATCATGTTACTGCTTGGCGTTTCTGTAGAAATTAAAATACCATTATTCTAGCTTAGTCCATATTTCATGAAAGATACCGAAACAGTGTAGCTTTATGTTTGCTTTCCATTTTAGCAATTAAGGGAAAAGAAATTTTGAAGTGTCAAGAATAGTTTCCATTAACTTTCAATATTCGCAATGGGAGATGGGCGTGAGAGTTCCATCCTTGACTTGCATATGGTGTAGCCCAGAGTGTTGCATTTTTATATAGCTCCCAATGCATTAATCACCAAACAAGATCTCTTAACCCCCAAAATGTCTTGTTGCCTATTTTTTTTCCTGTTTTCTGCACTCTTCTTTCTCACTGATGCACGCAGACACGAATGGGAGGAGATTCTAATACAGATTTTCAAAATTCTGAGTAGTTGAACCGAGAGATCCAATTTGCACTGATTGATGAATCACTGAGGGTACAAATTGAGTATCATCTCATTAAAAGAATAAATAGCTGTTGAAGCTGAATCTACAACCAGATTTAAAAAGGAATTGGCTAATGCCTGAAGAAATATAATACAGTAGAAGGCCCAATATCCACATTAATTGGGACTGGCTTCACTGTGTATGCGTATTAAAATAGTGCAGATATCAAGTCTCTTTTGCATTTTTCTTTCTGTTTCTCTCTCCATCTTCTGTGTGACTTGTATTGGTGCTTTATTACTTACTGACCAAGGTTATGGAAAGACCAGTACTTTCCATGACCCTGGGAGATACAGTACTTGCAACAAGTTTTTTCTAAAAATTGGTTTGAGATGACTACTAGTAAAAAGGTAAGAATTGTTCAACAATATTTGGTCACACTATAGTGAGTGACAAGTCCATCTTGCTGTACCATTCCAACATCAAGCTATTTATTAAATGCATTCAGTGGTCCTGGGCACTACCTCTTTTCTATTTGTTAATCGCTCCCCGTGTGAAGAAATACTTTTGTCTTTTTTGTCCTAAAATTACCCTTCACAATTATGAACCTGTTCCATCTTGTCATGTTGCCATGGCATTTCTAAACACTTCTGGGTTGGTTTAGAACTTTTATTTTCCACAAGTTGATGAAAAGGAAACGGGTATATTAAACTTTAGTTTAATTTTTTTTTAAAAAAGCACAGTGCTGGCTGGTGAGCCTCTTCACTCAAAGGTTAGATGTGAAAAAAGTATTAATGGAACTCTTAGTATTGGTTTATTGAGTGCTATGTTGCAATTGAGTTGTAATATATAAATGCAGTCCAGTTTTAAGAGAGCAACCAGTTCAAAGGATCTAGTTATGTTATATAATTTGCTTTTGCAACATTGTTGTTTTTCAGAGTTTATTGAAGGTGTCTCCCAGTTTAGTGTGAAGGGTGATAAGGAACAGAAACTGCGATGTAAGTATGGCTTCTTTGTATCTGACAAGCTTTGATTTCCCTTGTTGCTGACTGTATGCACTTTATGTAAGTTCGAACTCAGTGCAGAGCACTTCAGTATAATGTGGTTTAGATAAAACATGGGAACACCGAGGACCCATGGTTTCTTCCTCCTCCTGACACTGACTGACCAGCTTCTTATACATGGTGTATAAATGCAGTAAGACTTGATTGCAGTGTAATTCTATCACGGGGTCCCATTTAATATATCAGTTGTGTGGTTAGAGTGCTCTTTCATTGTTAGGTGAAAAGATTGACCTGACATTTTAGTGTCATCTGGCTCCAGTGTTCCTTATTTTTGTTTTTTGTTTATTTATGTTTTTATTTGGTTGAACTGCTATCATTGTTATGTATAGAGGTTTGAGTTATTAGATTCTGTTTATCAATGTACACAATATAAAACATTTAAACAAATAGAATTTTCCCTTATAGACTTCAAATTACGTGTGTGTAATTTAAAAGCCTGTAATCTCAAGCAATATTGGTCTACTCTCTGAGGTTCTTAGACTACAGCTATTTGGTTCAATATTTTTAAATCTCTTATCAGTTTATGAAAATGAGGCTTATTAGGTGTATATTCTTATTCAGGTTGTGAAGATTTGATTCAAGTCAATTTCCCAATATATAGATATTTTAATAATCTAAATTTACTTCCACCCATTCTCTCTTCCCTCCCTTCCTCTGAAGGTATTTGATTCATTTTTCCTTCCACTAAGGGGACAAGTGCCATTAGGCATCTCACCCAAATAGACACTCTTTCTTGCCGTTGAACCTTGCCTATTTCACCAAATTCAGAGTTTTGGGTTGAAGGACAGGGTCAGATGATGTGGGACTGCTCCAAACTTTCAGATTTGTTGTTGAGTAGCTGATTGTGTCAAAGACCTATATGATCCCATCACACAAATTAGATTAGTGAATGTCTTTGCACTCTCTGCACTTCCTCCAATTAGGGAAAGGTCAGTATTCCAGTTGACTGGCAGATGTCCTTTTGAGAATAGAGACTTTCAGCACCTGTCCATCCAGAAGAATGAGCACTTTTTGAATGTTTTGCACACACGTTTGCATTTCTTAAGAGTATATTTCAAAATGTGGGAATGAACATTCTGAGCTGTTTTTAAAATTGTGAAAAATGTGTACCTAATCCAAGTTTTGGTACATTTAAAGTTTAAAGGCTCAATTACCTATTAGTAATGTTGTAACAGTTTGAGGCAAAAGTAGACCAATCATTGATCTATCTGGATGGCTTAACCATCCAAAATTCCTGAAAAATTCCTTTTGACGCGTCTTTTTTCAAACTCTTTCTAGTTCTTTGATCCGCATGCCTGTCAATCATTTACAATTCTGCTCTGCCTATTGGCATTTACTTTGATATCTTGTTTCTGTATATAACAGGAAAACAATCTTTTTTTTTGAATCTCTTCAAATTTCCCTCCCTCTGTCTTCCTTTCAAATTAGGCAAGACCTAGATGTCTCCAAGTTGTGCATAAATTTCATATCCCTCCATCATGTTCCGGAGAAGCGCTCTCGGGATACTAATCAGCATGAAGTGCGCAATATAAATGCAAGTTGTTGTATCACACTCCTTTGTAAGAACTGAATTATGTGTCAGCCTGGTTCAGAAGGTAGCACGGTCACATTTGTCAGAAGGTTGTGAGCTCAAGCCCCATGTCAGCACTTTAACCTCAGTCCAGTCTGACACTCCAGTGCAGTGGTGGCAGAATGCTGCATTGTCGGAGGCTCTGTGCTTCAGATGAGAAATTAAACTAACTTCCAGTCTACCTGTCAAGGTGGATGTTAAAGAACTCAAGGCATTATTAAGTGAAGGGATTTTTTTTCCGATGATTTAGCTATCTTATATTAATGCTCCCTTGTTTTACAGTGATCAACAATTAGAAACAATATTAACGTCCACTTTATCAAATTCTTTCATAACTTTAAATCTGTCAGGTCCCCTTTGTGTCTTCTCCAGTGAAACAAAAGCTCTAACCTGTCCAACTGTTTTTGGTAGCTGTAACTACTCTTTGGTAACACCCTAGTAAATGTACATTCCAGTAGCATTCTTTCCAAAGCTACTATCTCCTTCCTATAGTACAGCAACTGGAATTGCACTTACAAATGTGGTCTAACCACATTTATGAGTAGAGTATGCATACCCACATATTCAGCTATTCCGTATCCCTCTGGGTGTAGAAAATTATAAGAATCGAGGTGCATAAATTCAATTTATTGTCCTCTGGAATTCTGTCAAAGGTATTTAAATTTAATCTCCAAATTATTTGTATAAATTGTATATTGTGGTCACAATATTGCCCCCTTTGGCATCACTAAAGATGAGCTCTCAGCCAACCGCTATCTGTTGCTTTTTACTAAGCAGCCATTTGTATTCTTTCCCATGAAATGGAGCTCTATGAGATCTTATTGCCATGGCTGAACCATTTCTAAAATGTGTGAAGTGTTTTGAGATATTCTCACAATGTGAAAGGTGCTAAATAAATGTAAATCATTATTGTGAAATCGCTGAAAAATATTTATGAAGGGACTCACTTGCAATCACCTTAGTCAGTGCTTAAAGAATCCTGGGATGAAAGCCGTCAGACTCCAAAGTCCAGCCTTCCTTGAGCTTTTGCAACCTTCTCAATAGATTCTCCTTTGTGATGCTAAAAGCCTGGTCAACAAGTACTACTACTGAATACTAGAGTTTGATGTCCAAGCTTTAAAACCTCCAATGCGTCATGACTCCGTGTTTTAATAAATACATATATATTGCATCATGAATGCTAAATTTATACAACTTTTTATATTCCTCAGTTGCTTTCCGTATCTATGACATGGATAAGGATGGGTACATCTCCAATGGAGAGCTTTTCCAGGTACTGAAGATGATGGTCGGGAACAATCTAAAGGACACTCAACTACAGCAAATAGTAGACAAAACCATAATAAATGCGGACAAAGATGGAGATGGAAGAATATCCTTTGAAGAGTTTTGTGCAGTGAGTATTTAGATTTCAACAAAATGGGGCATCAATTAATACAAAAAATCACCTTTTAATTGAATTGTGTGCTAGGTTACAGCTCAAGGCAACACTCAGATGAGTTAAGGTTTTGAAGCAGTAGAGATTGGGTGGTAAAGGTTACAGATGCTCTGAAGCTTCAGTTCACTTGAGATGAAATGGAAATTATCTTTTGCTCCTCTGATTATTACCTTCCTGACATTTAAAAAAAACTAAGATGAAGCTCTTTGGAGCTTTTCATCTTGATTAATGGGGTAGTTTGCACTGTCTATGTGAGAAGGATGTGCTAATTTCTTTCACCATCACTCTTCTAGGTTGTAGGAGGCCTAGACATCCACAAAAAGATGGTCGTTGATGTGTGACCTCATTAAAGGCTCCACCCAACACTTCTGCTTTCTTCTCCATCTCTGAAGATCTGCTCAAGTTGTCCAGCAATGCTTTCTGTGTATTTAATGGAAGTATTTTCTCTGTGAAGCCACTTTTTCCAACATGAGCCTCATGAAGCCAACTAAGTGTTATTGAACTTCAATTCTCTCAATAACCAGTGTAGCACTTTAAAATCTGAAAGACAGCTGAAAAGGAGCATCTCAGTGTGATGGAGAAGGGGAAGGGGCTGGATTTTTATTTATTTCATTTTCATCTTTTATAACAAGGACGTATATCTATAGCTTTGTAAATGTAAAAGTAGTTGGTTGGGCTTTAATAATCAACATGATGCAGAGGCTTGATTTAAAAACAGTAGTCTACAAAGTGCCAAGCATGGATGACACAAAGCATTTTAAAATACTTTGTCATAAAATTGTTTTTATTTGGTTCCCCATTTATATGTATTTCACATCTGACAGATTGTAAGGAATCTGTTTAAAATTTCCTGTCTTTCCTGTGAACAGGGTTTAACTTGTACTGTTCTTGTTTTGATATATTGACTGTTTTGATAGAACACGTTTGTTTCCAGTCACTCAAACAAAATAATTTACATTTGTTTTGAATGTTTTGGGTTCCTCTTTTGAGGATTGTATCCCTTTCTACCAGCCTGTCTTTCATCAATTACTTTAGTATAATGTAGATGCCAAGAAACCTGCCCTTTGTGCAACTGTAAATGGCAGACTAATTATGTAGCATATCTTTCTGTATACTGTCTTGGTAAAGTCTGAGGATTACTACTGATTGAAGGGATCCCCAAAATACAAAATTACTGTTTTCAATCACATTGGATTGGTAGAACTGCAAGTTGATGCTTTGCATTTGAATCCTATGGTTGAAAACCAACTTTCAGTTGGTCTTTAAAGGCCATCTGAAAATATTGTTCATTTCATCATTCAAGTGTGCAATAATTCAAGGACTATAAAATGAAAAGCACCAGTTAACAAAAGAACTCTTCTTCAAAAATAAGTCACATTGAAAGTTTGAGTGGTTATACCTCCTGGTTATTTTTGCCACACATAATCTGGAGTTAGTTTTTCTCCCTAAAATGTTGTAGTTGCTCTTCACTTGTCTCCAACCTCCTGTGAGTTTGTGTACATGCAGCATGGGAGCAATGAGCTGAATTTCTTCTTCTTTGCCCCCCCACCTTGTCTCCCAAATAACCTTTTATAATCGCTTTGTTTTTTTTGCTAAGATATGAAGTTGTAAAGAAAGAAACAAAGTTTTTAATAGAGGCAACTAAACTTTACAGCAGGACTTGTTTATAATCTCCTTAATCCAGTCTCTTCATTTTATTAAGATGTGTAATGGGGGGGAAGGGGCAGGCCAGACTGCTTTATGTGCTTAGTAAAACTGCTCAAGCACCCCTATGCCATAGCTGTTCCTTCAGCTAAGTGCTGCACACTGGTGGGCTCTGTCTGTGAGAGATCCAGGTGCTTGGTGTCCTTGCATGACAAGAAACTTTTGCATGTAGATTGAAATATTCCTCCTGTTTACATAAATCGCAATGTTCATATAAAAGTTGCCAAATGTTGGTAAATGTTGAAGAAAAATAACTCCACTAAATGTATTCTTTCTTCCTCTGGATTGGTGCATGGCTTGCAACTACAGCCAGTTGTATCTGCTCCAGTGTCAACTGCCATGTGCTACGCTTCAAGGGGAATCTAGTCTTTTTGTGAATTTACTTGTACATAAGTATTTGTTATAGTCATGTAGAAATGCTCTTTCCCTTTGCTCGTGCATAATTTGACTGCAATCCAAGATAGTGCAAACATCTTTTCCTTATTACAAGGAATGAGTTTTTATTTAGATTGTGTGGGAAAACAATGTTGAATGTTTAGTTTTTTCTCTGCATGCTGCATCATATGCTGTGGGACTATTGGAACCTTCATACTGTAATAGTAAATTGAATAAAATATTTGAAACTTTTGTGTTTTGTCATTAAGGTAGTTCAGAAAGTTTAAAAAAAAATGTTTCTTCCTTAAAGAATATGAAATCATTTGGAAAATAGGTGACTGCAGGAAAATCAAGCAATAGAAAATAATTTCCCATTAATTGTTCTTCCAGTTCCTTTTGGTTCAATTTAACCTTGATTTTATATTCTTAAAAACCTGCATATACAAGTTTGGTAGCAGTAATACTTTGAAGACTTCAGCTCCGAACAAATCAAGTTAATGTTTCTAGATAGTTTAGAAATGGTAACCTGCAACTGGATTTTATAATCAGTTTGCATAATTCCTGAATTCATTTACACCATGGAATCCATCTGTAAAACTAGCGTGAGCTTAACTCTTAGTAAGTTCCAGTCTCATTTTAAGACTTGAGCTCATAATATTGCCCAGTTTTAGTCATCCCACTTTAGGGTGGATGGCTGGGCGATAGAGTGCATAGATTTATTAGGATACCAAGATCTCTTGGCTTGATCAATGAGTGAAACCTGGAGCACTTGGGCCTATTTTCACTGGAAGCCACAATAGGTCTTTAAAATCGAGGGGCTTTGATGGGGTGAAAGATGGTGCAGGCTGGTCACTAGAGGGCATCAACAAGAATTAGCAAGGGAAAGATTAGGGAGGAAAGAGAACCATATTAGCTTTCAATGGAGAATTAAATATAAAAGGATTATGGGGAAAAGGCAAGTAAACAGGACTGAATGAATTGCTCTTTCAAAGAGCCATAATGGCCTGTTGTTGCTTATATTTCTAATTCATGCTAAACTCCATGACACCAAGAATTCTGCAATTTTTAGAGAAACCAGCTATTGTCTCATACAATTGCAAGATGTACAAATATACTAGGGCATCTGGAACACTTTATTTGTTATATTATTCTTGGAATAAGTCAAACAATATTCAATCAGCAGTTTTACATTAAAAAGTGAATAAATCTTAAAATGTACAGATTAACTTGCAAAATTTACAGGATTCTAATGAGCTGTCATTCAATTCCAACTGCACCAGTGAACTAAATGGTGTGTAATCCATATCATCCACATAACCTCCATCAATTGTGCAAATTCACAATGCATTGAGTTCATTAATCCTGGGTGTCAGAAACGTTCTGCTGCTCTGCTTGCCACTGCTCGAATGTTACCATAAACTTTAGATGGTGGGCTCCCTGTAAGAAAATTATTTAAAAATGCTTAGCAGGTGAAATCTTGTACATCATTTTATTTGTACTGTAAAACTCACATACATCTTACTTTATAAATCATATAGTTGCCCGTGTTGTACATACACGCAAGTCTCATTCAATTTCCTATCAAACCCACTTGAGATTATTTTTTGCACTAGTTGTATTTTATAAAGAATCCGCTCCCCTATCCTGCACTTACTGGCTGCATTGAATCGCAGGCAATTATGTCTCATTAGTCAAAGCATAACGCACTTGCTGGCCGACTACATTGAATCTCGGGAAACGTAGTCTTGACCTATCAGTGCAAGCGCAGAACACCACCCCACCCGATTCAACATGATTCCAATGTTTGCCGAGAAGTGCATGCGTAGTTATTGGCCACATTTTATTAACATTAAAGAACCCGTGATACTATACGAAAAGGGAAGGTAGGTTACCCTGATTGCCTGGCCAATAACCCTCTATGGGACACTGCTGTGAAAATTGGCTGCTGGGTTCACCTCCACATAGTCACTGTACTTAATTATATGAAACACTAAAGTGATTAACACCTTGTGCTCTTAAGCCAATTACACATGTTCCTAAAGGGTTATGCTGCTATTTGTGAATGCCTTACATATTGCTATGAGGACTTTTCCCCCCCACATAGAATCATGAAAACAGTGACAAAGGATAAATAAGCAGGATGGCAGAGAACAAAAACAAGCAGCTTGATTTTTGTATGGTTAGAATTCAGACAAATTGATCTCAGAAGAGAAAAAAATGGATATTGTCTCTCCTGAGAAAGAGAATTATGGCGTGGCAATTAAAAGGCGAAAAGATGTGGGGTATTCGTATCTCAATGGAGTTTAGCACCAAAACAGAGGGTAAAGTCATTCTTTCCCCCTTTGGTATAAAACTAATTTACTTTGCCTTTATACTTATGAAGAAATCTAGTTCAGTCAGAATAAAAGCAACTAGAATGTAGCCCAGATACCCTTTAGTTTACTTAAATTTAAATAGGTAACCTCTATAAAATCTGCCATAATCTTTTTTAAATATACACTTTTTGGGTTATTGATTTTCTTGAAACTATCGACAATAGGTGAATGGAAACAAAGGTTGTCATTAACATACCCAGAATGAGATTGCAGATGGCTGTTCGAGCCATCTTAATATTCTGAAAAGAGCCGAGGATATGAATCTTCCTGTTAAAAGAGAATATGAGAATTGGGTTACTGCACTGTACGATACGCTAACTCATCTACATAATAGGTCACATTCTCACATTCTTAACTACAGTAAAAGATATCTTATAGCAGGTCAAACACACCAAATACCATAGACCCCATGTTCTTTGTGAGGTGTGACTTCGAAGATGTCAGGTCACTACTGCAGAACTTCTGAATCATGAAAAAATAATAATCCTGTATTTGATAGAGCGCCTCACCATGTCCTTGAGATGTCTCAAAGAACTTCACAGAATATAAAGTGAATTGACTATATTTTTCGTGGGGGAATCTCGGCAGCCACTTGCGCACAGCAGTGTGGACAAACAGTCGTGGATTTAGTGACTATTTTTTAAATTCTTTTTAAAAAAGGAATTATTAACCCCGCAAAAGTGTCAATCGACTAACAACCGGGTTCCTACTTACTGCTAGATAAACAGAGGCGTGTGGCCCAAGAAAACTTGCCCAACATTTCGCACTGCCGGGAATCGAACCCAGGTTTCTCGCTTGCTTGGCGAGTGTTTTAACCACTGAGCTACAGGACTCCACAAAGAGTTCAGGTTATTGTGCAAGTTCATGACCCCTTGAGTACCCCAGTTCATATTTAGCTTCAGAAATCCTTCATTCAATTACTAGGAGATTGATTTCAAATTCAAGTTATATTTGCAGCATTGGTATTGAGTATTGAGCAGTATTGAGTATGTAGAAAAGCAACACTGGAAGAAATATTCACATTAAAAGAAGTGTGATGTCACAAATGTCAGCCAATTTACGGATACCACTCAGCTTTTCTCGCATGCTCAACAGTCTCTGTGCGTTAGGAAGTTAACATATAACCTTAGGAAGTTCTTAAGACTTCTGAATCACCACAGAACATCACCCTGTTTATGTGCATGCAGCATAAAGAAAACATTGGCAGAGAGGGGAATATAAAATAGAGCTGCTAGAAGTGAAGTCCCGCTATGATTTTATGTTAACTCCAATTTATTTTTGCCTAAAATTACAATTGCTACACTTGAAGCGCTTGAGACATCCTCCTGATTGAAAAGATAGTGTACCAAATGCAAGGATTATTACCTTTATTGAAAACACACTATTCGTGGAAATAACATCATCCACCAGCAAATACAAAGCACATTATAGGTGCACTGCACTATGTGAAATTACTAGTCAGTTATGCAATTTCCACAAATGGTATACGCAGATCATATGTCTAATAAATATAAATACGTCTTACATTGTAACCAATCATTTATATTGAGTCCCAAAGACAGATATATCCTGGAATGGATGTTGTAATATCCTATAATATTAATGTCGATTCTATATTCAAAGTGTGCTGATTGAGCTCAGCTTGAAGAAAAAAACAAGATAAAATGAATCCAGATAAACTCCCTTTACTTACGAATCAGCAAGCACTATTCTTGTCCTGGTTACGTTCTCTATTGTAAATTTGGTTTTTCCTCCTTTGCCAGCGATTCGTCCTATTGCTCTAGAAAGATGATCACCTTTTAATGGTTTCACTAGAGAAAGGAAACATTCTGATTAGAAACAGTTCTGATCATAAACACTGGTTTACCTTTCAGATCGTTACACACACACATATATATATATATCTGTATAAAAAAATGTCGAGCACTTGGATTAGCAGCACCAAATTCCTGTAATTTCTTATACAGCACAAACATGACCGTCAACAACATTATCTAGGCCAAGCATGGCTTTAAAACTGAAGGAATTACTGAAGCATAAATGGCTCACCATCTGTAATATCAAATGTTTCCAGGAACAGGTCGTCCAATCGAATCAGTGCTAAGGCATCCTGGATATCAAAAAAACAAGTTCAATGAGGATTACAAAGCAATAAATTTTATTCTAAACATGCGTGGGAAAAACCCCATTCCAATCACGATTACAGAAATATTACTATACGAACAGATAAGGGAAACTATTTCTTCTCATCAGTCGAAAAGAATTTACAAAGAAATGCAAATCCACTATTAAGTAAATTTACACTAAAAAGCAACAATAAATTTGCATGTGTATTGGCCAAATGTGCAAAGCTCAAAATTTAGAAATACAGATTGCTTGGACTTTTGAGGAGCTAAAAGCAGCAGAGCTTGCACCATGTAATTAAAGGCAAATCATAATCCATAATATGTTGTGGCAGTCATAGTTGCAAAGATTTGACACAGTCGACCACGCCATCTTCATCCACCGCTCTCCTCCCTCATCCACCTTAGTGGGATCGCACTCGCCTGATTCGAGTCCTACTTCATAAACCACCTTCACTTTTATCTCTTCAAGAATGTTGGCCATCCTTGGCCCCCCCTCCTCTTCCTGATCTACAAATCTTTAGGTGTGATTTGAAGATGGCCAAAGAGGAGATAAAACGGAGGGATTGAGTTAGGGAGTTCCAGAGATTTAGGGCTTAAGTGTCTAAAAGTGGCTTCACTACACGTTCAGTCATCGTCTCATCCTCAGCCCAACTTGCCTCCCATCCCTCCTGAGTCCAACTCCCAGCTCAAGTGCAAATAACCCTCGATTGTCCAGCGCCTTGGATGCCCCCTAATGTGAAAGGCAATATCTAAGTAATATTTGTTGTTGTTGAAAGCACTGGTGCCAATAATGGAACAGAGATGGGCATGCAGAAGACCCGAGCCAGCTGGGCGAGTGTGCGCAGATTGGAGAGGTAGTGAGGTGCCAGGCGTGAAGCGATTTGAAAGTGAGGATTTTGAAAACGATCTGTTCTGCAACAGAGGGCTAGCGGAACCGGGCAAGAACTTGACTGTCGGGGTGTGGAGCCTGGTGTAAGCGAGGACACGAGCAGCAGAGTTTTGTATCATTCGGACCTTGTTTATAACAACACACTATGCTACATTAACTTACCTCCACCTGGAATCCAAGAATAAATGCCTTTACAAAGTCTGCAGCTTTTGTCAGTGAAGCGATCTCCTGCGTTTCTTTACAAGTCTAGAAGATGGCAGTAAAATTTCATAAATCTTCACAAATCACACCTTTTACAAGTATAGAAAATCTCTGAATGGGAAGGGGGGGGGGGGTGAAGGACAAATGCAGAACAAATAGCCCTCATGACTGCATATAAGAACAACTTGAAACTAGTATTACCAGCCTACAGATCATATCAAACATTAATTACAGAATAAGACTTGCACTTGTATCGAATGATCACTTGAAATCAGTGCTGGCCTGAAAATATACATCATATCACACCTTTGACAATAATAGCTCATCAACTGCAACAATTGAAACCAGCAACAAATTAGTTTTCTTAGGGAGTTTTTGCAACGAAACCTTGAATTTGTATTACAACTGTCCTTCTATGGATGAGCCACTATATTTCAAACATAGACACTATATCAAATGCGAAGATTTATTTTAGGATTAAATGGCTTGTCTTCACCAAACAGTTTATATACCGGTCAAGTATCACTTGAAAGCAGGTGCAAGTGACTAAACTAAACACCTTATCTTGACAAGAAATGAATTAATACTTGCCACAAGCATTTACACCAATACCTCAATATAATACCTCAACACGCTTTGTGCTTTTTTTTCTTCAATATCGCAGAAGTTAAAAATAGAAGTACCTTGACTTCAACATTTCTCGTTTTCAAGTTGAACCTCACTTGCAAATGCAAGTGTTCAACGATAGGAGTAAAGATTTTCAACCAGTTTTCTTTTAGAGGTGTGTATCTGTGTGCTGGTACAGGAATTTTGCGGATTTCATGTTTGTCATCCTAAAAAAGAAAAAAGGACCACATTATAAATGAAAGGAAACTAAAATATTTATTTTTTAAAAAAAGATGAGGATGGGTTGGGGCGGGGGGGTGTAAGATCGAGAAGTAAAATCAACTCCTTTGATTTTTTTTCTCCCAGTGCTTAAAAATGCTGGTAACTGGCAGTACCATTATTATAATGAATAAGATGTCTTCTGCCCGTGGGATTCAAACTGAGCCAAAGTAAACTGTATTGGACGCTCCAAGATTTGCTATTGTTAGTTGAAATTTGACATCTCAAATTTATTTTCAACTTTACCAATTGGTAATGATGGACTCTTTATTTCTAAAATTTTTAAATATATCACAATAATTGCATTTATGTTTTTTGGCTTTACTGGGTGGCAAATGTAAGACACAAGTCTTTTTTTGTTGTTTAACTCATTTAAGCAATAAATAAGTCTAACTAAAGAATTAAAAGCACAACATCACTGGAAGCATGATTCTGTGTGTGTGTGGGGGGGTTTAAATGGAGGGTTTAGGCTCCAGTTCAGCTGACAGTTAAACATTCCTCATGAGTGACCTGCATCAATAGATCACTGTGACCACTGGATAGCAACTCTGATGTAGAACACTGCTCATGATGGCTTAACAACAACAACAAAATTACATTTGTATAGCGCCTTCACGTCGGGAGGACATCCCAAGTTGCTCGACAGACAGAGTTACGGACCCGAGCTGGGGGACGATGGAAAGCGGGTGGGGGGGAAAGCAGAGAGATCGAAAGTACGATCAAAGAGGAGGGTCTTGAGGTGGATCTTGAAGGTGGCGAGGGATGGGGCAAGACGCAATTCTAGAGGGTGGGGCCAGAGTGGTGGAAGGTCCGCCCGCCAATAGTGGGGCGAGCAAGGCGGAGGATGTGAAGCAGGCTGGAGCCCGCTGAGCGGAGTGAGCGAACAGGATGGTAAGGGGTTAGGAGATCGGAGAGAGGTAACATATCCCATGCATGCAAGAGGCTACCAGAATGGCCTTCAAGCAAAGCAGTACAGGCAGAAGCAAAAACAATACATGGATGGGAGCAAAGTTGTCTTCTATTCAGAAACATCTTGGTATTTGGTAAATAAATATTGTTGCCTTCAGCCTTATTGCTGATTAGTTTTGTAACATCCACTTTTATAAGACTATATATGTTCACACAGAGTCCAGTACCAGACAAACAAAATTGCTCTACCCTGCAAGCTGATTCTAATTCTGAGGAAAGATTTGTAAGGAAAGCAGAATTCTGAATTGCAGGAGAATAAAAAGGCACAAACATGACAATTTTCAAGCATTTTTACCTAAGCCGATTCGTTACTCTACCTCGACTGTGAGAACGGATGTAGAATAGCAAGCCTTTTCCAACACCAACTGCACCTCGAAGTATGCCCTTGTGTATTTTTTCACACAATGTCATTTTGCTGATTGTTTAACATATTGTGTCAAACTTTTAACAGAATACGAATTGTTATTTTATGAACAGTTTAGGAAAACAACATCTCATTTAGCAATCTTAATTATACACATCAATGAATCGTTAACACAACATTACTATAACGTAACTCTACTTCTCCACTCCCCCCTCCGGGCTGCAAGGTCAAATATCCATCGTCACTGTCAACCTTTCCTATTCCCTCTTCTTCTGGACATATAACTGTGTTACAATTCTACGCTACCAAGTACCTTTCACCCAGTGCTTTGTCCAAAGGGTCTATTATTAATTACAAAATCTTGACAGTGAGTGGCTAATCAACTGTTCGGGGGATCAGAGCTGACCCTGGCCTGTCCAACTTCAACACTGTCTTTGGATAACAGTCTCTGGCTGATATTGTCCTCCCTAATCCAGTAGCTCTGAGGCCAATTGTAGCACCTCTGACCAGATAACTCAACGTAGAATGAGATTTGATCCTTCAACTATTCTGTGTGGTGTAGTAATAATAACCCTTGCATTTTGATATAGCGACTTATCACTGTAAAGTGAATTGACTGTATATTTTGTGGGTGAAAAGCGGCAGCCAATTGCACACAGCAGTGTCCCACAAATAGTCGTGGATTGAGTGACCAATTTATTTATTTTTTTGTAGGAATTGTTACCCCCGGAAAAGCGATCCGCCAAACGACTAACCAAGTTCCTGCTTACTGTGAGGTAAACAGAGCCGTGTGGAATAAGAAAACTTGGCCAACTTTTGCCCTGCCCGGAATCAAACCCAGGGCTCTTGCTTGCGAGGCGAGCGCTCTAATCACTGAGCCACAGGACTCCATGAAGCCACCAGAGGAGACAATAGTGCCCTTCTACCACTTGTAAAATTTAAACAAAATAGAGAACAAGAGTAATAATTTTAAACACCACAATCTTTGAGATGTCTTGAGGACATGATAAGGCACTATATCAAATGCAAGGATTATTATTATTAATAGTATATAATCTAGGATTCCAGAGCATATAGGTGGAAGGGAAGGCAGCTGCAGCAGTGAAATAATACGGTGGAAAATCTACAGTTTCAACCATTTTCTGAAAGAGCAAAACAGATTTTGTGTTTGACCCCTTCTTGAGATTTTGTCCACCGCGAATAACAACAATATTCCTTGAATTTAGTGGAGTCCTGTAGCTCAGTGGTTAGAGCACTCGCTTTGCAAGCGAGAGACCTGAGTTCAATTCCAGGCAGAGAGCGAAACCTTGGGCAAGTTTCCTTACTCCACACAGAGCCTAATAATAATCCCTCCCAAACCAAAAACAATAATAAATTGGTCATTTTCAATCTACGACTGTTTGTGGGACATTGCTGTGCGCAATTGGCTGCCGCGTTCACCCACAAATATACGGTCAATTCACTTTACAGTGTGTTCTGTGAAGCGCTTTGGGACGTCCTCCCGACGTGAAAAGCGCTATATCAAAGGTAAGGATTATTTATTATTATATAGCACTTCGTCATGTCGTTGAGGTGTCTCAAAGCACTTCACAGAATATACTATAAGGTTAAATGACAGTATATTTTGGCCAACTGCGACGGCCAATTGCACGCAGCAGTGTCCCGCAAGCGTCATATGCAGCATACAGAATGCCGGCAACCCTGTCACGAGTAGCAGCGGCGAACTAAGTAGTCAGTGGAAGTAAAGGCAAAGACTGGAAATAAGAAATCAAGAAATCAAAAAAAATCTGGCGACAATATGCAGTTTACAGCAGAGTCCTGTGAATCGCGCGGAGAGAGAGCCTTTTGATATGATATGAAAGGCACAATATCAAATGCAAGGATTATTATTTACACCACTTGATTTTGATATAGGGCAGCACCGAAACATCTCAAAGCACTTTTTTTCTGGGTGGGGGGGGGGATTTACTGTAAAGTGTAGTAACTGTTTGTTGGTGAATGCAGCAGCCAACGGAGGGTGTGTGTGCGTGTGTGGGAGAGAGAGGGAGGGGTTTGGTGTGGTGGTGGTGGGGAGGGAATGTTATAGGGATTATTAACCAAAACGCCGAGAGGAAAACTCCTTTGAGATTTTGTTTTTCCCCGAAAAAAAAATACCCGCAACAATTCCGCGCTCTTTTAACAACAATGTGCACGGATCCTAAACTCAGGAAAATAATAATAATAATAATAATAATAATCCTTGCATTTGATATAGCGCTTTTCACGTCGGGAGGACGTCCCAAAGCGCTTCACAGAACACACTGTAAAGTGAGTTGACTGTATATTTGTGGGCGAACGCGGCAGCCAATTGCGCACAGCAATGTCCCACAAACAGTCGTCGATTGAAAATGACCAATTTAATTATTGTTTTTGGTTTTGGAGGGATTAAAGTTCGCGCATCTGAAAATTAAAAGCGGGTCAAAACCGTACCTCCCCCCCAGTAACCCCCCCAGTCAGGGAGAGAGGCTGTGTGTGTGTGTGTGTGTGTGTGTGTCTCTCCCCCCGGGGGCTGCCATGCCCAGGGCCCAGGGCCTGCGCCCTCCCTCACTCCCTCCCTCCCTCACCGCCAGCAGCTCTCCGGAGATGGGGGGCAGGTTCGGCCTCTTCCCGGCCGACGGGGCCTCGGTGTCCATGTGCGTCTCGTCCGCTTTCCTTTTACCCCGGCGCCGCTTCCTCTTGACGCCGATGAACTCGTGGCTTAAGGCCGCCTCCGCCGCCGCCGCCTCCTCCTCCGCCGCCGCCGCCACCACCGTCGTCGTCGTCTCCATCTCCATAACGGCCGCCGCTCGAGCTCCAACTCGTGAGCCCCAGTGCGCTGAAGCAAGGACCCCACCCTCCTTCACCGAGCTGCCCGCGGCGCGCCCGTACTCCTCTCCTCACCGGGGATAGGATCACTTTCAGGATGACGTCAACCAAGCGCTGAGGACCCTTATTAGGCGGCTGTTACTGACGCCTTTTATAATAATAATTGATACTGATAATCCTTGCATTTGATACAGCGCTTTTCACGTCGGGAGGACGTCCCAAAGCGCTTCACAGAACACACTGTAAAGTGAATTGACTGTACACCTGTGGGCGACGCGCAGCAGCCAATTGCGCGCAGCAGTGTCCCAGAGTTCTGGATTCAGTGACCAATTTTTTTTCGCCACACCATCACCTCTCTCAGCTCATTCGCACATACTACAAATTAATAATGTCAGTTATAATTATTATTTATTATAATATTGCATTTGATATAGCAACTTATTAACAAGGTGTCAAAGCGCTATTACAGGATGTTTTTAACTGTAAAATGCAGTGACTGTATTTTGTAGAGAACATAAATTTTCCCACAGTAATGTCTTGCAAATGGTCATGAGGTGAATGACAACTGTTTTTAAAAACAAATCTGCAGAATTGCTGGCCAGAAACTTCCTTCTCTTTTCAAGTAGCGCCAAAGGATCGTTAATGTCTTCGGCGATGTTGACTATTCTATCCTTCTCCACCATCTCTTCTCTCAGCTGAATCTTCACGGTCCTGTCCTTGCCTGGTTCAAATCCCATCTTTTCCATCATCTCCACTTTGTGTCCATGAACTTTGCGTCCAACTCCTCCAGCCCCCGCACCCTCAAGCACGGTGTTCCTCAGGGCTCTTTCCTTGGCTCTGGATGAGAGCTAACTTCCTCCAGTTGCAAGTCAACAAAATAGAGGCCCTCTTGCACGACTCCCTACCTCTACGACCTGCTAAAACCCTACCAACCAGCTCGCTCCCTCTGCGGGCAGTGGCCTGGTTCAAACAACCTGCCCTGCTCGCCCCACCATCGGCAATTGGGCCTTTAGCATTTCCGTCCCTACCCTCTGGAACTCTACCCTGGAGTCCCTCCGCCTCGCTCCCTCCCTCCCTTGCCTCCTTCAAGGCCTATCTCAACACCTTTCTCTTCGACCGGGCATTTGGTTATCTTCCCATCCCCACCCCATTCCCCTTCCCTCCAGCCCTCTTAACTCCAACCCCCCCCACCCCCAGCTCAGGTGCAAACCCTCAATTATCCAGCGCCTTGGAGGGCGCTCTCGACATGCAAGGCACTAACAAAAATGCAAGTTGCTGTGATGACCCATACTGTTCACTGCGGGTTGTGCACGGACTCGGTTGACCGTACATCCCTGATTTCTGGGGACAAGTCGCCGGATGAGGAATTGTGTCCCTGGGGGCCAGATGCATGGAGTCCAGCGACAAACCGAGCAGTAACAATTCGAAATAAAACAGAAACACTCATCGGAGAAATAACACTGCCATCAATCCAACAAGACGCTCAATCCGGTGAGACGCGCCGGCATCAAGAATTGCGGTGAGTTGCATTTGTGTTTTAATATGCGGTATTAGAGGTCTCCCCGGATGTGGTTCATACCACTGGGTGACCCTCTGCCGAATAAGGAAGCCCTCCCCCTCCCTCCCTCCCTCCCAGGTGGAGGAGTGCAATGGGGAGCGGCGGATGTGCGCATGCGCTGGACCCGCCCCGCCCCCCCGCCGCCGCCGCCGGGCTCGAGCGCAGCCGTTGGGAGCCGCGTCCGAACCGCCGCCATGAGCTCCGCGCTGGAGAAGCCGCAGATCATCGCTCACATCCAGAAGGGGCTGAACTACACCGTGTTCGACAGCAAATGGATTCCCTGCAGCGCCAAGTTCGTCTGCGTGGGCAACTTCGCCAGAGGGACCGGCGTGCTGCAGGTCTACGAGGTGTCGCACGGGGCTGTGGTGCTGGTTAAAGAGGTGCGTGTGGCCGCCATGTTCCCCCCCCACCCCTCTCCCCTCCCCTCACCTCTCCCGCCGCCGCCGCCGCCGCTAGGCCCGTCCGTTGCTATGGCGACGCCAGCAACTCCACTGCGCTTTTAAACTTCAAACGGCGAGAACCGAATGACAAACCAAGGTTTTTTTTTTGTGTTTGAACTTCTTTTTGTTTCTCCCCCCCCCTCCCCTTCTCCCCCCCCCCAAAAGTTATCTTAAATGGTTTTGTGTGTGTGTGTGTTGTTGGGGAAGGGGGGGTTGTGGGAGGGGAGAGGAGGAATAACCCCCAAACTGGTGCATTGAGTCTTCCAACTTTTTTTTAATGTAAAGTTTTTGTATTTTTTTTTAAAAAAAAGGTATTGCTGATGTGTCGTGAACCCGCTCCCAAGCCCGAGGCGTGCTCGTTCTTCTTCGTCCCTTTCCCCCCCCCCTCTGATAGCGGATCCAGTCTACCTGTTGGGCACCCCCATTAGGATTTTCTGATTCCCGATCGGTCGTTACTGTAATTATTATCGTAGTCCTTGCACTTGACATAGCTCCTGATCACATCGGCGGGATGTCTTGGTAGAGGCTGCTGAGCAGACAGGTTGATACGGGGTTAGCAGGTTGCGCAGGTAGGAAGGAGCAAGGCCGTGCGTGGGGGGTCTTGAAGGCAAGGGCAAGGATTCCGAACTCTGGGATGGGGAGCCGGGCGAGGGTGAGGGTGTCACGCAGCCTGGTGCGGGGGAGAACGTGAGCTGCAGAGTTCTGGATGATCTGCAGCTGGTGGAGGGAAGAGTTGGGAAGGCCGACAAGTAGGGAGTCGGCGCAGTCGCGACTCGGTGGGATAAATGCGTGGATGAAGGTTTCGGCGGCCTGAGGGGAGAGGCAGTGGCAGAGCCGGGCGATGTTGTGGAGGTGGGGGAACGCAGGGCAGGTCATGGCACGGATGTGGGAAAGAAAAAACAGTTGAGGGTCAAACAAGACACCACGGTTCTGGACTGGCTCGGGGAGGTGGAGTGTGCATTCATGGATAGTGATGCTACCAGTGACGGCTGTTTTTAAGGGGGTGGGAACGGTGCCAGTGGAGAGGTAGATGATGTCTGTGAATAGAGGGGGCAAGGAGCTGGAGCTGAGTGGTAAGGAGATGGGGTGAAGGGAGCAGTTGGTGGGTTTCATATGGATACACTACACCTATAACTTATAACTTTAGGTAAATTTTCTTATTCCACGCACCGATTGTTAGCAGATTGCTTTCCAGGGGTAATAATCCCTTCAAAAAAATAAATAATACTATCAAAAGTGAATGTGGGTCCATTACATGCAGAGACAGGAAGAATTATAATGGGGGATAAAGATATGGCAGAGTCATTAAATAAATACTTTGCTTCTGTCTTCATGTTAGAAGACACTGAAAACTTACCAAAAACAGAGGGGAACCAAGAAGCTAATGTTAGTGAGCAACTTAGGGAAATTAACATCAGTAAAGAATTAGCACTAGAGAAACTGTTGGGATTGGAAAATGACAAATCCCCTGGACATGATAGTCTGCATCCTTGGGTTTTAAAAGAGGTGGCTGCTGAGATAGCGGATGCCTTGTTTTGATGTTCTAAAATTCTCTGGATTCTGGAACGGTTCCCATTGATTGGAAGATTGCAAACATAACACCAGTCTGTAGACTGGGGAACTATAGACCAGTCAGGCTGACATCGGTGGTAGGGAAAATTATAGAATCCTTAATTAAGGACCTCGTAGTGGGGTACTTAGAAGACCATAACATGATTAGGCAAAGTCAACATGGCTTTACAAAAGGGAAGTTCTTTGAGGATGTAACTAGCAGGTTAGATAGGGGGAACCAGTAGATGTAGTGTATTTAGATTTTCAGAAGGCATTTGACAAGGTGCCACATAAAAGGCTGCTACACAAGATTAGGGCCCATGGAATTCAAGACAATATATTAGCATGGATCGAAGAGTGACTAACGGGAAGAAAACCGAGAGTAGGGATACTGAGAAGTCGGGCCCTTCTTGGAGTGGAGTGTCACAAGGATCAGTGCTTGGGCTTCAACTATTTACGATCTATATCAATGATCTAGACGAGGACATAGAATTTAAAATATCTAAATTTGCGGATGACACTAAGCTAGGTGGGAGAGTAAGCTCTGAGGATGACACAAACAGATTGCAAAGGGATACAGATAGGCTAGGGGTGTGGGCGAGTAGGTGGCAGATGGATTGTAATGTGGGGAAGTGTGAAGTTATTCACCTAGGTAGTAAAAACAGAAAAGCAGATTATAGATGGGGAGATACTAGATAGTGTTAGTGTTCAGAGGGATTTGGATGTCCTTGTACACTAGTCACAAAAAGTTAGTATGCAGGTACAGCAAGCAACTAGGAAGGCTGATGGCACGTTGGTGTTTATTGCAAAAGGGTTGGAATACAAGAGAGGGAAGTCTTGCTGCAACTGTATAGGACCTTGGTGAGACCATACCTAGAATATTGTGTGCAGTTTTGGTCTCCTTATTTAAGAAAGGACATACTCGCCTTAGATTCACTAGATCAGTTCCTGGGAAGAGGGGGTTGACCTATGTAAACTAGGCTTATATTCTCTAGAATATAGAAGAATTAGGGGTGATCTTATAGAAACATATAAGATTCTTATGGGGCTTGACAGAGCAGACAGTGTGAGACTTTTCCCCTGATAAGAGAATCTATAACTCGGGGTCACAGTCTTAAGATAAAGGACCAGTCTTTTCGAACAGAGTTGAGGAAACACTTCTTCACTCAGAGGGTAATGAATTTGTGGAATTCTCTACCCCAGAACGCTGTGGATGTTCAGTCCTTAAACATATTCAAGACTGAGATTGATAGATTTCTAAAGAATAGCAGAATTAAGGGATATGGGCAGATGGAGGAAGGTTAGAAGATCAGCCATGATCTTATTGAATGGCAGGGCAGGCTCGAGAGGACGAATGGCCTACTCCTGCTCCTAATTCTTATGTTCTTATAATTTGGTCACTAAATCCACGATTGTTTGTGGGACACTGCTGTGCGAAATTGGCTGCCGCATTTTGCCCACAGAATATACAGTCAATTCACTTTACAGTATATTCTGTGAAGTGCATTGAGACATCTCAATGATGTACTAAGGCACTATATCAAATACAAGGATTAATATTATTTATTAATATATTGTACCCACAAAGTAATGAATTGAAGATTGACTATTGCATTCATCATCTAGTGAATTCTACGTGATACGCATCATTTGGAGGGCAGCTCATTCCCAGGCAGCTCCAAGGAGTATATTTCAGTGACACAGATATCCTCTCCTGAGATACCTTTCCTTTTGCCTACAAAATGAAACCACTATGCTCTAGTGTTGTAACTACAGTAACACTTAACGCTTTTTTGTTCATAATTTATAAATTGTCTCTTTTCAGATTGAAAAATCTAAACCAATTAAATGTGGGACTTTTGGAGCCACTACATTGCAGCAGAGATATTTTGCTACCGGGGACTTTGATGGAAACCTGAACATATGGTAAGAGTTTGAAAAATGGTTCTATTGCAAATGGTCTTCTTTCAATGTTATGATAGGCAAGATATTCAACCCTTCAGAATAAATATTAAGTTTATAATAATAATAATCCGTGCATTTGAATTAGCGCCTTATCATGTTGTCGATAGCTCTCAAAGTGCTTCACAGAATATACTGTAAAGTGAAATTACTGTATATTTTGTGGGCGAAAAGCAGCAGCCAATTGCGCACAATAGTGTCCCACAAACAATTGTGGATTGAGAACCAAATTTTTTTTGAGGGAATATTATTGACTAACAACAGGTTCGTACTTACTGCTAGGTAAACAGGCGTGAGGAGTAAGGAAACTTTCTTAAAGTTAACATTGCCTTCAAATGGGTAACTAAGCTTTGCTAATTTTCTTGATATCATTTTTATAGGAATTTGGAGGCTGCAGAGTTTCCAGTGTACTCAGTAAAAGCTCACAAGGAGATCATAAATACCATTGATGGTGTAGGAGGCTTGGGGATTGGAGAAGGAGCTCCAGAAATAGTAACTGGAAGCAGAGATGGTAAGTATGAATTTTAAATGATTTTTCTTTTGTCCTTCACTCTCCCATTCCCAAAATGTTCGTGAGCTGAGATCAGTCCTCTTAAGATGACTATTTCAGCTCCAAAGCCTGAAACATTCAAGTGAATGTCTAGAAATGACTTGGTTTCTTTATATAACATGCTTAGCATTAAGGCAATTTGAATTAGTGAAGCATTTTACAAAAGCATTTTAAAGTTTTTATTATTTTTGGGAGGTAATTAAATTTTTTATGCTCTATGCAATAAGTGTAATTCTTATCTAAGAACTTCATTCAGTGATGAGCGGCAAATTTGCTTGTCTTTTTTTTGTTTTTTTGCAACAATTAATTTGTCCACTGCTTTACAACAAACGCAACAAAATTTGTCAAAATACATTTTGAAGCCGTAAGAGTGTTCAGCCTAGATAGCGTATCTATATTTCAACTCTAGCTCAGACCAAGGGGTAAGCCTTGCTCCTTTATTCCTTATTGAATCTAAAATTTTAGTTTGGCTGCAATTTGTTACAGAAGTTAATCCGTGACGGATTTTACAGATTGCACTGTTTTTCATAGGGATGGTTAAAGTCTGGGATCCAAGACAAAAGAACACTCCGGTGGCAAATATGCAGCCTGCAGATGGAGATACCAAACGAGACTGCTGGACTGTGGCATTTGGTACGTCATATCTGAAATGTGCTTGTTAGGAGCTGTACAAATTTGTTGTTGCTGTTGTATTGAGGCCATTTATAACAGGAACTCTTACTTGACTAATTCCAATCGCACCACTTGTCCGAGGCTTGCCAGATCCTGGTGGCACAAGTATTTAAGGCAGCAGTGACCTTTACGTAGAAATATAGGAACAGGAGTAGACCATTCAGTCCCTCAAGCCTGTTCCGCCATTCTACTGGATCATGGCCTGGGCCAATAGAAAAGCGGGGCCCCAATTCTTCTGTGGTATCCTCTATACCCCCCCTGTCCCCCGTCCCACCCGCTACAAACACCCTCCACTACAAACTTATAAAAACAGTGTGCTCGATCCCTGGCCTCTGCTCGTTGCTGCTGGCTGTTTACTCAACGCTCCTACTAAGGACGGAGCAGCTCCAGATGTTTCGATCACCCCAAGGCCCCGCTGTTGTGATTGTTTGTGTGTGTCTCTCTCTCCTCTGTAAATGTGTGTGTCTCTGTGAATCTGTGTCTCTCTCTCTGTCCTTGAGTGTGTGTGTCTCTCTGTGAGTATCCGTGTGTGTGCGTCTTTCTCTCCATGAGTGTGTGTGTCTCTCTCTCTCTCTGGGTGTATGTGTTTATGTGCGGTGAGGTGGTGAGCTTGGGGTAGAAACGGACCATTCAGCCCTTCGGGCCTGTGCTGGTGTTTTTAGTTCCTACTATTGGGAATCCTTTAGTTCCTATTATTGAAAATTCAGAGAAGCACAGCTTCTGTTTGCAAGTGCAATCATCACTTTTCTCTCTCCTCGTCCACGGCAGAGTAGGGAACCCACATCCCACTTGTCTATGTCCAAAGAACATGAAATTACCAATATTTGTATGTTTCATCTCCCACTCAAAAGTTCCATTGATGAACCAAGTAATCTGATCAATCATCAACTCTTCCTTTACCACCATATCACTGTGGAGCCAGAGGAACTCCTCATTCCTCCGTCAGTTTGTTTGCAGATAAGTGTTGCTAATGATGGAGAAAAATAACTAAAACTGTACAGAGGCGGGAGAGAACGCCTGTCCAAGAGGACAGTTTCCCAAGCTGTTTTCCTCTACCCATCCCACGCTACTCTGGATGACAGCAAATCCAAGTAGTATGTGGAAGTTGAAGTAGCGTGGAAGAATCTGTTTTCATACAAATGTAATGCATCTATTATACATGTTTTATTCAACAGGGATTGAGTGCTGTTAAATAAAATATGAGACACATGGTACCACTGTAATCCTGGCTGTGAAGGGAGTTGGCTCAATTGACCCGCTTTTCTAACTTGCTCGTTTTATGCTGCTTCTGTGAACAGGTCATGCGTACAATCAACAGGATCGCTGTGTCTGCGCTGGGTATGATAATGGAGATATAAAATTATTTGACCTAAGATCTATGTCCCTCCGTTGGGAAACTAACATCAGAAATGGGGTAAGAAACAAAACTGAAGCAATAGAAATCAGCATAAAACCTGATAAATCTATTTGAGTGGCAGAATATATTCAGCATTGTGAATACACAGACTACATAGTCATACTGTTGCATTTCTCAAATATCCTGAGGTTAAAGCTCTATCTCAGAGCATCCAATAGTGACAACTGGTTCAGGAGAAGGTCTGCCAAGTTGCTAGATAGCGCCCTGCAAAAGCCTTTTCAGCGTTTCAATTGGGTTCTGAGCAATGAACACCAGTCCTGTTTTATGTTATTTCCATTCTATTTTGAAATTTAATGAGCAGCAAATATTTATGTGGTCATTTGCCAAGCCGAGAAAAGATTAATATAATTTTCTATTTAATTTTTTTAGTAGCTATTATGATAATAGCAGTATGATTTATTTTCTACGGGAATAGTATTCAGTTTATTGGACCTTTTCAACCATTCAGTTCATTGATTTTCTGCCAGGAATGTTTTCTCTGTCACAATTTCTTATGAATGCCTCTTTCCAGATATCCCTAAACACGTTTTCTTTTTTGATGCTTAACTGTTGCGTTTTTTAAGATTCTATTGATTCACCCTCAATAGTTAACTGTCGTGTTGAGATCTCCGCCTAACAACCCTCTGAGTGAGGGAGACTCCTCTTTTCCCTGATTCTTCTTCTAAAAACCCAGAAACTATTCCCCTGTTGTAACCTGTTCTCAAAATGGTTACTTTCACGATGCTCTATTTCCTTTTTTGAAACAATAACCAAAATTGATCCTTTCTTGATTCTGCAGGTTTGTTGCGTTGAATTTGACAGGAAAGATATCAGCATGAATAAACTGGTAGCCACAACCTTGGAGGGGAAATTCCACGTTTTTGATATGAGGACCCAACACCCAACCAAAGGTTTTGCATCAGTCGTTGAAAAGGTATTTTATTTTTGAGAGAAATCAGTTATAAGGGAAAGATTTTTTTTTTTACTTTGGCATCAACCTCAATACAGTTCAATTTAATTTCGCACTTTAAACACCAAGCACGTAGGTTGCTGTGGAGAATGGTGATCCACTAAGCATAAGTGTTTGGTACCAGTTTTGCACAGTGAACATGTTCATTTGAAGCATTTACTTTCAGATGGTCCTACTGCATCCTTCAAATGTGAATGAATTGTATGATTTTGGGGGGCCTCTTGTAGACTTTGGATAACTATTTTACATTTCATCAGCCACACCATTCTTTCCTAAATGTTGATCTTTTAAACTTTCCGCAACAAATAATATAATGATACAGCACCTTATCACGTCATTCAGACGTCTCAAAGTGCTTCACAGGGTGTAAAGGGGATTGACTGTGTTTTTGTGGGGAAAACAAAATACGAAATGCAAAGTACAAAAGAGAATTTCAGCTTGGGTGTTCAATTCAAATTCAACAACTGTGCTTTATGGGCGAACCATATCAAGATATTGGCACATATAATTAGCAATTTTAGTGCTGTTTATTCTTGGTGATGTTGACTTTATGGAGGGGTCACAAGAATATCTAAATCACCCTAGGTGTGCCAGTTTGTAGGCAGCTTGCGCACACGAGTATTCTTCCTTATATTACACAATATTGATTACCTTTTTGTCTCTTTTGTATTGGGGAATTAAAATGTTAGCCACTCTTGTAATACCTGCTTTAATACAGGCTTTTGTATCTTCTCATTATTTCTGTCGGTTCTTGTTAGTCATTCAAAACTTATTTTTCTCTTCTGTTCATTTACTATTTAATCTTTTTCTATGGATTATTTCTGATCAGTTCCTCAAATTCATCATATCTTTACTGTGTGAACAGTGCTCTAGATTTTATTATATATAATGATCTTTGCAGTTGATATATCACCTTAACATGTTGTCAAGACACCTCAAAGCGCTTTACAGTATTTTAATTTGAAGTGCAGTGACTGTATTTGTGGGTGAATATACAGTTTGTAGTTTAAAGCTTTCACCTAGTCATAAGAAGCTGACGTTCCAAATTTGTGACTGCTTATTTACGGTGTGTTTCATGTGCTTGTCGGATAATGAACTTCAGGGAGTGGGAATTTATAGTTTATGACATTTTAGTTTCAGATTTGTTCAAAAACTAATCTGTAATCCATCACGGGGAAACAACTCCCCCAAAAATCTTTGCACAAGTTCTACGATGGAAATAATATTTTGAAAGTCGGCAATGACTTTCAGTGAAGTTTTTAATGTGTCACTTTTAACCCAGATCTCTAGCTATTGAGAGCTTGCACTGTCGCTGTAAATTAGTGCGACAGGTGGTGTTGGCCTACTTTTCTAAACACAGTATGTTTGTGTGTCTGCTGCTCTCCTCAGGCTTATAAATCCACCATCTGGCAAGTTCGACACTTGCCACAAAACAGAGATATCTTCATGACAGCAGGAGGGGCTGGTAACCTACACCTTTGGAAATAGTGAGTAACTTTCTTGTTTGAATCATAATGATAACTTGTCTGCTGTACATCCAGTCAAATCCACACGACAACTCGGCTCCATACTTAACGATGAGTGCATTTCATTCCAACACATCCCTGGATACGAACAAAATGATTTTGCTCTATTTTATTAAGTGTTTCCTGATGGCTTATTGGGTAATTTCACTGCGTTGTGTGGTTCTGATCCATACAACCAAGGAAGGTCCCATGTTTAATCATTGTTCTTGTGTTCATTTAATTGATCTGAGCCAGAGCACAGGTTGCAGCAATAACAATTGATATCCTTGTCTGTGGGCTAGGGAAAGGAATACCAGATCAGAAAATCATATCGTCTCTGAGCTCAACTAACAACAACAAAATTACATTTGTATAGCGCCTTTCACGTCAGGAGGACGTCCCAAGGTGCTGACTGCAGTAATATAATCCAAATTTTATAAGCAAGATTTTTGTTTCCTTTGCTCCTCTTTCTGCAAGCCTGTAAAACAACAACTCTGGACTTATTTACGAGTTACTGCCCTACCTCAATTTGAACTAGGTTGCTATGTCCTGCCCTGCATAACTACAGAATGGTTGTTTTCTAAGCAGGAACCCAAGATGTTAGCACACAGGGTACATAGCTTTTTAGCCCGGGTTGGACTCCATTATTAGTTAAGAAATTGGTGGTTGGATGGGATGCGATATTTCAAAATAATAAAGATGATTGAAATTTACGACACAGTAAAAGGCAATTCAATCCATTGTATTAGTATCACCCCTTCAAAGTCTCCCTTATGAAATGATTATCACATGTCTGATTAGAATCAATTGTTATCGAACAATTAGCCTTGAAAGCCTTGAAAATGCTTTTAGTTCAGTGTAACTTTTGTACTCTAGGTTAGTTTACCATACACTGCATAGGCTGATGCTTTACCATGGATTCATTAGAAACAGGTTAATGCTTATTACTTTATACGGATTCTGAAAAGTATTCCTGATCAGGCATGATGTAGGCAGAACCAAGGAAAGGAAAGTTTGGATAAGTTTACTTCTTGCACACCTCCTATTCCAATTGGCTTTAGCATACCCGGAGAGCTGGAGGGAGAGCAGAGGAGGGGGAAGAGAAGAAAACTGCAATGGCTTACAAAAATAAACTTATTTTTACTCAATTACACATGAGTAACCCTATCCCTAATTGGCAATGAAAGATTGTGATGAGATCCCAAACCCTTGGGCAAAATTTGAGCAGTTTATCAGTGTTGCAACAAATCTTTGGTCATTTAGATTATTTTGTGTGTTGATTCCTTAAAGTTATGTTTTTCTGATGGAAATATTGTGACAGCAATAGACAGTTGGCTCCTGCTTTTTGTACCATGTGATTGGCCTAGAAATGATATTCTAATTTATTTTACTAGTTAACAACTTCTGTTTATTATTGATGATTACATAGTTTGAAATCGACACTTTTACATTAGTATAGATGAAAACTGGAAATAATTTCAAATGTAAAAGGTCTGCAAAGCTTAAAGTACTGACTTAAGGTATTTTTCTGCTTGCACTTTTTCTAGTGAATACCCTGTTCAACGCTCAAAGAAAGACTCTGAAAACATTGACATGGGAGTTGCTGGCACAGTTTCCCTCTTGCAGAATGTCACAATCTCCACACTGCCTATATCAAGCCTTGACTGGAGTTCAGACAAGCAGGGCCTGTGTGTGTGCACTGCATTTGACCAGACAGTGCGAGTTCTAATTGCAACTAAACTCAACAGACTTTAAGGATAAACCAATTTCCTATGAAGCTGGAAATCTACCATTGCTAATGCCTTAATATATCTTGTGAGACAACGTAAGGAAGAAGAACGCTGGAGACGCTTACAATGGTTAAAAAAAAATTGCAGAATAATTATTTTAAATTGACCCTCATGCCACACGTGGTCCTATTAGCTTCTAAGGAGAGGGATAATCTGTAATCGGTACTGCAGCAGTATGATGAACCACAGTGTAAGGCAGCCTTCAACTGGGTCGTGTAATCACCCTCAAGGTGCACTTACTTCTGACAGCACGCCATCTCGTGGCCTCACTGAGAATGGATGGATATTTTCCAAGCAAAATGAGTAAGCTTCAGTGGCAGGCATCTCTAGAGCTGCAGCTCAGAACCTTCTCGTTGGAGCTTAATTAAGCACTCAATGGCTACAGAGCCCCCATAGAATGTGCTTACACATGGCAATTCTCAGTTTACAATGTGTTAAGACTCCACAACGTAATAAGGGATTATGATGGGATCCCAAATTATTTTAAACAGTATTTGTTTTCCAATATTGGGAACATGCTCTATTTTTTGACGTGTAGTTTTCTAAAGTTTGGCTCCATCATTTTGAAAAACAAGAAACCTCCACCCCACCTCAGGCTGAATATCCTATTAAAATTATTAATGACCAGACATCCACTTAGAACTTTTACTGTATAGCTTATGGCAGACACGTAAGCAGTTACATTCTCATGTACTATTGGATAATGCTGCAAAACAAGAATACCTAAAGGGATTCAGATAACATTGTGAAACACAAGTGTGACTTAAATCCCAGATATTGTTAGGACATGCACTCCTTCACATTTTGTTTACTACGTGTGACAGTTAGCAGTGAAGTTGAGTGACTGTTTCACTGAAAGAAAATACCAGCGATTACACCACTTAACTCCTTCCTGTAGTGCTATGTTACTGATAACATCCCTCGTTTATATATTATAGATATTTGTCAATATAAAAACTTTGTTACTTTGTGGCTTTGTTACAAGCAAAGGATTGAACAGATCTGAAAGCTAATGTTTATTTCTGTTTTAGGAGTAATACATTTCCATTTTTTTTGATGGAATAAGTCCACTACAGGATTAAAATATAGATATATTTATCTGTAATAAACTGAATCCAAAATACATTTCTGATGATTCCTGCTTTACTATTTATTTAAAGACTCATGTTTATTGTTATCCAAAAATGATCTTTTTGGCCATGCATTATAAAATTACTATTTTGTACATTTGCATTAGAAAAGTTCAACGAAAACCTATTTGTGGTAAATTTCTTTAAAAAAATGTACAAACCAAACTTTTATTGCATTTAAATTTGCTTCAGTTGAGGCACTTCAGACTATTAAGAAGTAATTCCTGCATTGTGTTTTATCCACAACAAACATCTACACACGTTGGTTAGGGTTCGTGTTTACTTCCTCATAGGGAAAGCAGTATGTTTTTTCTCATTCCATTGTTGCTTTACTTGTTCAAGTTTCACAAGCAGAAATAAAGATGTAGACTTTATGCAGATTTTGTGTAAGAACATCCAAGCAACAACATTTGCACAAAAAACAAAATAACTTCTTTAGATTAAACTTAAAATACTCATGCTTACTGTTTGAAATCTTGATGTTAAGAAAAATAAATATTTTAGCTTAATTTTTTAACATTCAATATTTGTAATTTGAAGCACGTGTTGCATTTTAGGAATGGTCCAGCACATTGGAACACCTAACACTGAGAGGAAGGCTGCACAGGTCTTATTATTTTTCTGTTTGCCCTACTCTACCTGAACTTGTGATTTGAGCACTGACTATATCTTAGAACTGCACACTTCCTGGCAGTGAATTGGTATTGGTCTTACAGTGGGTTACTCACTTGATGGGTGTTGCATGCGCCTAAAAAGATGTGTATTGTCTGGATGGTGAGGGAGAAAGACAAATTTCGCAATTGCAAAACACACGCACTTTAATCATGTAAGAATTGACAGTAAAGAACCAACTTAAAACAAACATTTGCTCATAATGGCATTGATTTTACTGCATCTTGTAGCACACTACACAATAATGTACATTATCAGTTATGATGTTAACCATACTGATGTTGAAGAATAAGGTTTCAACTTAAAAAGGTAGGGAAATTAAGCACAGAAATGAAATGCAGATTTAGCAACTGTGGGAGCTATCAGTGAAAATGCAATTGGCACAAGAATTCTTTACAGGAATAAGTGCAAGATTTACCAGCTAACATCACCACATTTGAAATCCCTGTAGCTCTCGGAGAGGAGCTGGTTAGATGTTTAACATTGCAGAGATTGCATCCAGAACGATGCTTTCCGATGTAAATCTATCTGAATGTGGTAATAATGTACCATTGGATAATGTTGCAAGGCAATAATACCTCATGGGATTGATATAACTTCCTAAAGTCTTAAGAGTGACTTAGGAATGTCACTTAAAATCCAAGACTTGGTTACTAATAGAAACGTACTTCTATGTGTTTAAGGCAACAGGCCGATAGGGCATAAGTACAAGATTAAGAAAGGCAAGGTTTTACAGACACCAGGGAGTATGTCGTCACACAGGTTAATTAATACTGGAACAGGATATCACAAATTGTTTTAAGACCAGGATTCTAGACGTTTCAACAACAGTTAGATGGTTCATGGCCAGGTGGGAGAATTTGTATTTTGGGTGAAAGGACTTCAACAAAGTGATTTTATGATGAGCAAGATGTTACATTTAAGCCCTCCTTTTGAGAATAGTTTTGATAACATTTTGTTGAAAAAAGGTAAAATATTCCCAAAATATTTCTGGAGACGTCACCTATATTTTTGCTGATAGCAAGACACTCTACATCCAATTTTTGAAACTGAAGAATACTTGAAGATCTGGGTCCTCCAAAGGTCTGTTGTGGATTCCAGCATAGATTCTCTTCAAAAGGTCAGTCTTGAACTCTTGATTAAGAGTATTGATGTAGGAATGTAAAGCCTCTGCAAATACATATTGCTTGTTATGTGGAGGCTGCTTTATTACAAAAATACAGTCACTATGTTTTAGGACAATACTTATGAATTGTTTTGAGACACTGACAGTGATAAAGTATTTTAAAATTTAAGATCTTCCCTTTTTGTGACAAGGTTACAGTGCTGACCCATTTACATTGTAATCTTACTATAGACAAGATCGTGAGGTGAATAAATTTAGATTGAAATATAAAAAGGATATTTTGGTTTCCTTTGCTGTAAATGTTCTATGTAAAGGATAGGTAAACAATATTTTTTCTAATTATCTCTATTTTATCTATCACTCCTCGTTTCACTGAAAGGGTTTAACTCTTTTCTAAACCTTTTAGTAGGTTATGGTTCCATGGATGCTGGTTGCCCTATAGTACTTTGTCCAAGTGGCCATTAGTCAAAGTTGAACTATAATAATCCTTGCACTTGATATAGTGCCTTATCACGTCTATAATAGTGAATGAATCAAGCAATTTGATTGTTGAGGGCATCATGGCCAAGTCTAAATCACTAGTCACCTGATACCAACACTTGCCCACCTCTAGTAGTGGTTGATAGATCAAAGCCAGAAATACTGACTGAATTTCTTGGTTGAGATTAATCAACTTAGCATTGACTATGATCAAAGCTTCTGTATGATTTAGCTACTTGCTGGATAAACTTGCTCAGCCAATAGGTGAGCTTGTGTGCAGTGTTCAGCTTTACTATTTATGATTGGATCACGATTTGTTCAGTATGAAATATTGTCTGGGAACAATTGACATTCTACCTACCACCTAATTCTTACAGCAGATGTGTTCAAAGTAGTTTTTCCTTGGCTTCAAAATCATTTTATAAACCTATCTCTTTAAGCATGTCTTTGGTCAACACACTTAAATTCTCCTTCCACTCATCCCTGCTTGGAGTAGGTCCATCTAGGTAAAAGGCACTATTTTATTTATATATATTTAATATATATACACACACACAAAAAAGTCCTTGTTATTGTTCCAGGAAAAGGAGCACAAAATCTACCATCTTACATTGCTGTATTGGTTTTCGGATGTAAACTAAAGGTTAGCAATAAGGGGAAAGCTAGAGAGGTTAAAAACAAGGTTATTAATTCAGATAATTGCTACATATTCCTAAATATGCACACTTCTCTGTGTGTCTGTTAAAATACAATGTAATGAATAATTGCCATAAACATCAATTAAATTCCCGCGTCCCTTTAAGTTGATTAGTTATCATCTTAAAATATGCAGACACCTGGTTACAAATAAATGTGATGATAACAATAATAATAATGTGATATTGTAGAATTACCCAACATATGTGATCCATTCATCAGTTGTCAGGTGACAATCCTAAACATTATGACATGTTAAAGAGAGAACACTGTATTGTGAATAACTTTCCAATTCAATATGTACAATGTTGAAGTTACAAGTAGAGGCTGTTAACATGTTATTTAGTTTTGTTTTACAACTAGCTCAGATGCTCACCTATTCCCAATATTTTGCCGTATGCAATCATGTTTGGGCCCAGGCGAGGATCGTCAAACTTTTGTTGCTTCATTAAAATCCGAACAATCTCTCCGGTAATGAAGGCATCATCAAAAGTTTGCTCTTCGACTGGTTTCAAGGGAAATCTGCAATAAATTTCCACAGCCTCCAGAGGGTCAGTCTTCAAGAGGATGTTGGCTAACTCAATATAGCCTTCATACATCTAGCCAAAGCAAAATTCAAATTATTTCACCTTTCAGTTGGGATATGTTTCAGCACTATAACCATATATACAGTGATGTTTCTCAAATTGATGCCTAATCTACCTTTGTGTCACATACTTAGATCAGTGTCATTATTATTAATAATAATCCTTGCATTTGATTCGGTTATCACGTCATTGGGACGTCTCAAAATGCGTCACAGAATATACTATAAAGTGAATTGACTGCATATTTTGTGGGCGAAATGTGTGTGTTTAAATTGATGTAATATTTTCAAAACCTCTCAAAGCAATTAGTAAAATGAAAAAGGCCAACATTTCCTGCAGAATGTTATCAGGTTGAATTGGCAATCTTTTTCTCTTTCTTGCTGATAAGGTTTTGACAAACCTTTTCATCTACTACATCAATGTTTTGTGTGTCAGTTCTTCCTATTAACAACTCAAAATATAGATGTATTTTTAGATATATAATTCATAAACCAGTTATGAATTATATATATAAACATTTCAAGTTGAGAATATGAAGTTTACCAAATAAATGTCCTTTTTTTCTAAATTCTTCCCCAATGGTATGAGCCTCTGGTATGAGCTGGTCTGGCCACCTCTTGCTGTGTTGCAGTGCCACATGGTGCTGACTGCCCCCCATTAATACCCCACCCAAGTGACTGTTGTACAATGACCCTTGGCAGTGAGTGTCAGCAGGCTGCTCGATTGCAGAGGGTATCACAGCCAAGCTTGACCTATCCTCACCTGGCTGCCACATGCGCAAACAACCAGTTGAAGGTGCTTTAGAGTGGCCCAAGACCATGAAGCCTGGCGAGCTTTCTCCTACCTAACGCTGGGAAGATCGGGATTAGCATCCCGATGCTACCATAGCCGAACACAGAAAACTCAGGCAAGGATTCGAACCAGTGAACTCCTGTTCCCATAAGCTATAGCTCTATCATCAACAAAGTTGCTCCAAATTATTTGGGTTTTGTTACATGATATAATACATAATATTCTAGCCACCTGGTATATTTCTCACATATATTACACTAACCCTTTTAGTCTACATGCATGTAGAATATGGCTCCCTACAGAGACATAATTCATAGTTGTAAATGTTTTCGAAGAAGTTTTGCTTTCATCAGGAATTCTTCGAACTGCAGCTGTAGACATTAAGGAAGTCTTTGAAATGCTGAATTGAACATATCACTGCCAATTTTTTTCCTTCACAAAATGAGATTAGACATTTAAAGTGTGTTTCTGGCTTTAGTGAAATTTGGCTTTGGATTTGACCGCATTTAATGCACTAAGAAATAAAAGCTGGATTAATAACGATTTTGTGCCCAAATCAGGAATTTTTATGTGAGCTATGCTTGAATCAGAATGTCTATACAATGCAATTGGATGGGAAACAATGATGCATTCAAATTGTTCATTCAGATCAAGTACGTGTTCATCTGGATTAGGGCAACTTGCTTTGAGCTTTAGTTTTCCACACTTCATCAAATTTAAATTGTCATGAACTAGTTTTAAGATTCTAGGTCCGTGACTTATCAATACTCCCAAGAATTTCTTTTTTAGCTGTTATTTGTGGAAGTTTTCCAGGAGTAAAATAGTTAAAATAAAAGTTTGCAAATAAAGCCAATGAATACAAGTCAGCAAACTCTAAATCCAGGTACAGACAGTGATATTTTAACTGCATGGTATAGCCATCGGATTAATATGGAGCACTTCAGTAAGTTAAAGGGTCCTAAATGCTGCATGTATTGAAGGTGTACGAAAGCAGAATTAATTTCATTGAGATGGAGTGATAAATTCAAGTGGGCTCATCTTATTTGAAGTTCCAAGCAGTTTTTAAAAGCTTTAGAGACAGGAGGTTGAAGAGAGAGAACAGCTTAAGCACATTATTTCAATGATGCCTATCTGTGAAAATTAAGGCTGAGGGCAGGCCCTGCTATTTGCTTTGACGGAGACAGCCTTAGGACTGCACATTAATCTTCCAGCTTCTCTGATATTTCAACACTTATCACATCAAAGCCAATGCACATGGGAAAATATTTTTGGGGGTGGAGGCGAGCTCCATAACCTGTCACATAACCTGTGAACTCTGGAGACATTTTTAGGAATGTTGTACAAGGTGACCAGAAAGTGTTAATTTTTAGCTACCTTATTAACTAAAAAAATCATTTCTTTAAGATTTATTAGACATTGTAATGATATCACAACTTTTTGGTCACCCTGTATATTCAAAATGATCATAAGTAAAATACGCCATTGCTGGGAGTCACTCATGATAAATATCTACTCGTCCTAACTTATCCCGTCAGGGCTATGTGTGGAGAAACGAACCCTGCTCACTTCTGTTCCCAAGTGTGACCTATCCAATTTCACATACATGAAAGAACTTCAGGAATCACTCGTCAGCTAATTATTTGGAATTTTGCTCCAGTTTGCTTGTTTTTTTTCGGGTTCAACAAATTCAGTGAACACGGGAAGAGAGCCTGTCTGACATCAGTGAGAACTATCAGCTACCTGGTAGAGTCAGTGGAACTGAAAGTTTTCTACCCTCAGCAGTTTAAAATCCAAATACCAAATTGATGAGCAGAGGGCATACGATTTATATTTAGACTACACTCCCGAACTCCATGTCCCCTCACTGACCCAGATCCATTACTTTAGAAGGGTTGCTAACAGACTTCACTGCTATTGAACCACTTCCCCTTACTGTTTAGAGTAAATTGAGACCTTTGTGCTAATCCAGTGGCATTTCATTTCCATAAATTAGACAACGATTCATGTTTATCAAAGAAATAGTAATCTTAAGGACAATTATTTTCATATTAAATCGTCATGGATTGAGTGACCAAATTATTATTATTATTTTTGATTATTACCCCCAGAAAGGCGATCGACAATCGACTAACAACCGGGTTCCTATTCACTGCTAGGTAAACAGTAAAGAAACTTGCCTAAGATTTTGCCCTGCCTAGGTAGGAATCAAGCCTGCGAGGGGAGTACTCTAACCAATATGCTACAGAACTCCAATTGGCGGATGTTCAACTCAGAATCAAAATGATGAAAGAATTAAATTGCTGTACCTCGGGTGCCATTATAATGACTTCATGATAAAGCTTTTGAGCATCTTCTGAAATTTCATTTATGCGCGTTAGAGCACGCGCCAAGCCCAAACGATACGTATATGAAGTGCGATTTATGGGCACTGGTCTCCCACTTGAATCCTGAGCGATACTGCGAGCTAGAAAACAAATATTCAAAAATATTGGTTACCTGACATTTTATGAGCTCATTTGTATTTCTTGTTCAAGGACAATTTTATCTAACACAAGTGTCTATGTCTAATAATTATAATTATAATATATACTTTGATAGGTATTTTTGTTATAACCTGTTACTAGATAACTGTTTATTTCAAGCCATCATATTTTGTATTATTTTAATAAAACAGATATATCATAATTAAACAGACTAAAATCTTTTCCTTTAGAATTCTACTTTTCAACTGAAAGTGATTAAAAAGTACTTTAAGCTTGTGTCGATCACAAATATTTAGTGCACACAATACAAGTTAATCACCTATCATAAATAGCAGCATAGAGACGCAAACCCGGCTGTAGATGTAATATGCCAGTGCAGGATTTTACAGCAAATAACCTGCTGGTTACCTGGTAATCAATCGAGGATTATTTCTCGATAAACTTAGAATAATTAGGTTGCGATTGTTAATGCTAGTCTCAGCCAATTTGCATACAACAGTATTCTACAAACAGCCATGAAGTGAATGACCAATTGTATCTGGTGGATTCTTGATCAGAAACCCAGGAGCAAATCCCCTCTCTTTTTGAATAGTGCCATGGGATCTTTAACGTCCTGATAGTCAAGACCATTGTTTCACATCTCATCTGAAGGACGGCACTTCCAACAAAGCAGTATTTCCTCAACACTGCACTAGATTGTCAGCTTAGGTTAATGAATTCAAAGTACCGACAATCTTTATAAACCCTCTCATATTTATTATCTGAATAAGAAAATATTTTTAAGTTTTTTCCTAATACCTTCCATTATTCTTTTGATCAGCTACCCCTGGTTCTATTTTTCTGTAACCACCCCACTCCCCCAATTTATTTTTGGAATACTGTACATTCTCAAAATATCCTTTTGCATGTTAAAAATGAAATCTTTAAAACTTCCCCAATTTCTTTTCAATATCTCCCATTTTGTGGTCTCCCTGTACACTCTCACAGCTCAAACTCAGTTTGCCTAAAATGTAGCTTTGTTACAGAATTCCTTCTATTTCCTACCTGCATTTGCACCCGGAAATCTACACTCAGAGGGTGGAAATAGAAGATAACGCAGTGGATTATCAGGACACCACTGTATGTACTACAAAAAATACTGGTTGAAGTAGGATTGAGAATAGTTTTGAGGATGGGAATTGGAAAAGTATTTGAAAAATAAGATCCAAGGAGGGGATTGGCAAAGGGCAGGAAAGTGTGATTAATGGGATAGCTTGTTCAGGGAACTGGCACAGGTATGACTAGTTGAATGGCCTCCTTTTATTCTGTAAGATTTTATGATTCTATGATTTAAACTTAAGAGATCTAAAATTTATCACGGTTCTAGATAAAAACCATTGTCTTGAAATGCAAGGCAATGCAGAATTTTGGAAAATAGTTAAATTCAGCCACAGAGCTCTTTACACCTAAGACCATGATCATTTTCAGAACTCTTAGTTAGAATTGAATTTATATAACATAATAATAATCCTTGCATTTGATATAGGGCTTTTCACGTCTTCTAGATGTCTCAAAGCGCCTCACAGAATATACTGAAAATTGAATTGACCGTATATTTGTGGGCGAAACACAGCAGCCAATTGCGCACAGCAGTGTCGCACAAACAGTCGTGGATTGAATCATTATTTTTTTGAGGGATTATTATCAGGAGTCTTTATGAACCCTGCAACTCTCACTCGCAAGATTGAAATTTAACTCATAAATAAGGAGCTGTTATGGTCCACTGTTAATCAGGTACAGACCAGCAGTGTACGTATTTAAAGATATCATTCTGGTTCTGAATCATCTGCATTTTTCTTACAATTTGGAATATAGTGATGAACCATAAGATATTTAGTTCATTCATTCATTCAGCTGCATAGGTTACAGGGAAATAAAGAGGTACAGAAAATGCTTTCTTCCCTACTTTTCTCTGCAACAGATTTTACATCCGACCCACGGGATGTGCCAGGTGTCTGGGGTAGAAACATCTCTGTTTTGGCAATGGGCTTGGTTTGTGCAGTGCCAGCACCACGCCCCCTAGTGGAAAATTCAAATTGCATTGTTACACGACATCAATACCACATCAAAAACAATAACTTACATTTATATAACGATTGAAGAGGAAGGTCCTCAGTCATGATCTACAAGAAGGGACGGAGGGGGCAAGATGGTGGGATTGAGGGAGAGAGTGCCAAAACTTCAGGGTGCAGTGGCTGAAAGCACGGCTGCCGATGGTGGAGAGGAGGGGACGAGGGACAAGCAGGGGGTCAGAGCCTCCGTCAGAGATTTCTATGCAAATACTCAGTGATTGTGTAGAAGTGGATGATGAAATACGTCAACACCCCACCATGAAGGCAGTCCATTTAAAAGAGGCAGAAGCCTCAAATTCCATCAAGCAAGGTTGCATACATAAAGTATAAAGACCACACAGAGCAAATAACACTGCACAGAATTGTGGAAAGTTCTCAGATTAACTCTTAATGTAGAAACAGGTTTTCTGCAGTTTATAAAAAGATCAGCTTTCATTTGAAGACTGATTTAAATTGTTCTAAATCAAACCTGATCTAAAAGAGAATTTAAGAGGAACTGCTGTTCATTGTTTGTAAATCTGTAAATGTTTGTAAATTTTTTTCACAATTCTGTCCAAATTTGAACATAAAATTGGTTTTCCAAGGTAAGAATAGGTAGAAGTTCAGGCCATAAATCCTTTAATGGGTAAATACTACGTAATATGCTAATAAACGGCAAAATTAACTTACTGACGATATTTGTGCAATTTCTGATCGGGTTGTCACATGGATACAAATTGAGCAGATTTAAACTTTCTAACTGAGATGAATATAATAATTTGAAAATGAAGCTTATCATGAATAAGTATCATCAGTGATTAAAGAGAACTAGGTTACTGCAATATCCATTTCACATGCTATTGTTTACTCCTTTTGGTGCCTATTTATTACATGTCCCAGAGATTTTTTGACTCAATGCCAAGTAGTCACAGGTGGGATCATGTAAAGTTGCATCTAATTACTTTATTCTACAGGGATTCCCCATAATCAAACACTCATCATATAGGGTTCCCTTGTGAATGTTATAATCTACTTGTATGCCTACAACCCACTTCCATGTAATTCTTTCTGTTAAGGGCGTTGTCACGTTCTGATCCTACAAGCACTATTTTTCATGCAAATATTATTCATTATTGTTTTATTCCAGTTCATCCCCTTTTCTAACGAGATGCTAAACCTAGATTCCACCTGCTTTACGATTGGGAACGATTGTGGTAAATGCCACTATTTCAAAGAAGAGTAGGTAATTTCTCTCTGTTCATCCTCCATGGAAGCAGCTGTACAAGTGTAAGCTGTTATAATCACAATGAGAGCTTAGTGACCCCTTTGCAGTAGGAAAAGGGAATTCAGTAATGTGGTTATGTTGATTCCCACATCTGGAATTTCTACATGTAGGTGGATGCGTGAAATTCTCAATTTGGTTTGGATACACTTAAGCACAGTGATGGGTTTCCACATGTATTAAGACATCTGACTGTCCAAAAAATAAATAAACACAGATTTCATTTTTTTTGGATCTGTGGTGTTCAGGAGGGGGGCGGGGTTAAAACCAAAAATTAAAAGCTCTACACCTTGAACAATACTCAAACTAGAATTGCTAACACTACAATATTGGTCCTAATCTTTGCCAGCTGACGTTATTGCTGCTAGTGACAGGAGAACTTAGTCACAGTGCACCCCAAAGTAGGGAGACTCTGTTTCATTTCAGATTGGCTCACAATAATAGGAAAAACCCAAGTTCTGAGAAGCAGATTTAATAGATCTTCATCATATTTCTCTGGAACTGGATTTGAGCCAAAAGTGTCCTTTTTGGCAGTACTTTGTAGATAGAATCGTAGAAATCATGATAAGAAGCAGGCCATCTGGCCCACCAAGCCCACACCAATGCCAGCTCCTTCACTGAAGATAACCACTTCAATCCCAATTTCATGCTGTCTACACATTATTATATCATTCCTCTTCAAAGGTTTATCCACTTATGTATCTGAGCCTCAATAACTACTCCTGACAAAAAGCATTCCATATTCTAACAATCATCTATTTTTTCTAATTTTTTAATGACAATGTAATTTTGTTGTTGTTTTTGAGCTCATGCTCCTTAGTTATCAATTAGCAGGAATAAGCTTTCACTGTTTATTGTTTCAAAACCTTATCCACCATCGATAGTTGTGTATTCAACTCCTACACCCTGAAGCTCAGAAATTCCCTGTCTCAATTCCTCCGTCTTACTCCCTCTTTGCCTGTCTTTAGATCGCACCTGAAGACCTTTCTCTTTGACTGTGCCTACAGTGGCCTCCCCAATTTCCCTGGCTTGGTTGTCAAGCTCCGTGATTTTAAGCGCTCCGAGACTTTACCCCAAGTGAAGCGCACTATATAAATGCAAATTGTTGTTAATGTACTCCCCCTTAACTTTCTCTGTTTCAGTGACAATTACCCCAATTTTCCCTAATAACGTTAATCGGTTGGCAGATCGCTTTTCTAGAGGTAATACTCCCCTCAAAATAAATAAATAAAATAATATTTATTTGGTCACTCAATCTACGACTGTGGGACACTGCTGTGCGCAATTGGTTGCAGTGTTTCGCCCACAAAATATACAGTCAATTCACTTTACAGCATATTCTGTGAAGTGTTTTGAAACGTCTTGAAGATGTGATAAGGCACCATATCAAATGCAAGGATTATTATTATTCATGGTATGTTGGGATTTGGCACCCATACACCTAAAGGCAATAGTTTAAAAGATAAACAATTTCTCCCTGTTTCACACTGTAGGCCTGTATGTTGGTTACCTGGCAGAAGGTGGGGTGGCCCCTCCAGCTGAAGTGCTGGGATTGGCAGCAGCTGGCCAGTATACCATTCTACCTCCCCTGGTTGTAGCTCCTCTCACACCACCTGCCCTAGTGGTAATCCCTCTGAGTGGCATGGCTCTTACGTTTGCTGCTCCTCCTCTCGGAGCTGGCTTCTGCAAGGGTTTTAGTAGATTTTTTTCTTGCTGTTCAACCTTCCAATCCTGCCACCATTCCTGTTCTTAAAAAAAAGGCCATCTCTACATAAATGTTATTGTTTGTTATTTCCCTAACACTATGTTCTGTCACTACCTCATATGATAGAAGCACAAAGCTAAAAATTTGCAGTGTTCCTTAAACACATTCCTTGTCTAATTAAGACTATGAACAGGTTAAGAAATGCAGTCAAATCTGTTCATTAACTAATTAATACTGTGTTAAGGTTCCTAACAACCTTAGCAATGAGCACATTGCTCCCGATCTTGTGATTCGTGCAATCTGCATTCCATAAGTAGTTGAATTTGCATTCCATAAGCAGTTCACAATTGAAACCTTTCTGGATAATGTTCAGAATGTCTGAGTCAGATTGTAATTAAACTTTCAGACTGGGTGACTGAAACATTTACATCTATTGAATTACAATGTAATTTAATTAGGATTGCTACTGTGAAGATTTTTTTTAACCCCCCCCCCCCAATTAAATCAAAAGATTCCTGATTAATAATAGCCAAACAATTTGATTATTGTATCCTGTTGAGTGTGTCTTTTGTTTGATTTCAGCTTGAATTACATTGCATGCAAAATGCTTACTTATTCGCAATACTTGAGAACCAAGAGACTACATCCTAATTCAGAGACTAAGCACAATGGCTTTCTGCAATTTAGCCATGCATTTAATCCATGAGTCTATACCGTTCAAAACAGACAGAATATCAGTCACTGAAAGTAATCTTGCAACATCCACTGAATGCAACAGTATTTAAAGTATTTAAACTACATTCACCATTCAATTCTGCAGCTTTACTGGAACAAACTTTGCCGAATAAATGGATTATTTTTGTAATTTTTGTAAGCGCTTCACAGGATTTAATGTAACGTGGAGTGAACCTGTGTTTCATGGGCGAATGTCACAGCCAATTTGTATAACACTCAAACAGCTGTGAAGTGAGTGACCAATTTTATTTGGGGGATTGTTGGCCAGGACATGGGGAGAATCTTCCTTCTCTTTTCGAATAACGTCACAGGATCGTTATCATCCACCTGAAGGATGGAAAGTCCAACAATGCATTGGAGTTCCAGCTGAGACTGGATAAGTTTTAAGTCCCGACGTGGGGCTTGAACCCATAACCTTCTCACTCAGTCTTCCCAGGCTCCTAACCCCTCTGAGTGTGGTCTTATATGAGTAACCATGGGGACTAATAGGCTAGTAGGAAATACTATTATATATTGCCCTATCACAAGAGTGAACACGTATGCAATGCTTGACACTTACCGGTCAGCTCATTTGGTGGATTTCCAACCATTGGTTTGTTCTCAAGGTTGATGCTTGCTCGGAAACTACGGCAGGCATCATTAATTAATTGTTCAGTCCGGTTAGAAGAAGAAGGTTCATTGTCATACTCATCTAACTGTTCCAGGCCGAGCATGTATAGAGCATGACTATCACAAGGTGAGGTTACCACTGCCAGCTGGCACACCTACAGTTNAAAAAAAGCACAACTCTTGTTTATGGGAGAGATACAAATCATCAAATTAAACAAAAATTAGAAAATGATTATGCAGAGTATATCCAACAACATGTCTTTAAAAGAGAATCAGATAATCACCCAAATCTCCACAGTGGAAACTGCATAGAGCTTTCTGTAAAATTCATTAGAGAACGTTTGCTCAGTGACCAAGTCATTTCTACACACTGTAATAGAAAATCTCCCAGTGCGGTAACCCTTCAGCGCAGGAACCCTACCATGCATGAAGGGTGCTTTATAAATGCAAGTTGTTGTTGTTGAACCCTTCAGTCTGAGACTATAATGTTGGTGCACTCTATTCTTTGAGTGATTCAGTGACATTTTGAGTGTTCCTTCATTAGAGCTGTCGTAAATTAATACCAATGTTAATCAATTTGCGATGCCTCATATGAATTACTTACTATTATTAATTGGATTATTTACAGTAACCCCCCGCAAATAAAAATGTTGTCACTTAATTCCCGACAGTTTGTGGGACACTGCTGTGCGCAATTGGCTGCTGCGTTTCGCCCACAAAATACAGAGTCAATCCACTTTACAATATATCCTGTGAAGACCTTTGAGACTAAGTGTTTTTCTCAACAACGTAATAATGCGCTATAGCAAATGCAAGTGAAATTCTCTCATTAAAAATATTTCATGTGGAAATTGTCATAATTTCCTCCTCACTATCTGCTCCTGGTCTGGTCCCCTCTTGCTGGTGCTGCAGTTCCACTGAAGTTGGACGCTCTCAGGTACCCTCCCCCCACAAGGCTTGCCCCTTCCCAAGGGGGGTTTCCTGGTCATGTGCAAGTCTTGCCAATGATTGTCAGCAGTTTTTGTAAATGACTACTATGATATTAGATTTATTATGGTCCCTTACCTTTCGTTTCATGTTCAGTAGATGATCTGTGCCTGGAATGGAACTGCACTTTATCAGTGAAGACAAAGAGTTGCACCTTTTACTGATTCTGCGTTCCTGCCTATCTGGCTGTTGGACAAGCAAGTCCAGGAGGTGTAAATGGGATTCAAGAAGTAGCCACTCAAGCGCTTGAAATATAGATCCTCGGTATGGGCACCGGCACAGTCCTTGGGCAACCAGTTTTACAGCACTAATACCAAAATTCAGAAAGGACATACACAGTAACGTAAATCTACTGAGCATTTCTGACGGTTCAGTGGGTTATTGCATAATTTCATAAGAACATAAGAATTGCTAGATGAAAGAAGACCAAGCTCAATCCAGTTCACCTGCCATTATCCTGGCAGTCACAAGCAGATGTCATGTCCCAAACTATATACTGTATCCCAAGATATTATTTCCTAACATAATCTATCTAATTTGTTCTTGAAAGAATCAACACTTTCTGCTTCCAACATCTCCCTAGGCAGCCTTTTCAATACATTTATTCCTCACTCCATGTAGTGTTTCACAAATTTGTTTTGAATTTACCCCCCTTCAATTTCAATCTTAAAAGACATCTCAGACCAAACATTATACTACGCAAGATACTAAATGGGATAGCGAACATAAACCCAGAATAATACATCCACAGACACTATAGCAGCACATCAAGAAAGCACAGGTTAGAATAACCCTTCCGTTTGTGGTTCAAAATCATAAAGGGCAATTTTTGAACAGACTGCAGTTAGAACTTATTTTCACAGAAAATCAGATGGAGCAAGTTTTTAGAAAGAGTGAGTACCTGGATTCATCTATAAATCAACTTGATGCTACAAATGGGAGGTCACTCAGGATAACTCATATTATGATGATATCCGCATTGGAAATGGTTAGTTGTTATCTCCAGTAAAAGTCCAACCACTATTATTGAATACAACTGCAATAGAGACCCCAATATCTGCACGAATAGCAACTTTCTCCATTGTGGATATGAAAATAGTGGGGATATCCAAAATACAAATTGGCTACAACACAAAGCAAAACATTCATAAGGAGTTATACTTTTATTTCAGTGTCTAACTCTTTCTGTCTCTGATTCTCTAACTTAATCCCTCTCTTTCTCTGTCTTTCTGGTTTTCTCTCCAACTTTATGTGTCTCTGAATTTCTCGGTGTCTCTCTCAGCATCCTATATTGCATTTTGATCAAATTAAATTAACAGACTTACCTCACCCTGCCGGTTCACAATCTTAAAAAATTGTACACTTGACAAGGTGTTCATACATGGCAACGATAGAGTTTTGCCAACATTTCATTCTAAACCATCGCTTCTGCAGCTCTATCTTGATGTGGAGACCTAACCCATGGTCTAGCAGATGGATTTTTATTTGGAATTTTTATTTTACATGCAGAAACCCATCACCACATTTAAGAGCATCCTACCCAGACTGAGACTTCCACATGTGTATGCCATCTACAAATGGAAATTACCCTGTGTCTGGAATGGACCTCTCTCCCAGGCTGGCAAGAGCTAAGGTTTGTGAAACCCAGAGTGTGTGTTTAGGTGCAGCTACCAGCTAAAACCACATAGTTTGCCATTGAAAGCAATGTCTGACAAACTTCTCACTGCTTGTCCAGCTAGAACCATACAACCCGTGAAGGTTTTAGCTTGCAAGATTAACAGGACACAAATAGGATCAATCCCTACCGGTTGTAACTGTTTTGCTCTTCCAAGTCTGGCTAAGGAGCCAGGCAGGCTGGCTGGTTGCTTATCAACAGTGCCCTGCAGTACCTTTGATCCCCAGGACTCCCATGTGAAGACGTGCAGCATAGTGGTTAGACCACTAGCATTGCAAGCGAGAGACCCTGGGTTTGATTCCCGGGCAGGGCAAAAAGTTAGGCAAGTTTCCTTACACATGCCTCTGTTTACCTTGCAGCAAGTAGGAACCCGGTGTTAGTCGATTGGCGGATTGCTATTCTAGGGGCAATTATCACTCCAAAAAATAAAAATAAATACTTATTTGGTCACTCAATCCACAACTGTTTGTGGGACATTGCTGTGCGCAATTGGCTTCCGCATATCACCCACAAAATACACAGTCAATTAACTTTAAAGTATATTCTGTGAAGTCGCAGACGTGATAAGGCGCTATGTCAAATGCAAGGATTATTGTTGTTGTTATCATTATCATTGGAAATTAAATCCTAAAAGATTATCAAAACAAATGAAGCACACAACTTACAAGTGAAACACCTGCTCAGCAGTCATTGTTTTTTCAGGCAGCCCTGAGGGTGGTGTGCTGAGAGCCTTTCCCAGCTGCAGTATTCCTCCGGGCAATTGGGGATTCACCAGGCAATATACATGTGAAGCTTGAAGAGGTAAGGCTTCTTGACTGGAAGAATGAGTGGATACAAACACTTTAAGATTCATAACACAATCAAACGTACATCTGACACATCACAATGTCATAGCATATTTGCAAAACATTTATATGGTATCTTTCACATCTCAAAGCGCTTTACACAACTGGAGTGGGAGGGGGAGGATTTAGGACGGGAGGGGAAAAGTGGCAGAAAGTACGATCAAAGATTTTAGGTTTTATGGTGGATTTAAAAATTGGAGAGAGGGGCATGGTGGAGGACTCTGGGATGGAGTTCCAGCAAGTGGGGCAGAGTGGCTGAAAGTTCGCTCCCTGATGGTGGAGTTGGTGATGGACATAAAGCAAATCGGTATTTGCTGAACAGACGGAGTGGTTGGGACAATAGAAGTCGCAGAGGTAGGACAGGGAGAAGCTGGAGTCATTTGAAAATGCAGACAAGGATCTTGAGTGCAATCTACTGGCAGATAGGGAGCCAGTGTTGCCAAACAAGAATAGGTTGGTGGATCATGGAGCCTGGTGTGGGAGATGGCATGAGGGCACTAGAGTTATGGGTGGTCTGCAGCTCGTGTAGGGAAGAGCTGGGTAGTCCGACAAGCAACACACTAGGAGGCTACTTAAAATATTCTGGGATTTTTGATTGGATTTTTGATAAGGAAGCAGTGTGAGCTGTGCGAATCCTGCGAACAGAATATAATGAAAAAGCTGTCTGCTGCTCACGGGATTCAAACAGTTTGAGTTGCTTAGTTGGTACTGGGAGAGTTAGGCTGGTTGGAATCTACACGCACATGAGAACGGGGATTTTTCAAAAAAAAATTAAGTTTCTGGCCAAGTGCAGCCAGGTTTGAATTCGAATTCTGATTACCAGGTTTACTGTACAATTATTTCAAACAGTAAAATCTAACCTTGGATCCTTGCCTCCTGGAAAGATAAGCTTAGATAACAGCTCTTCTAAGCCTTGCTGGATGTACTGAATGGCTTCTACTCTTTGCGGAGCTGATTCACCAGTCTGATCGAGTATAGCCAGCCCTGTGTAAAATCTGGTAGCACAGGAGGAAACCAAGATTACATCCACAAGGTGCAAATTATCCACAGATAACAATGTTGATTCCATTTAAAATCACAGTGGTCTGTGCTGTTCATATTATTCACAAATGATTGGGTGCGAAGTATTTCTTGTAATGTTGGAAGAAAAATGTAATGTTTCATAACAGATTTTGATGTGCTAAATATCACATCAATGGGCAGAAATTCCACCTGAGTTGAGATTTACTTTATTTGTGTAGAGTTTGTCTGGAATTTTGCAAATGCTTAATTGCAGAACAATAGAAAACTGACTTCCAGAAAAGGGTTTAACCTTTTTTTGACGCAAGGATTTATTAATTGCAAGGTCGCTTGCCTAGGTTAATAAATACATTCTAGCTGCTGGATTGGCTTTTAACATTATGTTTTCTTGTTAAATATGTATTTACAGCTATCATCTTGGAAACCAGAGCAAAATTCCTGTTATCTTGCCCTGAATGAGATTCTATCCAGGTCCAGCCTAGGCTACCTATTTTACAGTGATCAAATTATGGGTAATTTTATGTCATGGACTTGCATCCACTGGGTACCAATCAAGATGAATGAATTGTCAAGGTTTGTTCCTAGTAGAATCTGCCTCAGAGGGGTTCAACCAAGGTGTCAGGGTCACAAGGGAGGGCTCGATGGACAAGTCAGCCACATGTACACTTCCTGGGGTCTAATGGATGTTTATATAAATATACTGGGGAACCTTGTAGAATGACCCAGGCTTGCCTATGTTTCCAGGTGATGAATTCTGCACAATACACAGGAAGCCTACACGGAAAATAATTTGCCACATTATGTAAAAGAGACCGTAATTGGAATTATTTAATTAAATTATAGTAAAACTCTGATCTGTAAAAATCGTATAATCGCCTAAGTCGTTCATTTGCATAAGTCATACTTTGCATAAGTCATATTAAATGTTTGGTCCCAAATGATATGACTTATGCAAGGCTTAGTGTATTACAATAATAAAATCTTAATTTGAGCTCGGCTAATTTAAGTTGCTCACCTAATGTATCCTGATTCTGGTTTCTGTGCCAGCGCTGTCTGTAAGTACCTCAGTGCACCTTTGTCCTTTTTTTGTAACAGCAAGAATCCGACATGGAAATTGTACTGCCAGTTCTCAAGTTGGAGGGACAAAGCATCCATGTATTTTAGAAAGGCCCAATCACGATGGCGCTCTTCACTGGGTAATGCTTTAATTTTAACATCCTAAATGACACAACCAGTTAACAATGCAGAGTGCTAGGCTATTTCACTTTATTCTTAGAACTATTTCAAAAACGCCAACAATTTTATTAATGTAATATTAATATAAGTCCAGGGTTGTGCTCCGCCACTGTCAAACACTCTGAGACACTATGGGGCACTACGTAAATGCAAGTTATTGTTGTTATAAAATTGGAAACAATGGTTTGCCTACAAATCCACAATCATTACATTTTACAATAATTCCCATGACGTACTTTGCCACGATTTATGAAGCAACTTTACAATGAGTGTCGGCAGGTTAATTAACCACGAAGGCGACACAGCCTCCTCAAACGCATGCCCCTACAAGTACTCTCCAGCAGAAGATCAGAAGATGCAATCAGATGCCCGAAATTCCACCTGGAGTGAACCTGCAAGACCATTTGGTCTTATATTTTTTGAGATTGCACAAAATTGTGGAAAAAATTTAATTCAGTTTTAGTTGGGAAACCAATTTTCATTTTTTTTAGAAAGAAAGGTGTTCCAAATTAACATTGGGTTTGAGAGTTTATCACAATTCTATGCAATTTATCCTAAGACAAAATGGTCTTACCGGCTAAGACCAGGTGGAATTTTGGACCTCTGGACCATGAATTCTGGATGATAATCCCTTCTTTCACTATCTCAATGGCACACAATCAGAAAAAGAACTGTAAGCTAAGTTTAGAGCATCAATTGATGCGCCGCTTGAGATTAGTTAACTCAACCCACACAAGGATTCAAATCTGTGACCCTCCGATCTGTACGGTTTATTTTTTCGCTGGATGGTATGAATCTATTTCCTTATCTTAGGAAATATGCTGCTCTATAAGATTTGTACCTTCCCAGCCTGCTTAGATTTCCAGATGTAAAGTGTCTGTGCATAGTCAGCTTTTACTGACTGTCCACGTTCCTTCAGCTGGTTATACTCCATGTCCAGTGCCTTCAGCTGCTGTTCAAGGTTGGACTGGTCTGGAAAACCGTGAAGCTTGCATATTGCCGTGATCTCATCATTTCTGCTACTAGTTTTTGCTGCATCATCAAACGATGATGCGTCATCTTCTTCCTGAGGACAGATTGAGGTGATTTCTATGTTAAAACATACTGTAAAATAAAGATGGGTTTGAGTAAGTTAGAATTGATAACAGTCATAACACTTTACAATACTTTATAATATCCTGTGAAGCGATTTGAGACATCTTCGTGACGTGAAAGTTGTTATATGTAAGGATTATTATTTACTGCTTCCTTTTGGAGAAAGGAACAACACTGCATGGAATTTACAGGCTTTTCTATAACATTCAATGGAGCAAAGCAATAGATTCTCTTACTTCTGGAAATCCAACATTTTAACTTAGCTTAAAATGGAAACAATTGCACAGTATTACTGTTCCAAGGTTCAGTTGTCGCTGAACTTGCAGGGCATAAGTGACAAGTCCTCTAAGTGAAATACCTGTATCCCGCTTAAGTCCACATTACCCACCTGAGTATTACTTTTCTGAATTCCATACATCTCAGTTGCGTAGTAATGCTCCTCCAGCACTAGGCCCAGTTTGAAATGTAGCTCGGGATCATTTGGTGTCAATTTTATAGCCAATGCATAGCCCACTGCTGTCTGATGCAAGGCATCTAGAGGAGATTCTCCTTCTGCAAACCGAGTCCTAGGTCCTGCATTAGGGAATATTCATATCTGGTCAGAAAGCCTGCTGGTAGATTGTGGATTTTAAATGGCAAAGGAAAGTGAAAGAAAAACGATGTTTAAAAGCAAAATCCAAAAAATGGCCTCATCGGTGAACTGGAGTGCAGAGTTATGTTTACCTGTCATGCAATTGTTAACATAGATAGGAATACAGTCACTCATCCCAAATTCAACAATTATAACTGCCTGTTTTAATTGAGCTCCCTTATTGGGCCAAGACTTTCTCTAATGATGGAATCACCTCCCCTGTTCAAATAATACTTTAAAACAGTCAAAAGGTTATTCAGAATTCAGAAATGGACACCAACAGCAACCTTGCCTTTTTGAATTATACTGTCAATATTGCTTTAATAATAATACTTGCATTTGTTCTAGACGTCTCAAAGCACTTCACGGAATATACTGGAAAGCGAATTGACTGTATATTTTGTGGGCAAAACGCTGCAGCCAATTGAGCACAACAGAGTCCCACAAACAGTGGTGGATTGAGTGACCAAATTATTATTATTAGTTGGATGAAATTAACTTTATAACACTAGGAAATGTTCAGTGGTCTATCTGATACAAGCAAAGCATTATTAGCTGTTTCTACAGCAATCATTTACATTTTTTCCAAGAATATTTCAATTTGGCAAATATTTACACCGAGAATCTCAAAAATGCCACATTAAGGTGTATTGGTCTTTAAAAGATCAATGTGATATATGTGATAAACGTTTATTTGAAACAAAACGTGCCTGCTGTCGAAAGCCGTTGCTGGTAAATATTCAGTTGTTCGATAGCGTAGCTGCAGAGTTTCTCGACACTACTCTCATTCACCTCTTCATGAAGCTTCTTCTCCCAGTCACGTTCCTGGAGCAAAAATACTCAACAATGCAGCATGTGCAACCAACAACAGCTTTGAAACAAATCCAAGTCCACAAACTTCTCATGCACTGAATAACAACTATAAAAAATTACATTTGTATAGCACCTTTCATGTCGGGAGGACATCCCTGGATAATCAAGGATTTGGACCTGATCTGGGGGTTGGGGTCAAGAGGAGTTAAGCGTAGGGAGGGTAGGGAGTTAGGGATAGGAAGGTGACTGAAGCGCAGTTGAAAAGACGAGTCTTAAAGGAAGCAAGGGAGGGGGCAAGGTGAATGGACTGTGGGATGGAGTTCCAAAGGGTGGGGGTAGAAAGGCTGAAGGCCTAATTACCGATGGTTGGGCGGGCTGGGTGGGGGACATGGAGCAGGTGGAGGGAGTGGACAGGAATAACCGGTTGAATTGTTGACAGACCATAATGCAAATGGTCACTATATCATCACAAACTTCATTCATAGCATTTTTATGTAGGATTTACATAGTAATTACATATTGAGGGCATATTAAGTGGTCTGAGTCATCGTCCGGGATGAAGAGTGCTATATAAATGTAAGTTGTTGTTATTAAATACAATATAATAATAATAATAGTCCTTGTATTTGATATAGCGCTTTTCACGTCTTCTAGACGTCTCAAAGCGCTTCACAGAATATATTGTAAAGTGATATCCTTACACACCACATAATGTTGGGTTCACCCATAAGAGAACAAGCATATTCAACCAAAATATTCAAGTGTGCCCCAACACATTTTCTGTGGTATTGTAGGTACAAACAGAAACTAAGCCAAAAAAGGTAAAAGTTTTGAAAGATAAATATAAAAATCAGGTCAAATTACTAGGGACTGGCTGAAGGGACTATTCTTTCAGCTTCTTCTTTCAGCATTTAAATATAGTCCAAATTGATGGAACAAAGGACAAAGTAACAAGAGTTTGGGTGGTTTCAAGCCCGTACCTAGTGAGTTTGGTATTGTTGGGCAGAATACAAGGATTAGCTAGCACCTGGTTGTGCTCCGAGACTCTACCTCATGTGAAAGGCACTATTTAATTGCAAGTTGTTGTTACACAGGTTGACCAAAAAGTCATGATATTTATCCTATTATCTAAAAAAAAATCATCATTTCTTTAAGACTTATAATACATTGTAATGTATCACAACTTTTTGGTCACCCTATAGTTGTTGTAGTCGTGGTTCACTTGCGTCAGCTAGATTAAACAAACTTACATACAATTGAGCACTCTGACTGAATATGTAAAATGACCCTTGTGCGTTTTTGGATGAAACCAAAGCAACCAGTGTGTGAGACTTGCGTATCACTAAGGAGGTTTGGATCAGAAAGACTTCTTTATTTTTTTCATCCTTACAGAATACCTACCCAACCATCTTCCCATTGCCACTATCAAACCATTTCTTAAGAGTCCAGAGTCCTTGCCTCAACCGCTCTTCCGGGTGATTCTACGTAAACAAATACTTCCTGGTGTCTGCTTTAAAAGTGGCCTTCACAGCACATCTTGCAATTCACTTTAGATCTACCTATTGGAGTTTGTTTAGAAGCCTGACTATCATGTTTGTGGGTGTGGATACAGGGCACTTTGAAATCTAATGTAATGTGTCAGGTTAGACTGGACCTAAACATTACCACCTTTGGGAGGATTTCATTCAATGGAGATAATGTGGGTAAAGTAGAATTCGATTTGAGTTTTTTTAAAATATTGTAGTGAATGTATAGTCATAAATTTGACTCAAAAGCATAGCAAAACAAGGATATCATGGATATCACCAAAACGTAATTCTGAATCACCCATTAATTTTAACAAATATATTTATAGTGAGGCAATTTATATTTTATGTCTCTTTATTTAGACTGTTCTGCAGTAGAAGTAATTGCTGTTTTGGAAATTGGTAGTAGAAAAGAGCCTTGCGGGCTTGTGTTTTACCTTCAGAGTGTGATTGAGCTGATATTTTACTTTGTTTGAGATGCCAAATTCTGCTTGATACCATACAGCCTCTGTCACAACCTGTAAGAAATCAAAGTTAAAGGTTATAAAAGGTTTATTCTGGATATTAAAGACTACAGGAACTTGTGAGCTAGCATGAAAATCTTGAGTTGAAATGTTTGTGTGGAATTAAACTGCGTAACAAAGACGTCATTTTATCTCTGTTCACGTACAGAGAATACTGCTGTGCATTTTCCAGTGATCCAAAAAAAAAGTTTTGGGGGCTAATCAAGATAAGGGAGATTAGTGTAATAGGAAATGAAACACGTAACAGTATGAAAAATATCAGCGTTGAATAATCTGGGTCGGGGGAGCATATTTAAATGCAGGGTAAAGTTCGCCATTCTTTTCTCCAACAATTTCTGAGCACAAGCCCCCACTGCACCAAGGTTACATTACTTATCATACTTTTCTGAGGCCTGTCTGAGTGAGAATGACAATTCAGTTCCTATTTAAGAGCATTTTTGTGCTTTGAACCCACTAGCATTTGTATCGAGAAGGCCAAAACTAAATTAATTAGGTCTCCTCCGCCAGAGGAGATTTTCAAACTGAATTGGATTTAAACCCTGACCCAGAGGTGAAAGTCCTATGTCCAATTCACTGCACAGCCAGGTTTCCACAAATATATATCAGCAACTTATTTTGACAAAACTATGACGTGTCTGGTGAATATGGCACAAGTTTGTTGCCGCATTAATCTGCCTGGGCAGCTTCTTCCATCTGACCCCCATCTCGATTAAACTGTGTTCATTTGATGTAAAAGACATTATATTCTGCGGTATGAGATTTAGATTCTGGTCAATCTCCTCTTTCAGATTAAAGGTTCTAAATAAGAAAAACAAATTTAATTTGTTTTACTGGTTGCTAGTACACCAGATGCCTAATTTAAAATATCCCTGGAAATCACACTAAAGTAGCTTTGCAGATTTGATAGTCTAAATGTTGGAGCCAAAACTGAAGCAAAATTTTCTCTGAGCAATTCTAGGCCACAAAGCTGAAAAGTAGCTTGGATGCACATAATGGTTGAATGGCCCAGCCCCAATCTGTGCTGAAAGCTTCTATGTAAACTTCTATTCATCGCTCACTATATCAAAAAAGTGTGAGGCAGCTAACAATAAATAAGGCTACCAGGATGCTCGGCTACACTGCAAAATCAGCTAAGTGCAGATCCATAGATGTCATATTCAGTGCTCCAGTCAGACTGCACCTAGAAGCCTGTATAAATGTCTGGTTAAAAGAGGTTGAAATAAGACCTCTTTAGCAAATTTTTAAATTTTAGAAGTGAAAGCAACATGAGGCTATTCCTTCAAACAACTGACCTTAGAATCCAGTTCTGCTGGTGGTTGGTTTTTACACTCCTTTGCATGGGATCCGAGTTCTGACAGTTTCACCACACTGGTACATCCTTAATAAGCAGGAGTAAAATGATGACTACAGAGCCTAACTGGAGACCTTTAAAACTTCTTAATATCTATGATGGCGGCAGCTTTGTTGTTCCCAAAATAAGCTACATTGGACTACAGTAGTACTTTACACCAAACAACAGTAAGAGTACAATTGTTTTGTATCTAATTCTGATTCACAGTTGGCCTTCACTCACATATCGAGCTCCTGGTCTTAGCTGTGACATCTATCATGGGGAAGCAAAGAGCAGAGACAGAATAGTGCATCCTCTCAGAAAGAGAAAGAACCAACATTCAAGTCATCTTGTACATGTCCTAGTGACCAGTTGCAGAACAGTACTGGAGCAGTACTGCTGGTTTGCAGGGCATTGATATACAGCAAAGGAAAGCCCAGGAGCTCAACTCAGATTCACAGTTGCCTTTCACTCACATATCAAGTTCCTGATCTGAGCCATGGCATATATGCAGGATTTATTTTATTTTTGGTAGCTGTGTTTCAATTATTGTTAACATCAAATGTAAGCAGCAGTATTACAAGTCTATCGGGCAATCTGACAGCTATAACTATATACAGTGGAACCATAACTATTCACCTCCTGATTATTGCTTGCCTCTTCAACTTGTCTCCCCGACTAAGCTGTCACTATATAGTATAGAGAGTACTTGAGCGGAGAGTCGATTTCTCTCCGTTTAGTGTTATTGTCATTATATGATTATTTTTTAAGGAAATTGAACCATCTGACTTCTTTTAGCTCCCTTGAGGAACATCATCATCCAGAACTTGTGGAATGGATCCTCTTGAATTTCCACATCAGGCCTGAACATATTATAGGGTGAAAAATGTATTACTTGAAGTGGTAATGTGTTCTCCAGCATTTTCAAGCCATGAAAGTCTGCTATTCAGTCACATTAATGGAAATCTCTTTAAAAGGGCAGAACACCAAGGTTGGTAATTTTACTGACAAGCAGAAATACGCGCTTCAGAAATTAAACAAAAACATTCACTGTGGTAATTCAGCTTTGGCTCAGAGATCCATACCAGCACCTGAGCTCATAATTTTGGCCAACATTGTATAAAGGATAAAAGGAGAGCCACTTTGTTCAAGGTGCTGTACGTTAGATAAAACGTTGAAGCAAAGTCCTGTCTGTATGCAAATGAGATGAATGTTAGTTTCCAAGACACTATATCTAAATTAACCCAAAATATATTAATTGTTCATTTCTTCCATTGCTGAAGGTATGAGTGTACAGTAGTTGCAGATTGGTTCCTTTGTGAGTTGGTCAGCTCAGTGCTTTGGTAACATTTATCCATTATTATCCACAGTATTGTAAGTGTTAATATTTGTGGTCTAAAACAGCAGTTACTTAGAAATCAGATACTGGCAAAACTGCTGAGGGACTTAATACAAAGAAATTTGTGTTCTTGAAGGAACTGAAATCAAGTAATGGCTACCTGGTCTCATTTATTATTGTTTTATACAGAAAAACAAATTGAGCTACTTTCCATTCAGACGAGAACATAAACTGTTCCATTCAGACTGTTCAACATAAACATGTGTTTAAGGCTTGAAAAGAAAATCTCAGTCACTGATATGACTTTGGCCTGGAATACATTTCAACCAAGCTTGATATGCAAGTGACTTTTTTTTCAGTTCCTCAGCAGCAGTAGATTTGGGCAATGGATCTTGATTTTGATTAATGGAAAATGTAATTTAGGTACTCTACTGTCACCTGAGGTGCAAGATAATAGTTTTATTTTCTTTATTGCAATACCCATGGCACCATTCTGATGATATATCAGACAGCTTTAAACTAGATTTCCTCAGCTACATCATTTTACCCAGATGTTTGAGCAATTAAAATATGATGCTGTAGCCCTTTCGTTTAAAGTTGGCTGTAAGTGTAGAAAGCAGCTTGCTCACTCTCAAAGCTAATCTTTTTTTAATTACCTTTCACCTTTATTAAACAATCCTTAGCACAAGGGCTTCCGCTAAGAGCCTAGAAGACAGACAGTTTGTCAAGATAGCGGCAGAAACACTGCTGAAACAGGTGAGGGAATATTTATGGAATAATCCACCAATCATTGCTGATTGCCACTTTGTCTCATCTCATGGGCTAGACACAGAAAGTAGTTTACTAAGGAGAATTCAACAAAGCCCTACATTTCACAAAGCAGTGATGGACACACAAGTGGATAAGTATTATACCTTCTGATAACTTTACTCGACTTAACAATAACAAGCTATAACAAGAGCCCAGGAATAAGGAAATACAATAGAAAGAGAAAAGCAATACCATGAGAAACAACTTTCCACTAAGGTATATTAGTTCCCTTTTAGTGTGGTTTAATTCCTACTACAAACACAACTTTTTCGTCACGTTTCCTGGTTTTGATTACTGTTTGAGTGTAAATAAATTATTTAATGTAAGAGTGGGTTGTAGAAGAAAAGTATGTAAAGAATTGCTCGTAAATGTAATGCCATGAAGACATACCATCGTCAGCAGTGAGAAACATTAAATAACCACAAAGGAAGCTGACTAGGCAGCGCACCAATCACAAAGTTGCAAAGGAGTTACAATCACTTCATGAGTTGAGAAATTCAATAATAACTCACCGCTGGCCCTCAAATAAGTCTTATTTTCATAACAATTGAGGTAACAAATACCTCAATTGTTATATGGGCAATGCATCAGCTAATCTGCAGCAGCAACGTCCCACAAACAACACTGAGATACAAGATCAATTAATTGGAGTCATGAATTGGGCTAAGGGAGGAATTTTTGTCCAGGGCATTGGGAAAATGTACTGCCTTTCTTCGAAATAGTGCCATGGGTATCTTTACTGACCACCTAAACAGGCAAACAGAAACTTGATTTAACATCTCCTTTGAATGACAGGTCGTTCAATAATGCAACAATCCCAAAATTCTGCTCTGGGATCATCTTTGACACATTCAATCCATATTGCTTAAACCTCTGTAAAATAAAAAATGCCTGATATAGGAACTTGTGATGGTACCTCGATATTTGAAGCAGCAGTAAACAAAGGCAGCTGATATTTTTTTGTCCAATTCGTACTCTGACACTCTCCAATTCTCACCAAGGGGACTTTCATCAAAAGGATCAGTCTTTGACTTGCTGGTCAGGAGGTTGAGGCACATTGATGACACTGTATGCTTAGGGTCACTATATAGCGAGGAACAGTATTGTTAAAATCAGTTTACAAAAACTATTAAATGATAATAATCCTTGCAGTTGATGTAGCACTTTATCATGGTGTTGAAACATCTCAAAGCGCTTCACAGATTATATAGTAAAGTGGATTAACTGTGTATTTTATGGGCGAAATGCGACAGCCAATTGCGCACAGCAGTGTTCCTCAAACAGTCGTGAATTGAGTGACCCAATTATTATTTTTTTTGGGGGGGAGCAATTATTGCCCATGGAAAGTAATCTGCCAATCAACTTACCAACCAGGTTCCTATTTACTCCTAGGTAAACAGAAGCATATGGATTAAGGAAACATGCCTAAGGTTTTGTCCCGCCCGGGAATCAAACCCGGGTCCTCTCGCTTGTGAGACCAGCATGCTAACCACCATGGTATGGAACTCCAAAAGTACATTAACAAATTCTATGAGGTAACTGGCATACACAAAAACAATACTGTTAACTAACTGGTGGAGTTGATTAGACCCTGATCCATATCTCTGTGGCCTAGATATAGCTGATCCAAATAGAACCAGAGATATCCAGCTTAGCTAGACATGAGAACCATTGTAACAGTATCAATGGTACAGAAGAGCTTAATATACTGGTCAAACAGTACACTAGCTAATCCCATTACATGAAAACCTCCACAAAAAGCTAGGTTTTATGCCACTTTCTTTACCTGTATCACACATTCTGCAATTTGTTTCTATAATACACATCTGACTCATCAAAACTAGGGCCAGATTATTTTGTTTTGCACGTCCGTGCCAACATTTGCATGCATCTAAGTAAGTTATAAAAGTTCTATTTGGTATATAAGAAAGCAAAACTTTGCACCTGTAAAATTACTTAACTTTAATTAATTCTCAGCATATCTTGAATTGGCATGCTTGAGGTTACCAAGATGTAATGCCTTTACATAGTTCAGTTCAGCAAAAAGGCCATTTCCGTTCTCAGAGTTCAAGGATAGTGAAATCCTTGGCACATAGTTTACATATCATTTAATTCCAAGGATTGTTTCCACCTACACGGATTAATTGGGGCAAATGGTCTGTTTCCATAAGGCATCACTCTATGTAATTCTATGAAGGGCATATGGTGAAACAGATAATACCTACTTACTTTTCATGTTTTGGAGAAGATAAGGGTTGGACTCTCGATGAATAATATTAACATAAAAATTAAACTAATCACAATCCTAAAAAATGACAATTTGTTGCTAAACACAAAAGGAATCTCTTCTAAGACATGTGAAAAAAAATTAGAAACCAATCTGATGTACCCTCAGAATAACTGATGTTAAAGTAATATTTATACCATATGTAATGACATCACCGCCATTCACTTTTTATCATATTTCACACTGCTGTCTTTGAAAGTGAAAACAGATGGCACTTACTTTATATATCAATTTAGTTCCAACTTTAAATAACTCACCTAACATAGTGTGTAAAAAAATGCATTCAGCAGCTATGGGGCATGAACTATATTCAACTTGTCCCTCCCACTGTAACTCATTTATAACTTTATCCATTCATTTAGGGAATATAAATTGAATCCCATGAAAAGCCTTGGCTCTTGCCAACCTGCACCTAATACTTTTCGGGATTAGGTAAGCAGGATGAGTTCCTCCAGAGAGAGTGCGCATTCCACTCCAACAATCTATCTCTGGAATTTCCATGTGTAGGTGGGATTCAGGGAAATCTCAGTTTAGTTTGGATATTCCTTAAGCATGGTGCTGGGTGTTCTCATGTGTCAGACATCCGGCTGACCCCCAAAAAAAATCCTACGTCACCTCAGTCTGCACTGCTTTATACTACTCTTAATGGCACAAACACAAGCCTTACAAAATCATTCTAATGAAGGGTGGAGAACGGGATGGGTTATTCATGCAAGAGAAGGGGTTGGGGTTCGCATGGGGTATAAACTCGGCACAAACTAATTGGGGCAAATGCTGTTTCCACGATATATGCATGTAACTCTATGCAGGGCATATTGTCTTATGTTGTGCACAGATACCTACCTACGCTACATGTTTTGGATAAGGGTTGGACTCTTGAACGTCTTTCAATGACAGCCTAAGAAGAATTTTATTTTATCCTATAGCTTTCATTGTGACATGAATGGTAAAAACAGAATGATCTGCTTTGTAGCAGTCAGAAAAACGTCAGCTTGTGAATTACAAATCCACTCACCCTTGGCCTTAGGTTAATCAATTCAGTATTATTGAACAAGGTATTCTGCAGTAGCAGCTGTCTTCGATTGGCATATTTATGTAGGACGATAGTACCAGGGTTGGAAACTGCCATTATAAAGGTGAGGGAGTGTTTTGGCATTTATAGAGATTGCTTGAATGACAAAAACACCAAATTAATGATGATCTGCAATGGGGAAAGTGGCTCATGATGTAACCTGCATTTTCTGCAGAATCCTATGTCTGTTACTCCAGCTTACGAAATCTGAGCTCCAGGACAATCTGGGTTAGAGCTGAAATCTTGTGAGTCAGAGTGATGTACAGTGGGGTTCACTGCAGGAAACACAGCTTATGTTCCCAGGTGCTTTATCCAGCAACTATTTAGTAATTTCCCCCCCCGTTCGAGCACCTTTATTCAATCCCAGTGTCTTTATGTTCATTTCTTACAGTGCCCTCTTCAGAGAACTCATACTGGCGTAACAATAAAGCACTGACTGTTTCCCTCCATCCCAAAAATGTTCCAAGTTCAAATCCTAGTTCTTGCCATGCTGGATAAATCTCACCAGTTTTCAGGCAAACCACTAGATGGTGCCCTGGTTGCAGCAACCAAGAATTCTGTCTCTGGCAGGATACATTGACAGAGTAATCCTGGCAGACCAATTACTAAGTAATATATGGTGGCCTAGATCATCTTGCCCTTCCAATAACGAAGGAGCCAGGAATGAGGAACCTAAAAGGGGAAGAAATAAGTGGAGAAAAATGCAGTATGTCAATAATGTACTCTTTAAAAAGACCAGAAAATGGTCTTACCTTCCTCGGATGGAGACTGGCTGATAGAAAGCTGTGAGGGTGACTGGACACTCGTACTCGAAGTCATCTTGAAGGTCTATGAAATTGATTGACCATGGTAGTTGCACGCGGGTGATTATGATCAGGTAAACCTGTTCAAGAAGGTTATGGGATCATTGGTTTAGCAAAGCGACCTGCTCCTAGACTTCTGCTAATGCCACACAAAGCTACACAGGAGATGCCCATATGTGGCCTTCATTGAAGCCACACATATCCACACATATCTCCTGTGGAGCTTTGTGCCTAGCTCCCCCACCCCAGCTTCCTCAAGGTCAAGATCAAGGCTGAAGTCAGGAATACAGAAGTACAGAGAATCCACATGCAAAATAATTCCCAACACTTAGTGGCATTGCCTACTGATTGTCAACACTTAGTGGCATTGCCACATTGTCATTCCCCTTTGTAACTTGTTTGAAATAAAACTTTAAAAAATACAATCTCCCTCTTAACCGCCACACACCATTCCATAGTCAAGAGAATAGGCAACAACCCACTCCAAAATCTGCTGGCTGAATTCTGCAACTGACCACTAGATGGCCGTGTTGGATTCTCATCTGATTGGGATATCCCTCAAGATCCTTGCTGATTATCTCCATCCCCCAGGCTACCGTGTAACGAAATAGGAAAAATATTGGGTTAAACTTGAGGTATAGCTTAAAATAGCACCAGCGTTAAATAACTCCATTTTAATTATCACTGCAATAAGCCATGTTTAGTGTGAACATTCTCAGGTTCACACTCTATCTGTACTGTAGTTCAGTGGTTAGAGGACTCACCTCGCAAGCGAGAGAGACCTTGGTTTGATTCCCGGCAGGGCGAAAGCTTAGTCAAGTGTCCTTACTCCACATGTCTCTGTTTACCTATCGGTAAGTTGGAACCCGGTTGTTAGTTGATTGGCGGATCGCTTTTCTGGGGGTAATAATTCCTTCAAAAAACCAATAATTTGGTCTCTCAATCCATGACTGTTGGCAGGACACTGCTGTGCAAAATTGGCTGCCGCAATTCACCCACAAAATATACAGTCAATTCACTTTACAGTATATTCTGTGAAGCATTTTGGGACGTCTCAAAGACTTGATTAAGGTGTTATATCAAATGCAAGGATTATTATGATTCCTATAAGACACTAGGTGGCAGAATCTCAACCCAATCCTTCTTCCCTCCCCTCAGTGGAAGCACTAAGTTTCAAACTTAATGAGGTGAACCTCAACCTCGAAGACGAAATAACATTTTCTGGGCCAGGAAGGGCACTAATTTTGCTTCTCACCTAAAGATCCAGGCAGGAAAACAATACTTAAAATATAAAATAAATATTCCTCACTCTCCAAAATAGGATACCAACTTCACTTGGTTGGTACCATGGGAAAAACACTCAAATACTGTCTCCAGGATTTAAAAAAACATGCTTTGCTGCTCCTGATTTTCAAGATGATGTTTTATTTAAAAAAAGGAAGAAATTAGTGTGTGAGAAGCAGGGGTTTTAAGCGACTGTTTCTTCCTTTTCACATCAAAATTTTCATGAAATGCTGCACTTTTTGCTCTAAGGTTTTGCCAGTCTTTCTTCAGAGAACTGGAGAATGGAATGGGCACTGAAACACTGGCCCTTAGAGTATTGGGATGTGAATACAAGCCAAGTATTTCTCCATAGAGAAGCACAAGATAGAAATCAAAAGACAACAACAAAATTACATTTGTATAGAGCTTTTCAGGTCGGGAAGATGTCCCAAGTAGCTGGACAATCAGTGTTTCAAACCCGAGCTGGGGATCTGGATTGGGGAGGATGGAGGGTAGGGGGGGAAGGAGAGTGATCGAAGGCACAGTCGAAGAGGAGTGTCTTGAGATGGGTCTTGAAGGGGGCAAGGGAGGGAGCAAGGCGGAGAGACTGTGTGATGGAGTTCCAGAGAGTGGGGGCAGAGTGGCAGAAGGCCCGCCCGCCTATGGCAGGGGACGTGAAGCAGGCCTGAGCCTGCTGAGTGGAAAGAGCGGGAAGGTTGGTAGGGGGTTTGGAGGTCGCAGAAGTAGAGGGGAGCAAGGTCATGGAGGGCTTTGAAGGCGAGGACCAGGATCCTGAACTGTATCCTGTGTGGTGGTGATAGGATCATGGAGCCTGGTGCAGGAAAGAACACGGGCTGCAGAGTTCTGGATGATCTGCATCCCAGGACCTGAGGAAGCTGACAAGCAGAGAGTTTGCATAATCAGGCTTGGATGTTATGAACGAGTGTAGAAATGATAGTTGAGGGTTAAACAAGATGCCAAGTTCTGGACTGGCTTAGTAAGTGTGCTTCAAAGGGTGCATCCTTGGACCAAGGAGTGTGCTTCCTTGGATGGTGATCCTGTCAATGCCTAAGGTGAGGAGGCGCTGACGGGAGCCAATCAGGAGAGCCTCGTCTTGTTGATGTTCAACTGAAGTAAGTTAGTTCTCATCCAGGACTTGGTGTCTGACAGACAGTGGTCAGGACAGCAGTGGTCCTGGAATCGAATGTGGAGGCAGAGAGATAGAGTTGGGTGTCATCTGTGTATATGTGGAAGTTGACCCCGTGTCTGCGGATGATGTCACCAAGAGGGAGCATATAGATATTAAAGAGGAGCGGACCAAGGACAGACACCTAAGGAACGCCGCACGAGACAGGGCGGGGTGTAGAGGAGAAACCGTTTGCAGAGATGAAGTGGAAACGGTATGAGAGGTAGGATCGGAACCAGTCAAGGGCAGAACCATGATGGTTGAGGTGAGAGGAGAGGTGGTGGAGGAGGATAGAGTGGTCAACTGTATCAAAGGCAGTGGAGAGGTCAAGGACGAGGAGGCAGAGGGAGTCATTTTGACCATAGCTGTTTCTGTGCTGTGGGCGGCATGGAAACCTGATTGGAGGGGTTCATGAAGACAGTGGTGGGAGAGGAAGTAGTGAAGCAACGACTCATTCCAGGACCTTGGAAAGGAAAGGGAGGTTGGAGATGGGGCAGTAGTTTGAGAGCAGGGATGGGTCCAGAGGATGTTTTAAGAATAGGAGTGATGATGGTTGTTTTTAAACGGGTGGAAACGTTGCCAGTGGAACAACTTTGAGACAATGTTGTCTCCAGGCTACTCTTGCGCTCGTCATATCAGCAGGTTTCAGAGCAGTTTGGGCAAATACCTTGATACGGATCATTTCACCACTCTTTCTTGGCTGATGATGTTGAATGGAGTAGGGAGTTCAAGGCGTAAGTGAAAAAATTATTTAAATATACTAGTCTCACTCAAAAAAAATATCTCAAATGCATACAGAATAAATTTACTTTGTGCTGATGATATCTCATGAGGGATACCCTTTCTGAAGTATGTTTTTCTCTTTACACCAGATCTAGGGAGTCTCTGCAGTGCTGGTGCAGGAGCGAAGTAAGCACAGCACATGCTAAATGAATTATACAGTATGCCAAACATGCATCCGTCATGCACCCAACACATTACTGTGGAATTTTGCAGTCAGACCCAAGACATCTTACACATTCAAATAAAGGGGTAGAAAATGTGATGTCTCATATCAGATTTGATAATTTCTGAGAGCGTTATTGAATCGATTTCAAAACAACTAGGAAGGAGGGAAGGAGGAGCATCTGCAGTGTGTGATATAATAATTATCATAAGGTACTTTATTCTCAGTTGTTATTTATTCAGTACTGAACAAATGGCTTAGAGCTCAACACAACTCCAACTTCTGAAGCATGGTTTCTCCCTCCAGCCCAGTATTGACACCATGTTTGTTTTAACAAATCAAGAGTTTGTATTTATTCTGGCCACTGGAATTTTTTATTTTAGTTGTGTCATGTTAAAATTATTTTTAGCCACATTATATGGAGGAGGATGAAATCTACTCTCTTTCTGTGGCCCCAATTTATGATTTGTAGATTGCTGGACAACCACTTATATGCTTGGATATATGTTATATGTTAATTCTCACAAGGTTGAGAAAGTTTAATTTCCCTATCTTGTCACATTGCATATATAGAATTTCGCCTGGTGGAATTTCCATCTCTTCCTACCGACTAGCTAGCTGCGGATGAATTTCCCCCTCCTCCACCCGAACTACCTTAGCACAATTGGATGTGAAGATCAGCAGCTGCCATTCTTGATGCAGCATTTCAATGCAGCTTTGTAGGATCTCAGCATACAGAACTCAGTATTCTGTAAAGTGGTGGTCGAATAATAATACAATGATCCTTGTGCTTGATAATCCTTATTACGTTGTTCAGATGTCTCAAAGCGCTTCAGAAAATATCCTGTAAAGTGAATTGACTGCGTATTTTGTGGGCGAAACGCAGCAATCAATTGCGCACAGCAGTGTCCCACAAAGAGTCGTAGATTGAGTGGCCAAACTTACTTTTTTTTTGCTGGCTCTGGGAACAGAAACCTCAAACTCTAGGTAAGAATCTAAGATTCTGGCACTTAATATCTCGTAACCAGCTTCAGGAAAAATTTCTTCAATCTGGGCCATGAGCGGATGGCCATTAGCTCATCACATACATAATGGTCATCACACCCACGGGCAATCTTTAGGGTGGATGTGAAGATTTCAGAAGCTGCCATTTTTATGGATGAAATTATAGATGGAATAATGCGTTTTCCTAACAGATTTAATAACATTTGATAATTATTGAACGTTATGAAATATCATATCACTTTTCATCCCAAAAAGATTTTTTCTGCATAACAACTCTGGTCACTAATGAAAACACTAATGAAATCAGTTCATCTACTCAAATTGGTCAACATTAAAATCAGATAGATGAGTTAAATTGGAAATATCTGTATATACAGTATTTAAAATTTACTTAGGGGGTGCTTGGTAGTTCATTTTGAAATAATACTACTTGCATTTGATGCAGGGCATTATCACATCAGAATGATGTCTCAAAGCACTTCACGCTTTACTCTATTTCACTTTACTGTGAAATAGTGACTGTGTATTTGTAGGCAGACCCGGAAGCACAATTGCGCACAGCAATGTCCCTCAACAGCCATGTTATGAATGACCAATTTTATTTGAGGGAATGTTGGTCAGGATCGGGAAAACTCCCTTCTCTTGGGAATCTCTGGTTGTATTGAAGGAGCAAGTATTTTAGCAACAATAAAATGGAGTTTCATTTTCTACAGGGCATTACAGAGAAAATTACATGATCTTTATATATCAGAGGGCAAGGAGTGTTAGTTAACAAAAATATAAAATGTTATCTTGTAGTTCATTGTGATTTAACTGTGTAAAGGAAATGCTACATAGAAACATATTTGATCCTAAACTTCAGTATAGCATTATAAAGAAAAACATTCTGAACCAGCCTTAATTTAAACCTGCTGCCCTGGATGGAAAGGGTTTGAAACTTACAGAAATTGTAAATTATCTGCATGAACAAAAGTCACTCAGTGTGTTTTCCAGACCACAAAATCCAATCGTTCTTAGTTTCTGTTTTAGTTGAGATTCATATTATTTAAACATTATATTGGCTCAGCAAACCCTAAGATACAGAATAAGAAGCCACCAAGTATCTCCCTATAAAATCAAATGTTTGCAACCCCCACCAACTCCGCAAATGAGGTTTACTGCAATAGATCACAAAGCGAGAAACATGGTAGACATTTTGCACTCAGCAAAAACCTACAAATAGCTATGAGGTGAATTTGTACGATTGTTGGCCTTTTTAAATAGTGCCTTGGGATCCTTAATGTCCTCCTGAAAAACAGGCAGACAGGACCTCAGTTTAATACCTCATCTGAAGGATGGCACTTCTGACAATGCAGCACTAAATTGAAGTCAGCCTATATTATGGCCTCAAATCCCAAAATGGGATTACAAGCCCTCAACCTTCTGACCTCGAGGTGAGAGTGCTACCAACTAAAGCATGCTGAAGGCAGCTGAGACCAAATTGATCAGCAAGGTTCAAAATTCTGGAATTCCCGAATATATTCCGTTCTTTAATTATCACCAGGGATAATTAAGGAATGCTTCATCGACTGAAACTGCCATAATTACAGCTTTGGGACTCCATGTTCCCTTGACTTGGGAATAATGGTTTCTCCCTTGGGTTTGTCAGTCAATTGGGACACCTTTTATTTTAATTTTTATCGAGTGATGAGATTTTGATTCCCAGGCGCTTGAATGGTCTTTAAATTATTTTTAGACCAGATTCTGAAAAAGAAGTATGAAATAGCTTTCTGTAGCTGGCTCGATTATAAAGACTCCCCCCGGCAAACTAATGCTGCTATGTTGGTCAATAAGGCTATTTTGATCAGAGTTTTGTCGACGGGGGGGGGGGGGGGGACTGGGGAGGCGACTGCAGGCACCTTTAATTTAAATTAATTTAGTATAAATTAAATAATAAATAATTACTTTGAAACATATCTGCAGCATAAAGAAATAATATGTCTTCCTTTCTTTAAAATTTATTATCTTATGAAGTCATTCACAACATTGTTAGGGATGTCGTAGTGGTTCCAGCTCATTACTGCAGTTGATGGCAACTACGTACACACACCTGAAACCTTTTAGGTGACTACATTTATTGCATTGTACCTGTGAGTTTACGCCATCTAATGAGGTAACTTTCACCTTCACTTTTGTATCTCCTGCAGATAGGGAAACTGGCTGATTAACTTCCTTCTCATTAACAGTCACTTTCATTTTACGGTGCGGAACGGATGGATGTACAATTACAGAGACCATATGGAATGGAGCTGTACCTAAAATATGAAACAGATTATTTTTAGTATGCAAAATGAACTTGCTACTGCATTGAAAAATAGTTATATCGGGGAGTGGGGATTATTCTGCTTTGTTCAGTAAAAATAGCAAATTTACTGAGGGGCACTGAGCGAATTTGCTCCTGAGGCCTATAAGCAACTGAAAATTAAATGTTATATTCTAAATAACACTAAATGGTAGATCTAAGATTTAAATAAAGTTGTTGATTGTGACAAATTTGCTAAACTTAGTGAACAAAAAGCAGCTCACATTGACCAATTAGTCACATTTGTTTGAAGGAGCAAGATGCCCCTCCTCCATTTCAAAACTGCTTGAAGCATACAGCATATATAAACCTTCACACAGGGTAGCATCTCGGAGCGCTTGACAGTGGTGGATCTTGATGTTGAGCCTGGGAGAGAGGGATGCCGACCACAGGCACAGTGATTTGAAATTGGGCAAAGAGGGGCAAGGCAGAGGGATTCAGCAAAGAGATCCAGAGCTGAAGTTACAGCCAAATGCACAAATTAAAAATTGGAGAAATCTGATGGACTTAAGGTCTTCCCAGCCTCTTTAGTTATTTGGCTCAATAATAAAATATTTTCGCTGTGTCTTTTATCAGCTCCCTCTCCCCCAGAATACGACCTCCACTGTTACAGAGTAAAAGCAAGATTGGCACAATCCAAGGGCAGTTGAGCATCCACTCTGCAAATAAACACAATTCTTGAGGAATCAGGACTCATCTTTAAGGATGTAAACAATCATGGATGCAGAATACCATACCATTCTTCTGAAATATCCAGGAAGATTGCAGCAATAATAATAACAATTCTTACATTTGATATAATGCCTTATCACGTTGATGAGATGTCTCAAAGCACTTCACAGAATATACTGTCAAGTGCTATGTAAATGAAAGTTGTTGTTGTTATTGTTGAATTGACTGTATATATTGTGGGTGAAAGCAAGGTCTTTTTGTTGGTTTCACTCCAGGTGCTTTTTAAGTTGCACGAGGCAAGTACAATCCTTAAAATTGCTGAATGCCCCAGTGATATCGAGGCTTGATGGGCCAAATGGCCATTTCGTATTCCATGCTTTAAGTTTCTATGTTGAATACTTACTATGAGGACCATGTGCCATCTGCATTACATCCATAAATAATCCAAAATTATTTTCCGGGGTAATAATTCCTTAAAAAAAATAATAAATTGGTCACTCAATCCACGACCGTTTGTGGGTCACTACTTGCGTAATTGGCTGCCATGTTTCGTCCACAAAATACACAGTCAATTCACTTGACAGTATATTATGTGAAGTGCTTTGAGACGTCTCAAAACGTGATAAGGCCCTATATCAAAGGCAAGGATTATTACTATTATAATTATTATTATTATTATTATAGTATTGGACCTTTTGGAGTAAAATTGGGGTTAGGAACTGCAAGGACAATGAAATTGCTCTCAGTTCACCTTGACGATAACATTTGGTGATCCTTGTTTGCCTCACAGCTTTAAAGGCTCAAAACAACAGTGAGGGAAGGATCATCTGGAAGGTTTAAACTGGTGCAACAAGCACAATCTCTAAATGATAATAATAATCCTTGCATTTGACGTAGTGCCTTATCGTGTCATCGTGTCATCCTGTAGCTCAGTGGTTAGAGCGCTCGCTTTGCAAGCGAGAGACCTGAGTTCAATTCCAGGCAGAGGGCGAAACTTTGGGCAAGTTTCCTTACTCCACACAGAGCCTAATAATAATCCCTCCAAAACAAAACAATAATAAATTGGTCATTTTCAATCTACATTTTCATTTTCAGTTTGTGTGACATTGCTGTGCGCAATTGGCTGCCGCGTTCGCCCACAAATATACAGTCAATTCACTTTACAGTGTATTCTGTGAAGCGCTTTGGAACGTCCTCCCGACGTGAAAAGCGCTATATCAAATGTAAGGATTATTATTATTATTATTATCGAGACATCTGAAAAGATGTCCTGGAGGAGCTACTCTTTTGAAAACAATTCCCTGTAGATAAGATATATCTGCAGGTAAATGCAAAGAGAAATGCATTTTTTTAAGCTGGCTTACATGTTACATATTACATTGGTGCCAAGGGAATTTGTGCGGGGAGCACTTACCCTGGAATGAGTGTGCAAATGCTGGGAAGGGGGCTAAATGTATCTTCTTAATGCACTGTACAATTCCCTGAAGCTACTGGTTGATCTCCCTGGAATTCCTACTTGGAAGCTTTGGAGTATAGGAGAGGTGAAACACTGCTGTTGCCACTTCTATCCGCTAAATGCAGGTAACAACAATGCAAATTGAGATATCGCTTCAGTTTGTCACATATAATTCTCATATCGGTTTTAGGGTTCTTTGGCCAAAAAGTTCAGACTTTCCACCCTTTTTTTAAATGTAAAATTAAAATTTCCTATAAAGTAGTAGACATAACTTTAAAAACAGTAACATTCTTTGTTCCCGCCAGATACACCTTATCTACAGGGGATTATTTTCAAAAGGGTTGCTCCTCGAGGATATCTTTTGAGATGTCATGACAACATGATAAGGCACTATATAAAATGCAAGGATTATTATTATCTACAGATCTCTCATGTTGCACTAGTGAAACCTTCCAGATGCCCTTTTCTTCACTGTTGTTTTGAGAATCTAAAGCTGTGGGAGGAAAAAAATGATTGTCCAACCAACGTTATACTCAGGCTGAACTAAGGGTAATGTGGCATTTCCTGGTCCTTGCAGTTCCTAACCCCAACATTGAGATGCAGCGCAAATAGCATACGGTCCGCAGATCAAGTATTCAATATTAAAACTTAAAGTTCGGAATAAGAAATTACCATTTGGTCCATCAAGTATTATTATCAATCCTGGTCCTTCCACAGACTTGCAAAACCTACGCTTTCATGGACCGCACACACACATTCGCTATCTCCTTTGGGAAAGAATAAATACTCCCAGAACCTCAAAGGTAATCAAGTAAAAGCTCCAGAATATTCATGCATCCGCACTATTCAATCTGACTAGTCAATTTGTCATTAATTGCACAAGTTTAACATTCTTTAAAAATCCCTAATGCCTGGACTGCACTTTCATTACATATTAAGGATGGTTCTGAAAACCTATCCCTGCAGTATATGTCTTACTATTATTGGCAATGTGCCGTTATATGCTGTTCTATGTTTTATGTAGTGCTGAATTTTAGTGAGACAAACCCTGAGGAATTTCTTTTAAATAACAGTTCCTACAATCTTCTCCTCCTACGTAGCTGTCCTGCAAGATTTTTGATTATCACAGTGAACTGTACGGGCTATTTTATTGCAGTTGAGTCATAATTCTGTGATGTGTGTGAAATGAAATGGCATGATTCATTGCACTCTCTATTTATGAAGGTTTTCCCCCAGGATTAGGAGGTCGATGAAGCATTTTATAGATGGCAGGTACTAAAACAATTACATATAAATTATTTTTTAGACATATGCCAAAATGCTCCCTGGTGACTTAAATGGGAAAAAATGCCCAGTGTAAAAATACATGACCTGAGTAGAATGACTTAAGTTTGGTTTCCGGTCAGTGTTGTTTGTGTTAGCTGATCTCAGCTATGGTGGCAGGAGGGCTAAAAATGATGTTACCTGGGCCACAGAAGGAAAAGAAGATTAGTCCTACCACTAATCATTTTTGAATAACTCCTGCTGGAAATTATGTATGTTTGTATTCAGTGACGATAGGATTGGACTCAGCTGTGATAGCCCCCACTGTTAAAGAGCCCAACGATATTCAGTTTCTGGGCTCAAAGATGAAGAATGGCATCTTAAATTAGGCTCTAGAGATGTGGAACTTGACACAACAGTACAAGTTAGCATCTTCGGGAAGGAAGGAAAGAAACTTTAAGGGAGTTTGAATGCTAGATGTTGTAATCAGATTCCTCTGAATCTAAAACATTGAAGGGTAAAACAGTGAGTTGTTTTAGAGCACAGGTTTTACATCGAACGTAACAAATCTGTTTCCATTCGATAAATATCGTCAGGTTCAGTAATCCTCCTCCTCATATACCTACTTTGAGATCCACTGTTTGTATGCTATTTTACCAACATTGTAGTAGCATCTTGAAACTTTTTGGCACAAATGTAGTCTGACATGCTCTTGTAAAATGCTGATCTCTGCATTGGGCCAAATTTCAGCGAAGTTATTCACTCTGCACCACGATACCGTGACACCGAAAAATGATCATCTGATCATGGATCAGCATTTCAACGTAAGCAGAAGGGATACTGACTGAAATAAATCTTTACCCTCGCCTGCTGCCCTCAAACACTGCGGAATCAATGCACACACACGTACAAATACAAACCTTTCAAGATGAACTTTACGATGTTTAAAAAAGGCACAAAACTGACCAAATTCGACCTGGGCAAGTCAGGTGCTGTGGGTGGGGCAGGGGAAGCGATTACTGATCATAGCGATAATTATCGAATGGGAACAAATCTGAGACATTTCATAACTATAATAATAATAATCCTTGCCTTTCATACAGTGCCTTATCACAGAATATATTATGAAGTGAATTGATTGTGACCGAAACACAGCAGCCAATTGCGCACAACAGTGTTCCACAAACTGTTGCGGATTGAGTGGCCAAATTATTATTTTTTTAAAAAATTCATCTGATGTGATAATTATCACTACAAAGCGCTCTTTAAGCGCTCTGGGACTCTACCCTGCGTGAGGGTTGCTGTTGTACGAGACTTGATGAAATACCCCATTATGTGGAACTCTGGTATTACTAAGATTATTTGATACAGTTGACAGCTATATACAGCTGTCCTGCTCATTTTCGTTTCATGGGATGAGGAAGTTACATACAGAAGTCACACAGAAAAAAAAGACCCAGTGGCCCATCAAGTCTGCTCCCGGGAGAATGCACCTACTCTACGCAGAATATTCAACTAAAATTGCAGTGTTAATGATTATTGTAATCTTCCTGAGCATTTCTATTTTTGCAGTTCTAGTATTTACATTATCCCGCAGAGGCAACGTACTGCTGTAAGCATTCATGAATAGGAAGTAGTACATACATGTGAATTCATACACATCTGAAGCAAACTCTGGATCAAGTTGGAGGTTGTCAGATAATTTCAGTTTAGTTAGCGATGCGACGTGTGGAGCAAGTCTGATAACGTCAAGCGTATATTTCTTCAAAGTTCCATCTTCTGCAGCAACCTCAATTTGAATTTTAGTTCTATCGTCTTTGAGGAAAACCGTTTTGGAACCCTCTGCACCCTACAAAAAAAACAGGTCCACTGGGAATTAGTCATATAATAATAATAATAATAATCTTTGCATTTGATATGGCGCTTTTCATGTCTTCTAGACGTCTCAAAGCGCTTCACAGAATATGCTGTACATTTGTGGGCGAAACTGCGCACCGCAGTGTCCTTCAAACAGTCTTGGATTGAAAATGACCAATTTATTATTGTTTTTGTTGTTTTGGAGGGATTATTATTAGGCGTGTGCAGTAAGGAAACTTGCCCAAGGTTTCGCTCGGCCTGGAACTGAACCCAGGTGTCTCACTTGCAAGGCGAGTGTTCTAATCACTGAGCTACAGGACTCCATCTAAAGATACACCGCACGGAAAAAAAGCCATTTGGCCCAACTGGTCCATGACAGTGATTATAATAATACAGTAATAATAATCCTTATATTTGGTATAACGCGCTTCAAGTCAGGAGGGTGTCCCAAACCATCACAGGATATACTCTGTGTTCTGTGGGTGAACATGGTGGACAATTTGTGCACAGCCACAAACACACATGAAATGAATGGCCAATTTTATCTGGGGGGTTGTTGGCTAGGATGCCGGGAGAAACTCTGCTCTTTTCAAACGTTGCCATGAAATCTTTAAAGTTCACCTGAATGGACAGATGGGCCACAGAATTTCAAGTCCCGACGTGAGGCTTGAACACACAAGCTTCAAACTCAGAGATCACAGTGCTGTTAGGCTGACACACAATATTCTCCACACGAGTCCTCCATTCCTCACACCTATACCCCTCAAATCCCTTCTCCCTCTTGTGTGCATCAAGTTTTCTCTTAAATACATTAATGCCATTTGCTTCAACCACAGGATTTAAATCAAATTACAGTTTAAATTATAAATATCACAGAATATATTATGAAGTGAATTGATTGTGACCGAAACACAGCAGCCAATTGCGCACAACAGTGTTCCACAAACTGTTGTGGATTGAGTGGCCAAATTATTACTACTGAGTATAGGTGTGTCTTCGACAACAACAACAACAAAATTACATTTATAGAGCGTCTTTCACGTCGGGAGGACGTCCCAAAGTGCTGAACAGTCAGATGTCGGGGCCTGAGAATGGGGAGGAATGGTATAGGGGTGAGGGAAGGCAGAGAGGTGGGAGGGAGACCAAAGGCACGGTCGAAGAGAAGGGTCTTGAGGGAGGAAACGAGGCGAAGGGACCGTGGGATGGAGTTCCAGAGTGTGGGTACAGACACCATTTATTTAATCATAAACTAAAACAATTTTTTTTACATTTTCTTTTTTAAACAATTTATAAACAACAATGAATTCAATTTAATTTTATAAATGAAATAAATAAAATAAATGTATTCATTTTAGCATGGATTAAAGAGTGGCTAAAGGGTAGAAAACAGAGAGTAAGGATAAACGGGTCATTCTCGAATTGGTAGGATGTGACTAGTGGAGTGCCACAAGGATCAGTGCTTGGGCCTCAGCTATTTACAATTGACATCAATGATCTAGACGAGAACATTGAATGTAACGTATTTAAATTCGCGGATGACACTAAAGTAGGTGGGAGAGTAAGCTCTGAGGATGATGCAAAAAGATTGCAACGGGATATAGATAGGCTAGGGGAGTGGGCGAGTAGGTGGCAGATGGAATTTAATGTGGGGAAGTGTGAAGTTATTCACCTAGGTAGAAAAAAATTTCTAGAGGGGGAGAGATTAGATAGTATTCGTGTTCAGAGGGATTTGGGTGTCCTTGGACACCAGTCTCAAAAAGTTAGTTTGCAGGTGCAGCAAGCAACTAAGAAGGCGAACGGTATGTTAGCGTTCATTGCAAAAGGTTTAGAGTACAAGAGTAGGGAAGTCTTGCTGCAACTGTATAGGGCTTTGGTGAGACCGCACCTAGAGTATTGTGTGCAGTTTTGGTCTCCTTATTTAAAAAAGGACATACTTGCCCTGGAGGGGGTGCAGCGTAGATTCACTCGGTTAGTTCCTGGGATGAGGGGACTGACCTATGAGGATAGGCTGAATAAACCAGGGCTGTATTCTCTAGAGTGCAGAAGAATTAGGGGAGATCTTATTGAAACATATAAGATTCTTAAAGGGCTGAATAAAGCAGCCACTGAGGGTCTGTTTCCCCGGGTAGGAGAATCTATAACCAGGGGTCACAGTCTTAAAATTAAGGGTCAGCCTTTTAGAACAGAGTTGAGGAAACATTTCTTCACTCAGAGAGTAGTGAATTGATGGACTTCACTACCCCAGAAGGCTGTAGATGCTCAGTCCTTGAACATCTTCAAGGCTGAGACTGATAGATTTTTAAAAAACAGAGGGATTAGGGGATATGGGATAGGGCAGGTAATCAGAGTTAGGTCTGAAGATCAGCCACGATCTTATCGAATGGCGGGGCAGCTCGAGGGGCCGAATGGCCTACTCCTGCTCCTAATTCTTATGTTCTGATGTTCTTACTTAAAAAAGAACAGAGGGCAGGGAATGGGGAATATTATATAATAATAATCCTTGCATTTGGTATTGCTCCTCACCGCGTCGTCGAGACGTCTCAAAGCGCTTCGCAGAATATACCGTCAAGTGAATTGACTGGATAGTTTGTGGGCGAAACGCGGCAGCCAACTGCGCTCGGCAGCGTCCCGCAAACAGCGGTGGATTGAAGTGACCCATTTATTATTTGAGGGATCACTATTCCCCCCCGGAAAGCGATCCGCCAACTGACTAACAGTCGGGTCCCCACTGACTGCAAGCGATAATAAGCATTACTAATATTATTATTAATTTTTTAAAAAAAGCCAGGGAGGGAGGGAGGGAGGGAGGCTTACAATGATTTGGTAGGAGGCGCCGCTGTCGCTGGTCACTGGGTTCAGCGTTATCCTCTTGATCTCGCTGCTGACCACCACTTTGTAGGAGGTCAAGTTGGGCGTGAAGGGAGGGTCCAGCTTCCCGTGAGAGATGGTCAATTTCCTTAAGGTGCAGTCATCCATAGCTTCTACTACCGGCGTTTGCCAACTACTATTACTATCCCTCAACGGCCAGACAGACAGACAACAGACAGACAGACAGACAGCCGCCGCTCCCAAACCAGAGCCGGCTGGAAGAGAGCGGCTCCTTTCCCCCCACCCAACCCCCCCCCCCCCCCAGGCCCGGGCCCCTTCGCACCCTCACAACAGGCCCGAAGCTGCTGTCATGGCAACGGGCTGCCATGGTAACCAGCGGGAGCGACGCAGGGCGCACGCGCGAGGGGGGCGCCGGTGCTGGAATTACCGCCGGTGATCGTTGCGAGTCTGTGTTTCCTTTTTCTCTTTCTTTCGATGGCCTGTTAGGAATTTGCAAATATTGCGACGGATTGTTCTTTCCTTTTTTTTACTAATGTTATTATTATTATTATTATTATTATTAGCGCCTCATCGCCTCATTGAGCCACCAGTCAGTGGATGTATTTGTAGTTTCAGGCTGCCGTTGCGATTGGCTGCCGCTGGAGGAAACTACAACACCCAGAATGCCCCGAGGGCGGGAGGGCCGCGCAGGCGCGCACGGGCAGGCCGACGTCCGCTTCCGGTCGCGACCTCCTCGGTTTCCCCCTCCTCTCCTCTCCTCGCGCGCGGACGGCGGTTGGGCGGCTCGGCGATGGCGGCGCCCCGGGAAGAGTTCCCGAGCGAAATCCAGGAGCCCCTGGCGGCGTTTGAGGAGTCGCTCAAGTCGGCGGAGGGTGCGCTGAGGAGCCTCATGTCGGTGCCCAGGAGCGAGCTGCTCCAGAAGGTAACAGCAACAACAGCAGTTTTTAAATAAAAATAATAAAAATAATTAATAATGATAATAATAATCCTCTTCGCATTCGGTATTGCTCCTCACCGCGAGGAGCCGAGACGTCTCAAAGCGCTTTCGCGGAATACGCTGCAAAGTGGGGTGACTGGTGTATTCTGCGGGGGTGGGGGGGAGGGGGGGGGCAGCCAGTGGCGCAGGGCGGGCGGGCGTCCCGTCCCGCAAGCGGTGGTGGGTGTTGAGCGAACCCATTTTTTTTGTGTTGCGGGGCGGGGGTGGGCGTTAACATCCCGGAAAGCGATCCGCCAAATCAGCTCGCGACCGGGTTCCTCCTCTGCCGCTCGGTGAACAGAGACGTGCAATAAGCTGACACTTATACAGCCGCGCACGCGCGCGGGCACGCGCAGAGCGCTTAACGGTGGCGGAGCCTGACGCCGAGCCGGGGGGAGGTGACTGTAAGCACGGTCGAAGGGGAAGGTCTTCGGGGGTGATCTCAAAATGGGAAGGAGGGATTGGGAGAGAGTTCCAAAGCTTTGGAGCGTAGTGGCTGGTAGTTCCCACCTGGTCCAGCCGGGACCACTTTACACCGTGAGCTTTAACGTAAGCTAAGCGGGAAGAGTTTCTGGCCTTTGGGACTGGTCTGTGCCTCCAAGCCCCTCCAACGTGCCAGGATGGTTAGTCTCTCCTCAGCAGTGCCCTGGAGGGCTGTGGACGCACCTGGTTTGGGAACTGGACTACCGATACCTTGATAGAGGATCAGCTTGATTCCGGCATTGCATCGTCAAACACGTGACCTTGGAGCCAGAGCTGCCGAGAAGAGATGCTGCTTCCTTGGGAGTCCCCAAGTCCCCAAGTCTTGTCTCATCAACCGGACCTACGCCTGGAATTGGCTAAGCAGAGTACATATCTCCAGTGCATTCCATTCCAAACACGGAAATTTCCATGTATAGTTGCATATATATCTGGAGCTCTCAGTCCAATTCAATCCGGTATGATTAAGTATGGTGATGAGTTTGTGCAATGTATCAGTCACTCGGATGACCCCCCACCCCCACCCAAAAAAAATCATCTGATGGCTGCTCGCCTCTGTCCTTACCTTTAAAGTTCCACTTGAACAGGCAGACAAAATGTCAGTTGAAGTCTCTTCTCTGAAGCACAGGGTAATGTGCTAACTGGGGTCCCTAAGTCCTGGCTCTTGCCATCCTGCACCTAACACTTTCCAGGATTGGATGTACAGGATGCATCCTTCCAAGGTGCGAACGTACACTTTCATTCCTACAAACTGAAATTTCCATTCATACATAGAACTCTCAATAGTTTGGTTTGGATACTTTAAGCATGTTGATGGGTTTTCTTGTGTATCAGACGCTCAGTTGACCAAAACTTGTCTGGGCTGATTCCAGCTGACATTCAAGTTCTGACCTCTGGATGCTAGCGTATAGGTGCCCTCCAGAATCTTATCTATGTGGCCTTCATGTGTGAGCATTGTACAATGATCTGTGGATCTTTTTTGGAATTGATGGAAAAATACTCCAATCTCAGCTGAATTGTGCTGTTTGAACATATTTCCAAAACCTAATGATTATTTTTTCATGGTAAACATTTTCTGTGATGTAAAATGAGTTGCGTCATGTTTCTGTCCCTCTCTTTCAGTTGGACCCCGTTGAGCAAGCCAAATTGGATTTGGCTTCTGCTTACACACTCAATTCTATGTTTTGGAGTGAGTATTTCTAAATTCTCTGTATTGTCATTGATGTTAATGTGTTGCTTTTATTTTCCCTTTTCTGTATAAACCAACGCCTTGGGACGTCATCCCAACATGAAAGGCATTGTACAAATATAATTTTGTTGTTGTAAACCGACATTATTGTAATAGCTTGTGTCTTGTCTTTTAGTTTATCTAATCACACGAGGAGTCAACCCCAAAGAGCACGCTGTCAAACAGGAGCTGGTGAGTAATAATGTAATGCTTACATTTCATGTCAGGAGGATGACTTCAAGTACCTCAAAGGATTTACTGGAAAATATGTTTGCATTAAATTGCATTTTGTAGACTAACGGCCCAGCAAATTTGCGCACAGTGTAGTGCCCAGGCTTGTGAGACACACGCTGTCTTTTTTTGGTTCTTACTATGGCACATTCAGTTTTCATTAAAACTGATTTTCATTAAAACTTTTATAACAGCTGGCTCAGTGATAGCACTCGCGCCTCTGAGTCAGAAGATTATTGGTTTAAGTCCAACGTCAGAATTTGAAACTCACATAGTCTAAGCTGACCCTCCAATGAAGTACTGCAAAGTCGGAGGTGCCTTCCTTCAGATGAGATTTTAAAGGTGGATGTTAAAGATCTCATGGCACTATTCAAAAAGAGAAGGGAGTTTCTTCTGATGTCCTGGCCAAAAATTCCCCAAATAAAAATGAATTGGTCATTCACTTTATGGCTTGTGGGACATTACTGTGTGCAACTGTGCTGCCGTGTTTGCCTACAAAATACGTAGACCATTTCACAGTAAATCCTGTGAAGCACTTTGAGACTTCCGATGTAATAATGATAATCTTTGCATTTGATATAGCGCTTTTTACGTCTTCTAGACGTCTCAAAGCGCTTCACCCAATAGACTGTAAAGTGAATTGACTGTATATTTGTGGGTGAAATGCGGCAGCCAATTGCGCACAGCAGTGTCCCACAAACAGTCCTGGTTGAAATGACCAATTTATTTATTTTTTGAGGGATTATTATCAGGCATGTGGAGTAAGGAGACTTGCCCAAGGTTTCACCCTGCCGGGAATTGAACCCAGGTCTCTCGCTTGCAAAGCGAGTGCTCTAACCACTGAGCTACAGGACTCCACAACAACAAGGCACTATACGAAATGCCTCGATTATTAATATGAAGTGAATTACCATTTTTTTCATTTGGAGGATTGTTGGCCAGGGAGAACCCCCACTTCTCTTTTCAAATAGTGCGTTGGGATCTTTGATGTGCACCTGAACAGGCAGACAGACTCCGGACCTGGGTTTAATGTCTTATCCGCAGGATGGCACGTTTGAAAATGCAGCGCACTCTTGGCAATTTATTGGAGCATCAATCCTGATTTGGGCTTGTTTCTACAGCCTTCTGACTCTGAAACGAGAGTGCTCCCAATTTATCCAGGCTGGCACCATGACCATGACATGCTCTTCATTGGTGCCTGTCAAGTCAGCATAAAACTATACATTTTATGACAGCTCTTGTTCTATGAGTTCATGAGTGCAAAGGATGTTAGTCCTGTGAAATAAAACAGCTTACTATTCCTGACGATTTATGACTGACTTAACCTTAAATAAAATTTAAGTACAGAAATTTGAATACTTCTTAATTTGGAAATTCTATACAATGTTACATTTGAAGAGAATTGTCTGTGGTTTAAACGTGTGGGTGGAATTATTTAGGCATGCATAGTTAAGCCAAAGTAAATTTCCCTTTATGAGTGTGGCTCAGAAGAGAATTCCTCTTACTCAACCACTGTGACATTTTCCACAGTACCAACTCTTTCCTTGGTCTGTTCTGACACCTATTATAATAATAATAATAATAATAATCCTTACATTTGATATAGCGCTTTTCACGTCAGGAGGACGTCCCAAAGCGCTTCACAGAACACACTGTAAAGTGAATTGACTGTATATTTGTGGGCGAACGCGGCAGCCAATTGCGCACAGCAATGTCCCACAAACAGTCGTAGATTGAAAATGACCAATTTAATTATTGTTTTGGGTTTTTTGGAGGGATTATTATTAGGCGTGTGGAGTAAGGAAACTTGCCCAAGGTTTCGCCCTGCCTGGAATTGAACTCAGATCTCTCACTTGCAAAGCGAGTGCTCTAACCACTGAGCTACAGGACTCCACTATTAGGTACTGACTTGAGATGGTCAAACTTATTTCAAAGTCAGCAGACACGATAACTAACTGTGATGGATGCATTCACAATCATAGTGCCCAGGCTTGTGAGACATCACCTGTCTTGGTTCTTACCATGACACATTCAGCTTTCAGTAAAACTTACTTATTGTGAGGGGGAAGAACATTTTACTTAAGGCAGTAACTCAGGAGGAAGCAAGCATCCAAGTTTGAATGTAATATAAACGTTTTATTTAGAAATATCTCCAGATGTAGATATTTCCTCTCTTCCACGACCACCAAAACTGTAGAATTTTAATGTAAAGTATATTATTCACATTTTTTATGTAGGGATGAAAGATGATCAAGCAAGATACTGTACTGCTTTATAAAATATTCCAGCATTTCCATAAATCGGTTAGTTGGTGTAGGACTAAGTGATGGAAGAGCTGGGTTTTAGGCAGCGAGTTTAATTTCCCCAATTGTGAAGTTGTGAAGCTTGTTGAAATGACTTGAAACAATCTAACACTAAGGTGTATACAGTAAACCTTGCATAAGTATGATCTGTACAAATCATATAATCCCCTATACCCAAGAATGCCTAAGAAGTCATTAAAACAGGGTTGACAATGTAAACTAGGCATTTGGTCTAGCAGTATTTGAATTCTGAACTATTAATGATAAGTAGACAATTACTGCAAAAATGGGTGTGATATATTTTATAGCCATTGAAGATAAAGATTGTTTAAAGATAGCAACACTCCCCATTCTGCATGTCAGAAAAATTGAGCACTCCCAAACGCCACCCCCATGAAGGACGCTATATAAAAGCAAGTTGTTGTCATCTGTGCTGTAGTTTGCACTGGCACCAGAAACCATGTTGGTTTTAATTGATTGCAGTGAGATGATTAGAAATTGGAAACCGAAGATAATCATGGCTAGGAAATGTGGAACTATTGGTCTGGGGTTACAAAGCCTTGAGTTTACAGGAATAATTTGGATATTGCAGTAATGACTTCATGATTTGGAAATGCACTTGGCCTGTTTTTTGTCCATCAGCATTCTCAGCGTTTAAGGGGATCAGCAATAAGAAACAATAAGAGAAGCTGGAGATTTGGGGCTCTTGAAAACTCAAAAGAGATACAAAATGCTCAACAGGAAAGAGAACGTAAACCCAGAACAACAATGAAGTGTTTTGGTTGTCACGAAATGTGGGTGAGACAAGGACACTGAACCAATTTAAGAAACCACTTAGCGCTTTAATGGAAACACAACAAGTTTGGCATTTTGGAAGGATGAGATCAAATGTGCCGAAAGCCTGATGATCATGTGCACTATAAATTGTCACTCAGACCTGCACTCTTTATGTCGGTCATTAATTCTTCTGATCGGGGGTCTAATTTGTAAGGTTTTCAAAAGAATTTATCAATTCTTGTAAATTCTTGACTGTCCTGCTGCCAATCTCCTGTGTCTCCAGCTGACCTTCTAAGATTAAAAACACTTGGATACTGATTTTTCTGTTGATCTGAGTGGGCTGGTCTTAATATTGATGATAACTCTTGTATTTGAGATTGTGCATTTAATGTTGAAACATTTCAAACTCAGCAGCCAATTTGCACACAGCAAGGTTCCGGGACCTTGAAATGAAGGATCAATTTTGTCTTGCGGATTGTCAGTCAGGATGTCAAGAGAAACTTGCTTCACTTTTTGAATAGTGATATGAGAACATTCACCTTAACGCTAAATGGAATCTCGGTTTGACATCTCTGACATTATATTAACATTACTCTGACATTGAAGTTTTGCCCGAGAGTGTCAGCCTTGAATATGAGCTCAAGTACCAATGTAGGGCACAACCTGCAACCTTCTGACCCAGAGACAAGAGTGCTGCCCAACTGAGCAAAGCTGGCTTTCACTACATCTCAATACCTGTTGAATCTAATACTTGGTAAGGGAAAAATTAAAGCCCATTGTATTTTAAATGTGAGGAACATGTCGGTTGGTTAGTATCAGTTATGACATCTACTTCTGGCAAAACAAGGTGTAAGCTGCACTGCAATTGTCCTGAGACTCTTAGTAGAGACTCTTGCACAAGCAGTGTGACCTAGTCCTAAGTCTTGCAGACCAGTGAAGCAAAGCTGCATTGCTAACCTGCATCTGATCTCTGTCTGCTTGCAGCCAGGAATTGACGGTAGTTGGTATTGCCGGAGGGTTGAATTGCATTATTTGGCTTGCTGCCTCCATTGGTTCGGTCGGAAGCTCAATTCTGGACAGGTTGTTATTATCACAGTATATTCTGCGAAGTGCTTTGAGACGTCTCGGAGACGTGATAAGGTGCTATATCAAATGCAAGGATTATTATTATTATTATTTAGTTAAACTCAATTACATCACATCATTGCATTGTACCCACCTAAAGCTACCTGTTGTTGGTGTGTGATAACTTTTACTAGAATAAAGTGCCACGGCCCCAGATCAAGTGTTATTTGACGAACCGAGGCAGGCTTGCATGGAGCTAGCTTACCCTACGGTGCCCACTCTTAAATGCTTTCTTGTATACTTCCGGAATAGAGCGTGAAATTTTGTTAGGATTTTGTTTGGCTAGGCTCCAAGAAAAAATAAGACCTTGGTTAGCATGACATCAGATACTGAACTTGTGGCCATTTTGCATTGATGATCTATTCATTAAATGGAAACTTTCACCAAAAAGACTTTTCCTTTCTGTTGGCATCACTTCTTGATGTACAGAATTTAATTTCTCTTGTAGAAATTGCGGGATTTATGGAAACTAATTTCTTTTTTTCTTTGAGTCTAGTTTTGTGATTCAAATTCAATTCCTTGAAGGGGAGAACTCAAAACCACTTTTATGGATTATTTCAAGGGATTATAAAGCGGAACATTGGCTCAGATTCTTTTTAATTTTGATAATGATTGCAATTTAAAACTGCCAGGTGTTTCAGAATTGTAGCCAGGACTGACATACTTCTGTTTGACACAGCCCTGACTCCCTGAAGCATAGGAAGATAAAAGTATCAGTGGGAGGGAGAGAAAAAGAGAGAGAAGACTAATGAAATGGGCTAAACATAGGAGTTTGCAGTGCAATTTATAATTTTCAAATGTAACTTTGGAACAGTTTGTGGATATCAGGCTCATATTGTACTTATTTCTCAGTGACCTAAGTAAGATGAAAACCATGTTGTGAATGATTTACTAGTACAACATAGCCATAATTACTACTACTTATTCCAGATGCGACTTTTTCACTCCCTCATATATTTATTTCCTCTGCTGTAAAGTATCTAGTTCAGCACTTAAGCTGAAAGCTTTTTTGGCGTTCAGCATGCTTGTCCTGACCTGTTCAAGCAACATTTTCATCTGGTTTTCATCACTTTAAGACAACATGTCTCTCGATTGAATATTTCAGAATGCACATTTTGGAAAAAAAAGTCAAACCCAGTACTGTCTGTTTATGTCTGAACAATTGCTTGGTTATTAAATTAATTTTGGTATGGTTATGCTTTAACATTTATATGTTATGCATCAAGTTAAAATGATTGAAGGACCATACATTCTGAATAATATTGATCAAATTGTTCCAATTTAACAAGTTATTGAATTACCGGTGCTTTTCTGCAGATTTTCCTACTCTAATGCGTATGCTGTAAGTTATTACTTTCAACTACATCCTAACTTTTACTTTTAAAAGGACACATTTCATAAACAATAGTATCTTTGTGGGGGAAATTTCAGGCCTTAAATTCTTTGGAGTGATGTCCTTACCCAGTATTAGTATCCATCATAATGAAAAGTTGGTATTTGTAGATTTCTATCACATTCGGGAGTTTTTGCTGAATTTTTGTGATTCTCTGCAATCTGTTGGCACTTTTAACATGTCAGCTTGGCTCAGTTGGAAGCACTCTCATCTCTTGATTCAGAAGGTTGTAGGTACAACCCCCATATCGGGACTTTCAGCTCATAATCAAAGCTCTAATGCAGTGCTGTGGGAGTGCCGCACTGTCAGAGGTGCCATCCTATGAAGTCCTGTAGCGTAACGGTTAGAGCACCCGAGTCTCAAGCGAGAGGACCCTGGTTTGATTCCCGGGCTGGACGAAACGTTAGGCAAGTTTCCTTACTCCACGCGCCTCTGTTTACCTGGCAATAAGTAGGAAGCTGGTTGTTAGTCGATTGGCGGATTGCTTTTTGGGGTAATAATCCCCCCACCCCAAAAAAATTTTTATAACTGTTTATGGGACGCTGCTTTGCGGAAATGGCTGTTGCGTTTTCCCGACAAAACATGCAGTCAATTCACTTTACAGTATGTTCTGTGAAGCGCTTTGGGACGGCTCGAAGAATATACTGTAAAGTGAAAAGGCACTATATCAAATGCTAGGATTATTATTATCCTTTGGGTGAGTACATCAAACTGAGGTTCTGCCTGTCTGCTCAGGTTTGCGTTAAGGATCCTGTGGCACTATTTAAAAAGAGTAGAGTTTTGCTTGGTGTCCTGGCCAACAATTTCCCAGATAACATTGGTTATTCACTTCGTAGTTGTTTGCGGGACATTACTGAGTGCAAATTGGCTCCTGTGTTTGCCTACAAATACACAGTCACTGCTCTTTACAGTAATTTCCTGTGAAGCACTTTGTGATGTTTTAATGTCATAGGTACTGTATCAAATACAAGGATTATTATTTTTGTCTCAAAAAGAAGATCTGAATAGACCTTGCAGGATTGAAACCCACAACATTCTGCCCCCCCCCCCCCCCCAACACCCCAAAGGCAACCAACTGATCTATTCAACTTAATCTCTTTGTTTTCAAAGTAGTTTTTTTCCACAGGGATCATGTAAAATTGTTCGAAGCTCCAAGGGTGCATTGGGTTAGTTTACAATGAATATTTTGTGTTTTAATGTCACTCCCTGTCCCAGCTCCTTGCATTTGTATACCTTCTGTTTTTGGACAGAACATTGATTGACAGTGTTGACATATAAATGCAGGCAGTGTTTGTTACCAGCCCAAAAATGGCCCTTTGCAGCTTTACAGTAGCCCTTTGAACCACTTTTAAGTGTTGCCATTGTACTTTTAATCGTATTAAAAATAAATGCTGGTCAGTTTGAGGCCTGAGGATGACTTGATTTGTACATGTTCAGAGGTCTCCTCAGTCCCAATAAAGAGTGAGAAATATGAATCCATCCTTTTTTTAGAAAAATAAAAACTGCCTTTGCTTGAAACAGCAGAAGATCAAATTAGGCTTCATTTCATGAAGAATGTGCTCATTGTAAATCGAAGTGAAAGTCATTGAGTCCAAGGAATCTCAACAAAAGGTTCAGGTGATTTGAGAAATTAAGAACAAAGTTTCAAAATATATATTTTTAACTGTTGCTTTATACTGTATTCATTCTAAACCCTTGTGTCCAGGCATTTCAATATATAAAGCTCATTTCAAAAAATAAAAGTGAAAGCGGTTATAGTTGTTACTGATAGTTTTATATGGGTGTCTCTTTATTCATGTTTTACTCCTCTCTTCTCCCACACAATTGACGACAGGTTTATGTATTTGTGTAAGTGTTTTTTGCAATAGTAGAATCTGGTTCAATAAAATGGCAAAATTCAATCATCAATCCATTGAAATAAATCAATATGGTGCATCTTTCCAGGCTTCACAATTTGTGTGCAATAACACTGAGAGACTAAACTGTGATAAAGATTACAATTAATTAGGGTGCAAACAATCTTGCATGGGATAGAGGGGACATGTAATGCAAATGACTTGTTTGATACGAGTAATACTATTGGAAGGTCATTTTTGCAGAAAGCTAGTCCGTGCGAATGGGTGTGGTGTGTACCCACATCCTTGCTTTCATGATTCTAGATAGAACAGTATCTCTAAAGCGTAATTCTCATGGCCTTTGTTTTTGCAGGAGCGGATAAGGACGTACATGAATAAAGTAAAAGAAATAACCGACAGGAAGAAGGCCTCCAGGCTTGACAAGGGAGTGGCATCCAGAATTGTCCGAAATGCATTGTGGGAAGCAAAGCCAGAAGGGGGGCAGAAAAGGAAACCCAGGTCTTTGCCACATTCAAAAAGCAAAAAATAAAATGTAAAAAAAATTCTAACAATGAGAGCATCTTTATTAATCCACCTGGTGTGCCACTGGGTGTCAGTATTGTTTATTTTTTTTAAAAAAAGCTATGCAATGTGTCGTAATGAAACACTTTTGATTATGCTGCGAGATGTTAATTTTGTAAGGAAATTAAATTGAAAGTGGAGGTAGGTAATGTTCGTATACTTTGAAATGGCTTTAATTCTGTGTTGGTCAAGGGAGGAATGATCTTGGTGGTTGCAAGACCTTAAGGTGATCTCGATCTTAAACTTGTGTTTGAAAAGCTTTCTATCTTAAGTCTGAGAAGGCAAAATAACCCAATTCACTTCCAATTTTAGACATTGAATCACAGTTTTATAGTCGTTGATACAAGATTGAATTGCTCACTTTTAATGCCGTTTTTTATATTGCAGTTTAGAAATACAAACAGGCAATTTCTGCTTTTCCAGCTTTGCCTTTTGCTTTACCTTTACTTAATTAAAAGTTCTCATGAAGTGGGCTGAGAGTGGGAGCTTCCCTTGCTTTTTAAAAAAAGGCTTAAAAAAACGAAATAATTTGTATAAATAAACAAAACCTCACTTACCAGTGATCTAAAACCGCAAACATAATAATAATCATCCTTGCATTTGGTACAGCGTTTTATCACATCGTTGAGACATCTCAAAGTGCTTTATACTGTAAAGTGATTTTACTGTATATTTTGAGAGGAAACTCATGCTCAAAGGTGGGGGCAGTGCTCACGAAAGGCCTGTTCATCAACTGCTGAAAGATGGTTTAAAGCTTGTCATCAAATAAGGACGTCAGCGACTGAGCACATGGCAGAGCTGTGGTTCTTCAAGCATAGCTCTACATGGTGAGAACAGCTGGTCTGATTCTGAATCGGATCTGCTACAATTCAGCACCTGGGAAACTGGCTGTTTTTCATGCGGGTTACCTCCAGTGTTAGCATTGTCGCTGGATGTAAACTTGTAATGTAGAAGCACCACAATATTATTCCTTCACAGTTTTTCTGGTGCCATTCTTTAAATGTAGACACGATTGAGTGCCTCCTCCAGGTGACTGGTACTTTACTTGAACTGGCAGCCTGCGATGGTTCAACAAGCTGGCCATGACCACCGGCTTTTAAGCGTTTGGCCAATATCATTGACTCCTATAATATTGCTGTGCTTTTAGATGGGACATAACCACTGAATTTATGGTTTGTTCGATTGGAGATTTACTGCCTTGCAGAAAGTGGGTTAAATTTGTGAAAGTCGGGAACTGGGAGATTTTGGAAATGTGTTTGAGTGTCACTGCACGACTTGCAACAGAATTTGCAGTGTGCTGGGGTCCTTGTTTTTGAGACACAAGAAATGTTATGAAATTCCCCAAAATTGGTGTTTCAATTCGCCTGCGGAGCACAAAGTAGATTTCTCCATATCCAGTGCTGCTATGGCCTATTTGGGGCACAGTGATTGGTGGAATAAAGTAACGGTCAGATCTAGTCCTTACTCTGTGCCACTATATGAGACGACAAATACAGTATTAACACAACTGCTTAATTTTATTTGTTCCTCGCTGTATTTTACCCTAACCATTATACTTTTTTTATATACTGTAACATGCAATTTGGATTTTGTCTATGCTGCAGTATGTGTGAGCGGGTTGCGTTGTATAAATCACAATGATCAGTAGTCAGAGCTAAACTTGTATTAGAAGGTTCACCAATAAACGCCACCTTCCTTAAGTTGGGGCCAAAGACTCATTGCTGACTGGCTTCATTGTGTCGCTGCCAAGATTTGTAAATTGTGTTTTTTGCCATAATGGACATTGGATGAGATGTTAAACCCAGGTCCTGTCTGCCTGTTCACAGGGAAGCTAAAGATCCCATGGCACTATTTGAAAAGAGACGGGAATTATCCCAGTGTCCTGGTCCACAATCCCCTAAATAAAATTGCTCATTCATTCCTTAGCTGTTTGATGGACATTGTGCAAACTGGCTACCGCGTTTCCTCCACAAAATACACTATATCTTGTGAAGTGATTGAGACGTTTCAATGATATGATGAGGTGCTATATCAAATGGAAGTATTATCATTGTAGTGACAATCTGAATTGAGGACAATCTCCCTGAATTGTATGTAGAGCTGCCCTGATTCAGCTCATTTTCCAAACTGCATTTGCATTATCGGCCTCAGGTGAATTCTGGGCTTTCATCTGACAACAGGGATAAGCAGTGGACCATCTGTTCACCTTGTCAATTAAAGAAATCTGAGTGCGCTGGGAACGCAGTTGGAAGTTTGCCAGTGATTGCAATGGAAGATAAGAAACCCTGCATTTGGTATAGCGCCTTTCTAGTGGGGAGATCGTACCCAACACTTTGCAGGATTTACTGTGAAGTTGAGTGACTGTTTCTTGGTAAACGCGACAGTCAATTCTGCGGCAAAGTCCCACAACTATCCATGAAGCGAGTGACCAATTTTACTTGAAGGATTGTCGGCCAGGACACCAGGAGAAACTCCCTTTGCTTTTTGAATATTGTCAAGATCTTTAATGTCAACCTGAACAGGAAGGTGGGGCCTCGGTTTAATGGATGGCATTAAACCGAGGCCCCACCTTCCAAGGATGGCATCTCTGACAATACAACAGCAGCAGCAAATTACATTTGGATCGCAACGTTCATGGCGCACCCTCAGCACTGCATTTTAGTGTCACCTTAGAATATGAGTCCCAAGTCCTGACGTGGGGTCTTGAACCCACAACCTTCTGACTCAGGTGAGTGTGTTACCACTGAGCCAGCCTGACGCATCTGCACGGATTTAGCTGGTTGAGTTTCAGCAATAGCCCCAGTACACATTTTGGTCCCGTATCTAAATAAAATCTCTTGAGATTAAGTAATAAACGTGCATTTCTGAAGGGGAAGAGTACTCCATATCAAACAAATGGATAGTGATGGGTCTGCATGTGTGTCCAGACTAACAATGTTTGTGCAATAATAATAATAATCCTTGCATTTGATATAGCGCCTTATCACGTCGTTGAGATGTCTCAAAGCACTTCACAGAATATACTGTAAATGGATTGACTGTATTTTGTGGGCAAAATGCGGCAGCCAATTGCGCACAGCAGTCGTGGATTGAGTGACAAAAAATTTTTCTGAGAAAACTGAGAAAATACTAGTCGAAAAAAGACCAAGGTCCACCTAGTTCACCTTTATGATGGTAGCATGCACATATATCCCAAACTACCTATGTACTATATCACATAATGTTATTTCCTAAAAGAATCAACACTTCCTGCTTCAACCGTCTCCCAAGGGAGCCTGTTCCACAGGTTCACTATTCGCTCACTGAAATAGTGTTTGCGTAGATTCGTTCTGAATTTACCCCCTTCAATCAAAGGCCGTGTCCTCTGGTTTACTATTCTGGACAAGTTGAAACAGCCTGTCACAAACCGTAAAGACAGCAATCATGTCTCTTCTCAATCTCTTCCAGTGTGAACATGTCCAATTTACTTAGTCGCTCCTCATAGTCCAGTCCTTCCATTCCCTCAATCATTTTGGTTGCCCTCCTCTGTATCTTCTCGATTTCTTTAATATCCTTTTTGTACTGCGGCGACCAGAACTGTACGTGGTACATTAAGTACGGTCTCACCAATGATTTATACAGTGGCAGGATTACCCCACTATTTTGACATGCTATTGATCTTTTGATACATCCCAACATCTGGTTTATTTTACTCACTGCCACAGAGCATTGTTGGGAGAACTTCAACTTGTTGTCAATCAGGATCCCCAGGTCCTTTTCATTTTCCATACATATTATTTTCCTTCCGTTCAAATAATATTCCCTTCCAGGATTTTGTGACCCCATGTGAAGTACTTCACATGGGAACAAAACCCGATAACCACTATGCTACGGGACTCCACGAGTGCTTCATACTCAGCAGCACATTCACATTGAAGAAATACTGGAAATGCATCCATTGTGATTACTGGATTAAGATTCATATTTACCACTGCTTGATGCCTTAGTAGAAACCTGGGGGAAAATGCAATTTTAGCTCAAGATGGAAAAAATCTACTTTTGGAAGCTTTTGTATAGGCATTGCCTTTCATTATAATCCCAAATGGAGGCACTGTATTTTATGTCTTCCCTCGACATATTAAGTGCTTTTGGATAAATGAATTCTGTTTTTGGATATCATAACTGGAAAAAAAAACTCATCCAAAAGATAAAATTAGCACTTAATGGCAATGCCGACCTATGTGGCAAGTCGACCTGACTTTGAGATGGGAAATTAATGCTGTTTTTGCATAGTTGGAAAGAGGGAATTTGGATAAGTCAGGTGGTTGTAACTGGAGAATGGATGGAGATAAATGTAAGGATATGAAATTTACTGTGGCGCAAATTCTCCCCTACTTTTATTATATTTAAACGATTCCAGTAGAGCTCAACAAAAAGTATTAAGATGTCCAACTTAAAGTCTATTACACGCACGCACACAATTCGGTTACATAAATGTATTGAGGAATTCTGGGCTAGCTGACAATAACCTTCATCTGTAGATGTTATAAACAAATGGTTTCCTGGGCAGGTGTTAAAGTTCTGTAATTTTGTTTTAGCGGGGAAATCAAAGCAAAGAATAATTCTGGGATTTGAGATCGCACCTTTCATGTCAAGATGTCTCAAAAAGAGCTTCACAGGATTTTATTGTAGAGTTTAATGACTGGGTATTTGTTGGCAATTTACGCACAGCAATACTCCACATTTGGCCATTTGTGAAGTGAATTGACCAATTTTATTGTCGGCCAAGACCCTGGGAGAGACTCACTTCTTGTATCAAGTCGTATATTTGCCAAAACCAGGCAAATAGGACTTCGATTTAAAAGAATAATCCGAGTGTCAGCCTAAACTGAATTCAAAGTCCCGACATGACACGTGTCTTGTGGAGTCCTGTAGCGGTTAGAGCACTCGCCTCGCAAACAAGAAGAACTGGGTTTGATTCACAGGCAGGGCAAAATGGGCAAGTTTTCTTACTCCACACACCCGGTCGTTAGTTGATTGGTGAATCTCTTTTCCAGGGGTAACAGTCCCTTCAAAAAAAGTTTAAAAAAATAATAATTTGGTCATTCAATCCAAGACTGGGACACTGCTGTGCGCAATTGGTTGCCGCATTTCGCTCATAAAATATACAGTCAACTCACTTCACAGTGTATTCTGTAAAGAACTTTGAGACGTCTCAAAGATGTGATGAGGAGCAATATCAAATGCAAAGATTACTATTTTAAGAACTACAGAAAACCGACTTCAAAGCTAAGACAACTTAACAAGTTGCCAAATTCTGGACATTAAAACCACACGTAAATAAGAATGAAGTCTCGACCCAGGTAAACTTCTCCCCCCCATCGATGCCCAGTCCTAGCTGGTACTGAGCATGAACTCTTTGCCTGGGATGGATGTTTGGAAATTGCCCCAGTGGCAGGATGGTTTCTCATGGATGAGAGTCGCTTAAAAGGTTGGGCTTGACCACTGTGTCACCAAAGCATGTCTTTCTCAGCAGGCATTTTCCTGTTGTTCAGGACTGAGATTTCCCTTCATGAATTGTTTTGCCACAAAATACGCAGTCAATTCACTTTACAGTATATTGTGCGAAGCACTTTCAAATGTTTTGAAGACGTGATGAGGTGCTGTATCAAATGTGGAGTCATGTAGCTCAGTGGTTAGAGCACTCGCTTTGCAAGCGAGAGACCTGAGTTCAATTTCAGGCAGGGCGAAACCTTGGGTAAGTTTCCTTACTCCACACGCCTAATAATAATCCCTCCAAAACAAAAAACAATAATAAATTGATCATTTTCAATCCACAACTGTTTGTGTGACATTGCTGTGCGCAATTGGCTGCCGCATTCGCCCACAAATATGCAGTCAATTCACTTTACAGTGTGTTCTGCGAAGCGCTTTGGGACGTCCTCCCGACTTGAAAGACGCTATATCAAATGGAAGGATTATTATTATTATTATAAATGCAAGGATTATTATTATTATTACAGTGTAACACATTTGGGAGTGTTCTGCTCCTCCCTGATGTAAAGCAGAAACATTTCTGTTTTTCTGTGCCAAACCTCTAACCTTTACTAGCATGAAATATATGGTGAGTCATCCAGCTTTCTTGATTCAGGCATCAGCAAAGGACAGGAGCTAGCAACTCCCCAAATAGTTTGCATTTGAAAAGATTGTGCAACACAGTTCCATTTCTTCATCCATATGGATTGTTTTCATGCTGGATGGCAAGTCTATCCTCTCAGCGCTTCATCCTTTCAAGGTCAAAATAAAATCTGGAAGACCTTCAAATCTCCTGGGGTGGGGGTTGCAATAAGAGGGCTATCCTTGGGGCTGTACTGGCAAGTTCAAGGTCATTTGAGGTATTGTTAGTTGACCAGCCTATCTGCCTACTCAATGAATCTCCGGTCATGTGTGCTTTATGCCGGTAAACTGCCTGGTTACTATTTGGTGTCAACCTGGAAGCACTCTTGAGTCAGAAGGTTGTGGGTTCAAGCCCCATATCAGTACTCTTGAGCTCATAGCCTCGGGCTGACACTTCTGCTTGGGGGGGGGGTGTGCTCTGCATTGTCAAAAGTACCAGTCCTTCAGATCAGACATTAATAATAATAATCCTTGCATTTGGTATAGAGCCTTATCACGTCTTCTAGACTTCTCAAAGCACTTCACGGAATATATTGTAAAGTGAATTGACTGTATATTTTGTGGGCGAAACAAAACTGAGGTCTCTTCTGCCAGTTCAAGTGGACGTTAAAGATCCCATGGCTCTATGAAAAGAGAAGAAGGTTTCTGCCATTATCCTGCCCAACAGTCCCCCAAATAAAATCAGCCACTCACTTCACGACTGCTTGTGGGACATTGCTGAGTGCAAATCGGTTGCCGCATTTATTCACAAAACACAATCACTAATATAATAATAATAATAATCCTTGCATTTGATATAGCGCTTTTCATGTCGGGAGGACATCCCAAAGCGCTTTACAGAACACAATGTAAAGTGAATTACCTGTATATTTGTGGGCGAACGTGGCAGCCAATTGCGCACAGCAATGTCCCACAAACAGTCATAGATTGAAAATGACCAATTTATTATTGTTTTTGGTAAACGTCAATGTGAAGCACATTGAAACATTTTGATGACATAAGGTACTATATCAAATGCAAGGATGACTGGAACATTATGGGTATTTGCTGCCCCCACAGTAATGACTGTGGTCCTCAGGGAATCTAAGTCCTCATCATGAACCTAGGCGCTTTGGACAGATGCATTAAAACTGATAGTCTATTGACTCATTGCTCTTATCTCTGTATTGTTTTCTTAGGAATGCACAACCTTGACAGCGTTTCAATTTGTTTCACATACATGATAGCACGTTGACATTTTATGGGTTGGGGGGCGGGAGGGGTTGAGGGATCGAGTCCACATAAATTAGTGAGCGCATTTGCTGAGAATGTTAATGATATCTTGTCATCCACCATTTCCTTCTGAACGAGATAAGGTAAGTGCTTTGGACATTCCGATTGAAATCGCTGCCCTTTCAAAGGCTTGGCTGCCTGTCGTCAACGAGAGCAAATTCAGTGACAGTAGAGCGATGGGGTTTGATCTTGAGTAGAGCGTGTGAGATGACATGCGCAAGGAACCCAATGTACATAACGTGGAAAGTCAACACTTCAAAAAAAGATTAAAATTAAAAATTAAACTCAGGGTGGGTTTTTGGCTCACAAAATTTTAAATTTGAAAGACTGCTTGTGGGACACTGCTGTGCGCAAATGACTGCCGTGTTTTGCCCATAAAATACACGGTTAATGCACTTTACAGTGTATTCTGTGAAGTGCTTTGAGACGTCTCAATGGAAATTTTGTTATCGTAAAAGGTGATATATGCAAATGCAAGGATTATTATTATTAGTTTCAACTAATAGTTTGAAGTTTCAGCGCAGCTTCTTAGAGGTTTTCGATCGAACCAATTGCTGAGCTTGGTGTCAAGTCCCTTGAGAGGGAGTTAAAAATTATTGTTTTTTTTCCCCTTAATGTTCAAGCATAAATAATGGAGCTATAGTGGGCAGCTGGGTATTGTCTTGCCAAGAGGAGGAGAAGAAGCTCAAAGAATGAAATCTATAAATCTCTGGACTTATCTTTAGTGGCAAGATGATACATTTGGAATACGTTAACTCTTATTCAATCATCCTTAAAAGTTCTTATGTTCATTTTTTTTCCTCCTCCCCTTGCTCCTCTCTCTCCCGAAGGCTCTGTGTCGGGATACATTCCACTGCCCTCTGGCACCTCTCCCACTTTCATCGTTCTTCAAGTGTGAGCAATAGACTGCGAGATTCCGCCTGGACATTTTTTGGCTGCAAAGGGTATCCTGGCCAACCCACCCTCACTCCCACACACCCAGTCGTCATATATGGTAAAGTGTAAATGCTCAATTTCATTCAAACGATCTGTTGTGCAGTAATATTCCTTGCATATGATACATAGCCTTAAAACATCTCAAAGCGCTGCACAGGATTTCTGTAAAGTGCAGTGACTTGCAGTATTTGTCGGTGAACCCCACATCCATATATATGTGCCTTCCAGCTGGGATCAGCGGATAAGAATCAAGTAATAATCCTTGCACATCAGGAGGACGTCCCAAAGCAGATAGGGGTCAGGTGTAGTTAACCATGGATGATTTCTCATTCCTGTTCTCCCACCTCCACCCCCCCCCACCTCTCCCTCCACTCCCCACCTCCCCCAACACACACACACACACGCATTTCCCTCTGAAACAGGGAAGTCAGGCTTTTTGTGGCAACACAAATTGAGAGTGAGAGATAGAAACAGAGAAGTGGTAAATAATAATCCTTGCAATTGACATAACGCCTTGAGACGAACGACTTCACCACTTGTTGGTGTCACTTCTTTAAAGCTGAATGGGCTACAGCATAAGGAAACGGATAGACAAACCCGAGCCCAGTGATCGAGGCGTCATAAATTAAAGGTTTTTGCTCTGACCAGATGTGGCGTGACTCGGGAGTGGAAGCAATTTTCATGTCCTGCTTCTCGCAGTGTTTCCTGTTTCTATCACGTTTCGATCACTTACTCTGCGATGATTAAATTTTGCGCAGTCTTTGGTTTTTTTGTGTGCGGATCAATAATTGTTAGACTGATGTGTGTGAGGTTGGTGCGAGGTGCTAGGGCTTTCGTTCTTACTGTGTTGATTGGGAAGCGTTGTGATTGTTTCTGCGAAAAAGTGCTGGGGACACTTTTTCTTTGTTCAGTTTACTGTGCAATAGATGATTTGCGTTGGTTGGTTCAGATAGGTGTCGCTCTTCCTCCTAAAGCAGGAGATTGTGGGGGCTTGAGCTCTGAGTCTCAACAACAACAACAACTTGCATTTATACAGCGCCCCTCAGGCAAGGTGGAGTCCCAGAGTGCTTGACAATGGCTGACCTTGACGCCGAGTCGGGGGGAGAGGAAAGGTGACCGTAGGCATTGCTCGAAGATCTCCAGGCGATAACTACAACGCAATACTGGAGTTCCTGTTCGTCCCTTGCCCCCTCCACTGCATCATTGGGGGCCGTGCTTTCAGTCACTCGGCCGTGAAGCTTTGGAACTCTCCTCAATCCCTCCACCTTGCCACCTCCCTCCCCAATTTCAAATCCCGCCTAAAGACCTCCCTTTTTGATCGTGCTTACGGTCACCCCCTCCCGCCCCCTCCCTCTCTCCCTGGCTCGGAGTCAGACTCCTCCACTATTAAACGCTCTGGGACACTACCTGGCACGAAGGGCGCTATATAAATTTAAGTTGTTGTCATCGTTGAGATCTCAAATCCACACCAGCTCTTCAAGTGGACGTGAAAGATCCCGTGATGTTTTTCGAACGGAGAAGCGAGTTTCTCCCTCATCTGACCTGGCTACCATCACTCCAGATAAGTTGGTCATTTACCTCATAGCCGTTTGTGGGATCGCGTGTGCAAAATTGCTGCTGCCTTTTGCCGCTGGCGGCAGGCAGGTTAAACACGGGTAGGTGCTCTCCTCTCCGCCAACACAAAGCTTACCACAGCAAAAATTCCCTGAATATAGAAAACTTTCGAAGCAACAGTGGATTTGGTCCACATATAAAACAAAGCCTTCGACTTGTGTGCATGTACAGTGTGTCCAAATCCTCGACTGTCCAGCGTCTTGGGACGTCCTCCTGACATGAAAGGTGCTATACGAATGTCATTCTTTGTTACTGTTGTGGGAGGTGTAACAGCTGCGCCTGTCCTCGCTTGTGCATTTTTAGGTGTACATGCTCAGCCGGAGTCTCTGGTCGGTTGGATCAGGAGGCCATTCCATCCATCGAGCCTGCTGTGTCAGTTTATTAGATCATGATAGGTTCCCTAACGCCTTTACGCTGCCATTTCTTCAGACCCCTTAAGAAGTATCCGGGTTGCATGCTTTTGCAAATCTTGGCTGCCGTGTTCGCCTACAAAATGCACAATCACTACACTTTATAGGAAATCCAGCGAAGCGCTTTGAGATGTTGTTTCTAACGCAAAAGGCCCTTTATCAACTGCACAGTTTACAAACTGGTTTGGTTAAAAGTGGATCTTTTTGACAGAAAGGGAATGAGAGGTCAGTTCTCACTGAGGCCAACAACAACAACTTCTATTTATATAGTGCCCTTCACGTGGGGTAGCCTCTCGGAGTGCTTAAACAGGACAGGTTTGCTATGGTGATCAAGAACAGAGAAATATTTTCCTTTCGACTCCATTCAGCCTCTTTTTCTGGAATGATGGGTCAGCCTGGGAACTTTCAGTGTTTAGTTAACTGTCACTTTGAGACGTCTCAACGACGTGATAAGGTGCTATATCAAATGCAAGGATTACAGGATTATGATATTATTACTTGCTGGGTCTCAGTGGACCTTGCATAGCTCCATTTTCTCATTTACCAGGCAAAGTAACGGGAAGGGGAGATGACACAGTAGAAGTCTTCAGCAGTGAATACAAGGAAATAAAACTGACATTTTTATGAACCAGCCTTCCGGTTTATTACAATACTATTGTGTCTCTCGCCTGTTTTCAGCATGATGATCCGATTTCAATGAGACAAGCTGGGGCACTTTAGTCTTGAAAGGAGAAGTCTCAGAGGGGACCTTATAGAGGTGTATGTAAGGCTTTAAATGGGATTGAAAAGGGAAACCCACAACAATCCTTTCGGATTTGCCAAGGCAGCAGGGCAAGAGGACAACCTGTTCAGGGTTTGCAAGAGGCAATATCATGACCATAGGGTATTACTTCACCCAGAGGGTTATTAATGACTGGAATGGCTTAAGAGGGAAGGATGGTTGAGGTCAAGACGCTGGACTCATTTAAGAATCACTTGATGTTGTGATGGGAGGATGAGGTCAAGTGGACCTCAGAGCTTTCTTCATCCCAATATCTTTTTTGATCTTGTGGATAGTTTGGCCAACGTGCAGTCACAAAATAACATGAAGAATATGGGCTACCCAAGAGGGACTCGCAAAGATTTAAGTGCAGATATGGGGGCTGAATTGGAAATATCAAACATTTCAACTTCCTTTTTGGTGAGCCATAAAGACCTGGTCCTATTCCCAGGCTGAGGTGATCCTAAGCCAGGCAAGACCATTGGTGCTCCAGTTGGAGGTGGAGAGTTGATATAGTAACGATGAAGGAAGGTGATTTGACATCACAGCTTATGTTTACTGATCACACCAAAGTAGTCAACTACTGGGGTTTGGGGCAGAAAAAGGGCAGGTGACTGGGACTGAAAGGATTGCTCTTATCAGCACCAGCACAAACACAACGGACTGAATTGCCTTTCTCTGTGCTGCAATTTTCTATGGTTCTAAAGAATTCCTTGTGTATTGTTAAACATCTAAGTAATAGCATCAGAAAGCATGGAAAATTGTACATCATGGCTCAATATTCGACAAGTACTGTCTCAATAATGTTCAGAATTAACTGCAAAAAGTCAAAAAGGAAGGAATCCACTTAACCACAGCAACTTACTTTTATATAGTAGATCATAATTTAAGCGGGATATTCCTCTGTGCACTAGAATCTCTGTGTATCCTGCGTTCACTTAAAAGTACACAGTTAGGACAACTCATGGTAAATCTTATGAAGCGTTTAGAAACGTTTGGGCGATCTGCAAGGATTATTATTATTATCTGGGGGCTGTAGAGTATACACAAATTATTATTATTTTAAAATTGGGTATGGGCTATATACCATTGTGATAGAAAGATAGTAAGGTGGGAGACACTGGAAGGATGATATCAAATAGGATGAAGGGACCTTCTTCAACCCAAACCCATCTAGTGGAGTCCTGTAGCATATTGTTTAGAGCACTCACCTCACAAGCGAGAGGACCTGAGTTCCATTCCCGGGTGGGACGAAACCTGAGACAAGTTTCCTTACTCCATACTTTTCTGTTTGCCTAGCAGTAACTAGAAAGTTGTGAGTCGTTTGGTGGATCGCTTTCCTGGGGTAATAAACCCTCAAAAAAAATTGGTGAGTCAATCCATGACTGTTTGTGGGACACTGTTGCTGTGCCCAATTGGCTGTCGCGTTTTGCCCACAAATTACACAGTCAATCCACTTTACCATATATTCTGTGAAGCGCCTTGACACGTCTCAACGATGTCATGCGGTGATATATCAAATGCAAAAAAAAGGAAGGATTATTATCGAGTGATCTTGGGTGCTGGCAAAAGCATTTGAAGTCATGACGCGAGTTCTGTTGCTTGCCACGAGATGGCAGCATAGGACAGTGAGTGATGCCTTTCCAAAATTTGTTGCTAAAATATATTGTCCAGGATCTTCATGGGGGGAGAGAAAGGATGCCAACCCTCCTGGAGTGTCCTGGAGTCTCCATGTATTAAAGATTAATCTTCCAGAAACTGCTGCAAGGAACTCAGGAGAAATATCGCAGGGAATTCGCAGGACTTAGGGACATCGTAGAGGCTTTACGACTCTTTGCGATGCTACTGGAAAGTAATTGCTGTCTTATTTCACGATAGCAACCATTCCTTCCAGAATACATCTAACCAGAGTTGGTCACCCCTGGGGGCTGGGCAGAGAGTGGGGGGAGGGGCAGAAATAATAATCCCTCCAAAACAAAATAAAAATAAATTGGTCATTTTGATTCCACCACTGTTTGTGGGACACGGCTGTGCGCAATTGGTTGCCGTGTTTTGCCCACAAATATACGGTCAATTCACTTTGCAGTATATTCTGTGAAGTGCTTTGAGATGTCTAGAATACGTGAAAAGCGCTATATCAAATGCAAGGATTATTATTATTATTAAATAAATTTATTTCTCCAATGTTAAGTCGTGCCTGAAATCCTTCCTCTTCGTCTGTGCCTACCGTCTACCATTTACTTACTAATTTATTTATATATGGTCACCCTCTCCCACCCATCCCCGGCTCGGAGCCATGATCCGCCACTGTCAAGCGCTCTGGGACACTACCGGGCGTGAGGGGGGGGGGCGATATAAATGCAAGTTGCTGTTGTCAAGAGCAAACATTGCTGTTGTCGTGCTTTAACTGAGACACCAGCTAATTCCTGAAAGTTGCTTGGAAAGAGACTCGGATCGTGGCTGTGAAAGCCAAAGCAAAATGCTTTGTACTGTAATTCCCATCAAATGGTTCGAGACAGTTCGGGGTGTAATTTTAAAATACTTATATTGTTGTTCTTGGCAAAAACAGTTGGGTTGTTTTGTGGTTTCAGGCAGCCTGCCTTCCTGATGTTGGGAGTGACGACCAAAGGAAAACAAGTATTAGATGTGCAAACCATTACCTACAGGTGTTGAGACCCGGGGAACCTAGCCCGGACTGAATACTTCCGAAACCCCATGCGACCCTTCTGACCACCCCCCCCTCATAGACTTGGCCAGTGTTTTCTGCAAACAGATGAGTGTAAAAAAACTACAGTAATTCATTTGCCAGATACTGTTATGTGCCTTTGATTCCTTGTGACTCGTGGAATGGTTTTCTCTTGAATAAACAGAAAAGAGTTACTGCGATGATGAACTCCAATCGGTTGCGAACAAAACGAAAGGGATACGAGGTTGACTTTTACTCGTCAGTCCTTTGGATGAGATGTTAAACTGAGACCCCTGGCTGCCTGTGCAGGTTATAGCGACCACGGCACTGTTGGAAAAGAGAAGGGAGTTTCTCTCTCCCCACGTGCCGCCCAAAGATCGTACAAATAAAACTGATCATTCGCTTCATGTCTGTTAGTGGGGAAATTGCTGTGCGCAAATTGGCTGCTGCGTCGCCCACAAAACACACACAGTCACTGCATGTGACAGTATATCACAGTATAAACAAAACGCAAAATACTGCAGACGCTGGAAACCTGAAACAAAAACCGAAGTCGCTGGGAACACTCGGCAGGTCAGGCAGCATCTACGGAGAAAGCAAAGTAAGTCAATGTTTCGGGTCCACGACCCTACGTCAGAACGGTGTGGACCCGAATCGTTGATTCACTTTCCTTTCTCCGTAGATGCTGCCTGACCTGTCGAGTGTTCCCAGCGACTCCTGTTTTTGTTTTATATCACAGCATAGACTGTCGAGCGCTTTGGGATGTCCTCCCAATGTGAAAGCCGATGTACCAAATGTAAGGATTATTATTATTACTACCCAACATTCGGTACAATATTGAAGCTTCAAAGGTGATCTTAACTCCTCGTGTAGGGCCAGGATCTCAGTGGAGCCTGTTTGCTCCGTGCTTCTTGTGAAGATAATTATTATGGAATCTCAGAATGTTCAAAGCGGAGATGGTGACATTGCTGTATTTGTCCTAAGTTCACAGTTTTGAAAAATTGATGCAGGATTAAATAAGCGCTAAGCATATTGTCCTGCGGGTTGGTAGAAAAGTGAAAGATACTTAGATAATGGTTATAAAAGCTTAAGTCAATTACTTAGGTGTCAGCCTGGCTCACTCAGTAGTAATCTTACCTCGGTGGCATTCCCTTGTCACTATGGGAAAACAGAAGGGTGTTTCTCCCGGTCAACGATCCCCCGATAAAATTAATCACTCACTCCATGGCTGCTTGTGCAATGCTGCTGTGCGCAAATTGGTTGCTGTGTTTGTTTGCCCCCGGAATACACAGTCAATATTGAGAGTGAAGAGTGAGACGATGTGAAAAGGCGCTCTGTATTGAATGCAAGGATTTATCGTTAGTATTTCACTCTAATTCCTGTCAGACTGTTCAAGACGGGTGGGATTATAAAACACTTTATTTGTTGGTATAATAGTGGAGTTGTTTTTCAATTTCGGGCAGGGTGTTGCATAATGTTGAGAGCAGTGGCCAAAGGAAAATGGGACAAAGGAAAGGAAAAAAAGGAAATAGCATGTCTCTGAGTATTGGACGTGCAACCATTATAATAATAATAATACCAATCCTTCTATTCGATACAGCGCCTTATCACACCCCCGCGACATCTCAGGATTTACTGTGAAGTGTAGTGACCGTGAATTTGCAGACGAAGGCAGCAGCCAAATTTGCGCACGGCAATAATATCAATAATAATCCTTGCATTTGACAGAGCACCTTATCAGAGTCATTGAGATGGCTCAAAGTGTTTCACAGGATGTGCTGTAAAGTGACGTGACAGTGTGTATTTTGTGGGTGAATGTCCCCCCCCACACACACACACACCCTCACACGCATGCACGCACACGCACTAGCTGAATGACAACCCACTTTATTCAGCAACACGGCATTACCCTGTGACAATACAATAGCCATCTGTCAAATAACTACAGGGCCACCTTCCGGTGCTACAGTACTCCAGTGTACATGTTAATGATGTTAATGACGAAAATAATAATAATAATAATCCTTGCATTTGATATAGAACCTCATCACGTCATTGAGACGTCTCAAAGCCCATCGCTGTAAAGTGAATTGACTGCGTATTTTGGGGTGAAAAATGGCAGCCAGTTGTGAACAGCAGTGTCCCACAAACAGTCGTGGGTTGAGTGAACATATATTTTTTCAGGGATTATTACCCCCGGAAAGCGATTCACCAATTGACTAACAACCAGGTTCCTACTTACTGCCAGATAAACAGGAATGTGGAGTAAGGAAACTTGCCTAAGGTTTTGCCCCCGCCCGGGAATCGAACCCAGGTCCTCTCGTTTGCAAGGCGAGCGCGCATTACTCTACGGGACTCCACGAATGATAATAAATTTGGTCACTCAATCCATGACTGTTTGTGGGACACTGCTGTGCCCTCAGGGGTTGAGAACTGGGGAAATAAAGCCTTGTGCCTTGCACCATTGTGCACGCTGAGGGCAGAAGCGCTCATTTACTTAAGGAAAGGTTCAGCGAAACAGGTGGTTTGCAGCCTGTTTAATCCCTCACTGAAGGGCTTTCTTTCTGCCTAATGCCCAGTGTACACACAAAGATAATGGAGGAATTCAGTAAACATGGACACAATTTATTAGCTGTTGATTTTATTCTACAAAGGGTCAGGGGGACCGTTTGGTAGCTTCTTAGCCTCTGCTTCTTATCCACAAACAGCTGCCACCAGTTGGTGTGTGTGTAGTGTGTCTGTTTGTGTGTGGGGGGGAGGGTGCGGGGGGAACTGGGGGCGGGAGGGGGTAGAGAGAAAGAAAGGGAGAGAGAGAGAGAGATCAAGGAGGGAGTGATGGGAGGGAGTTAGTGGAAGAGTCGAAGGGAGGAGAGAGCTTGAACTAGGATTGACTTTGTCTGTGCGGTTGTGAGATGCTACCACTCTGACAGAGCTCTCTGAGATGCTGCACCGCGTGGAGGGGAGCTACATAAGTGCAAGTTGTTGTTGTTGTTCTTGACTTAGAAGGTGTCTTCCTTCGGCTGAGACGTTGAACCGAGCTACTGCCTGTGCCTCTTCCTGTGGATGTTAAAGATCCCCAAATAGAAGGGAGTTTCTCTCTCCCAAAGTCCCAACCAACAATCCCCCAAATAAAAACTGGTCACTCACTTCATGGATGTTTGTGGGACAAGCGCTCTGAGACGCTGCCCTGTGTGGAGGGCGCTACATAAATGCAAGTTGCTGTTATTGTTGTCGGACATTACTGCGTGCAAATTGGCTGCCACATGCACCAACAAAATACGGTTGCTACACTTTACGGTAAATTCTGTCAAGCGCTTTGAGGCATCACCCTGATGTAAAACATGCTGTAACAACTGCACGTATTATTGGTATCCTCTCGACGTGGCATTTCACGGGATTCGCTCTTGAGCGCAGTGACTGTGCGTTTTGTGGGAGAATGCGACAGCCAAGTTAGCACTAAATGGTGCACAAAGCCAACATCACCGGGGTACATAACGTGCACAAATAGGAGCCAGTTCGCAGGGAAACTGATGCTTGGGACGTATAGATCCGCAAGGCTGCCGTGGAGAGGACACTGGAAGACTTCCAGAGAAATGGATGTTTCAACTCACTGGAGAACCACCAAAGCAGATGTCTCCAACACACAGCCATTCAACCAACACTGCTATTCAGTATATAAATGCTCAGGACAGAGCAAAGGAGCTTTGTTTGTTCCAAGATCTCACAATCAATCAGCGTAAAATTGTCCAACGTCAAAATATTTTTGTGTTCCTCCGAGATGCTACTCCACGTAAAAGGTGTTATATAAATAAATGCAAGCTGTTGTAATAATCCTTACATTAGACACAATACTTTTCACCTTAGGAGGACCGTCTCAAAGCGCTTCACAGGATTTACTGTAAAGCGAAGTAACTGTGTTTTTGTAGGGAAAAGTGTCGGCCAATTTGCACATAGCAGGATCCCACAAACAACCATGAAGTGAGTGACCAGATCTTGTGAAACATTGGAAGCATTCTCTCCTTAACCTATACTAATAATAATCCTTGCATTTGATATAGCGCCTTATCATATCTTTGAGATGTCTCAAAGTGCTTCACAGAATATACTTTAAAGTGAATTAACTATATTGTGTGGGTGAAACACAGCAGCCAATTGTGCACAACTGTGTCCCACAAACAGTCAGGGATGGAGTGACCAATTTATTTATTCATTTTTTTGAAGAATTATTATCCCCTGAAAAGCAATCTGCCAATCGACTAACAACTGGGTTCCTACTTACTGTTGGTAAACAGAGGCATGTGGAGTAAGGAAACTTGCCCAACATTTTGTCCTGCCGGGAATCAAACCCAGGTCTCTCACTTGCAAGGTGAGCGCTCTAACCACTGAGCTACAGGGCTTATTGTGTCTATGAGAGCTTAGGGCAGTGCCAGTTATAGTGCTGGTATTTTCTGCTCTAGAAAATGGTTTACTCGGAAATAAACCCGTAGAGTTATCATGGCGCGCTATTTTTTTTAATGCAGATGGGGGTGTAAAACAAGATTATATCCCATGATCACGCAAGCCTAGATGTGTCAGACAAGGGATAAAATGAAGCCTATTGTTCCTCAATATCCCACCCAATGTAATCCACGCAGTGTATGTACTTCAGCCTGGCTCAGTGGGCAGCTCTCTCGCCTCTGAACAGTGGCAGACTGGCTTCCTGAAAGGGCTCAGGATTTAATCATAATAATCATAATAATAATCATCATAATAATAATCCTTGCATTTGGTACAGCACTTAATCATGTTGTTGTGATGACTCAAAGCACTTTACAGGATATATTATAAAGTGGAGTGACTGTGTGTTTTGTGGGTGAAATGCGGAGCCAGTTGTACACAGCAGTGTCCGACAAACAGCCATGGAGTGAGTGACCAATTTTATTGGGATATTGTTGGCCAGGACACTGGGAGAGAGAAACTGCCTTGTCTTTTCAAATAGTTTAACATCCACCTGAACATGTAGATGAAACCTCGGTTTAACGTCTCATCCAACAGACCATTTTCACCTAAAATGGGGATGGCGATTCCCAGGGGCCATTGAGTCATGGGAGGGGAGGGCACCAATTCCCCATCAAACCTCCACGTGTTTAAAAACTTTATTAGGGCTTCCAAAGAACTCTGAATCAAAGTTGTGGGTTGCAAGCTCCACACGCCCGTGATGTTTGAACTCACACAGGCTTGACTACACCCACACACCACACCTTACAGTGAATCCCGTGAATCGCTTTGAGGCGTCCTTCCAACATCAAAGGCACAGAGTCAAACGTGAAGCTTATTTTGTAATAGCAAAGAAAAGCACAATTGCTAACTTTTCCAGGTTGACGTCTGCGATGATCGATGTTCTGTCACACCAAATTAACAAAGAGCACAGTATTAGCAACAAAAAAAAGAAACCGAGGCACATTTATTTCCTCAATCATTTTCTGGACCTCGCAGCGGTTGCTTTGACAAGCCGCTGAAAGATTTCTATTATGACAGAAGTGTGTGTAAATAGTGGCGGAGGTGCTCTGGTAGCTAGGAATCTCAATTTATCATGGCACCACATTCCCAGGTGCGAGTTAAATTTCGCAGTGCACTGCAATTCATGTTCGACACCTCAGCCAAAAGCACTGGGACCATGAACTCACGCTAGGCACAGCCCTGCAAATCCTCCCACACTAAAATTACTGCCGGCTTTTACTTGCTCATATGATATGGGCATCCCGCATCTTCACACTAATTTTGTTTTGTTTTGTATTTTCGGTCAGCCGGGTGTCTGAGACATGCGGATACCCATCACCGTGCTTAAAGGCTATCCAAACCAAGCTGAGAATTCCATGCATCCCGCCTACACATAGACATTCCAGCGGTAAATTGTTGGAATAATAATAATAACCCTTGCATTTGATATAGCGCCTTATCACGTCATTCAGTCGTCTCAAAGCTCTTCACAGAATATACTGTAAAGTGAATTCACTATTTTAGTGGGTGAAACGTGGCAGCCAATTGCCCCAGCAGTGTCCTACAAACAGTCGTGGATTAAGTGACCAAATTATTATTTTACAATTTTTTTTTAAAAAAAGGGTTTATTACCCCCAGAAAGAAATTTGCCAATTGACTAACAATCTACTAGATAAACAGAGCCATGTGGAGTAAGGAAGCTTGCCTAAGGTTTCGCCCTGCCCGGGAATCAAACCGGGTCCTCTTGCTTGCGAGGCGAGTGCTCAAACCAATACACTGAACAACAACAACAAAATTACATTTGTATAGCATCTTTCACGTCGGGAGGATGTCCCAAGCACTGGACAGACAAAGTTTCGGACCCGAGCTGGGGGTTGGGATCGCCGATAATGGGGCGAGCGAGGCAGGGGACATGAAGCAGGCCGGAGCCCGCTGAGCGGAGGGAGCGAGCAGGATGGTAGGTGGTTGGGAGGTCAGAGAGTTATGGGGAAGCAAGACCATGGAGGGCTTTGAAGGTGAGCACAAGGATCTTGAACTGTATTCTCTGTGTGATGGGAAGCCAGTGGAGTCGGGGAGGATGGGGGTGATAGAGTCACAGAGCCTGATGCGGGAGAGGACACAGGCTGCAGAATTCTGGATGATCTGCAGCCTATGGAGGGAGAAGTTGAGGAGGCCGACAAGCAGGGAGTTTGCATAGTCAAGCCTTGATGTAATGAAAGCGCCTATTAGAGTTTCGACAGCCTGCAGTGCGAGACAGTGTCGGAGCCGGGCGATGTTGTGGAGGTGGGGGAAGGCAGAGCGGGTCATGGCATAGATGTGGCTAGAAAGGATAGTTGAGGGTCAAACAAGACCCTGAGGTTTCAGACTGGTTTAGTAAGGTGGATGGTGATGCTGTCAGTGTCTGAGGTGTTGAGGCACTGACGGGAGCCAATCAGGAGAGCCTCGGTCTTGTTGACATTCAACTGAAGAAAGTTAGTTTTCATCCAGGACTTGATGTCTGACAGACATTCTGTCAGGACAGCAATGGTCCTGGAGTCAAGGGTAGAGATAGAGAGATAGAGTTGGGTATCATCCGCATACATGTGTAAGTTGACCCCATGTCTGTGGATGATGTCACCAAGAGGGAGCATATAGATATTGAAGAGGATGGGATCAAAGACAGAGCCCTGAGGAACACTGCACGAGACAGTGCAGGGAATAGAGGAGAAACTGTTTGTGAAGATAAAGTGGAGGCGGTGTGAGAAGTACGATCTGAACCAGTCAAGGGCAGAGCCGTGAAGATTGAGGTGAGAGGAGAGACTGTGGATGAGGAAAGAGTGGTTGATGGTGTTGAAGGCAGAAGAGAGGTCAAGGAGGACGAGGAGGCAGAGGGAGCCCTGGTCGCAGATGGACAGAATGTTGCTTGTCACTTTGAACAGCACTGTTTCTGTTCTGTGGGCAGCACGGAAACCCGATTGGAGGGGTTCATGAAGGGAGTGACGGGAGAGGAAGAAGCGAAGCTGGGAAGCAATGACTCATTCCAGGACCTTGGAGAGGAAAGGGAGGTTGGAGATGGGACGGTAGTTTGAGAGCAGTCATGGGTCCAGGGAGGGTTTTTAAGGATAGGAGTGATGACGGCAGTTTTTAATGGGGTGGGAACAGTACCAGTGGACAGGGAGTGATTTATGATGTCTGCGAGTAGAGGGGCGAGAAGGTGGAGCTGGGAGGTAAGGAGAGGGGTAGGGATGGAGTGGAGAGAGCAGGTGGTCAGTTTCATGCGTGTTATAGTGGTGGTGAGAGAGGAGTGGGAGACAGGTTTGAAGGTGTGGAGGGAGAAATGGGTAGGGGCCGGGGTGGGAGGGCGAGATCGGGACGGTGTAGCGGATGGAATGGCAGAGATGGGTGAGCGGATCCTCTCGACTTTGGACTCAAAGGACTCCATTAAGCGGACAAGTTGAAGTCTGAATAAAAATTCTTGCTAACTCACTCGGCAGTCGGGTAAACATTGCTGGTGGCCAACCATGGAGAATTATGGGAAAGGAGCCAAACCGGGAGGGCAGAAAGGCTTTGAAATATGCTGAGGTTCTCACAATCGGTTATTTGTAGTTCGACAAAATTAACCCAGCGCCTTGTACTGCGACACTCTGTGTGTGTATAAGGTCACATTCCTGGGAGGCTGCAGGTGTTTTCTCTGACAATGAGACCATTGACCTGAAAAGAAGGAAGGAAAAAAACAAGAAAGGCTTTTTAATTAATTAAATAGCGACAAAAAGACTTAAACAGCCGATTTAGGAATTAAATTGGCTGAAGTATCAGGGCTGCCCATTCTGTCATCCGTGACCGGCGGAGTTCTTTTTGAATTGTGAATTCTGTGCTCATTGTTTTGTGAGCGATGTTAATCGGAAGAGTAATCAATCAAAAGGTTCAAGCCCCACACAATCTAGGCTGATGCTCCAGTGCAGTATTGGTGGGGTGGGGGGGGGGGATTCGCTGTATTGTCGCAGGTGTCTTGCTTCGGATGAGACGTTAAACCAAGGCCCCATCTGTCCCTGTTCAGGCTAACGTTAAAGATCCCACGCTGCTATTCGAAAAGAGAAGGGAGTTTCTACCTATCTCCTGGCCAACAATCCTCCAAATAAAATGGGTCACTCACTCCTTGGCTGTTTGTGGGACTCTGCTGTGTGCAAATTGGTTGCTGGTTTGCCAACAAGTACACAATCACACCATTTTACAGAGTATCCTTTGAGGCACGTTAACCACATGATAAGGCACTGCAACAAATGCAAGGATTATTATTATATTATTATTCTCAGATCAGCTACAGCACGCTTTGAAGCAGAATGAATAATAATAATCCTTGCATTTGATATAGCTCCATACCAATCCGTTGAGACGGCAGCCAGTTTGCGCACAGCAATATCCCATGAACAACTGTGAAGTGAGCGACCATTTAATTTGGGGGATTGTTGGCCAGGATACCGGGAGAAACCATCCTCTCTTTTCGAATAGTGCCATGGGATCTTTAAAGTCCACCTGGACAGGCAGACTGGAGCTCAGTTTAACCTTTCATTATACTTGTGCTTGTGTGGGGTAGCACTCTATGTCAGAAGATTGTGGGTCCAAGTCCCATGTTGGGACTCGGAACTCGTATGATCTAAGATGACACTCCAATGCAGTGGTGGGGTGGGCAACGTTGCTGGAGCTGCCGTCCTTCGAACAAGATGTTAAACCGAGGACCCGTCTGCCAGTTTGCATGCACACTTGGTGGCGCATAAGTTTCCTGGGATTCTGTGATAACAGTTAGGCTTAGAAGAATTAAGCGACTGAGTGAAGGATGTGGGGGTGGTGGGGAGGAGGGAGGGAGGGAGTGAGGGTAAAGGTTTCATTGCGAAGCAGTTTAATGAGCAGGTGGCTTGATCGGTGAGTGCAAACCGAACTGAACTGATTTCGACCCTCAGAAAATGGGATGCATTAACTCGTGCCTCCGCGGCCCAATTGATGGGTTTGCCTTTTATTATTATTTTTACGCATTATGTGTTTTTGACGCGGCGAGCCCCATCAGCTGGCAGCGTTGTGAATTGAAACGACAGTTAAAATTAGTGACAAGTCACACAGAGGCGAATGAAATCTTGAGATGATGTGACATCTCAACTGGAGGAATATTGATGTCGGCTGTCTGGCGCTGGAGCGAAAAGCACACTTTCCGTTTTGCCTCTGAGATTAAATTTGTCACCGCCTTCGATTATACTACTTAACGTTTGGCTTCGGGGTGCATATTTTCAAGTAAAATTTGAATGTATGATCATCCGATGAAGGGGTGTCAAGACGTCTCAACAGAGCAAGCACAGAAAAAAGTCTGGGTGTTCGGTGAGCTATCAAAGCCCTTGCGGAGTCAAAAGTTGTTTTTTTTTTGGTCAGACGGGTGGGTGTCTGACACATGCAAAAACTCATCACCGTGCTTAAGAGTACCCAAACCAAACTGAGAATTTCATGCCTCCCACCTACGCATCATGGAAATTCCAGCGATAGATTGATGGAATGGAATGCGCGCTCTCTCCCTGGAGGGAGGGACACACCCCGCTTACCTAATTCCGGAAAGTATTAGGCGCAGGTTGGCAAGCGCCAAGGCTTGGGGACCCCAGAGTGTGCGTTGGGGTAACTGCTGGAGTCTAACTGGCTGAAATCACATAGCTTGCCATTGATATCACTGTCTGGCAAGCTTTCTAACTGTTTGTCCAGCGAGGATCACCCGACCTGTTAGGGCTTTGTCTTGCAGGGTTAACAGTGGCTGAGTGAGATGACTCCCTGCCCCCCCAGTAACTAGTCTGCCCTTCCAAGTCCTGCTGATGAGCCAGGCTGGACTGTGCTGGCATCAGCAGCGCCTTGGAGTAAGGGTTAAAGTAGCAAACAGCTGGCTGATGAACAGTGGGGCTGAGACAGGTGTCAAAGATCACTCTGGAAGTGATATGTAAAAGAGCACTGTGCAGAATGCAGGCAGCATGACTCATCTACACGCACACACAAAAAGGACCAAATGTTGGACGCTTTTAGCAGTGTGAGTCTTCTCTCTATTCACTTATTAAAGGATTTGGTATGAGGTCAGAACTCGAGCTTATGCAAACATGTGTAATCAGGCTGTCACAAGTTCTGTGGTGATAAATCCAAGATGTCAAAAGAGGGCTGTGGGAAGGGATGAATTATGTGCCTGCCCCTGTCTTTCGACCAACCTGCTTTGGTTTTACTGGCATTAAAAGGGAAGCAAAGTCTGGGGGGAGCGTTTTCTGTGGAAAATATTCCCCCGACTGCTCCACTTATAAACTTGCATTAGCTTCACTGAACCAGCGTCAATTTTCCAGGCTGTTGCTTTAGGTGTCCTTCAGCCCCTCAGCTGCTTTGGTGGTAATAATAGTAATTTTATTATAATTATAATTTTATCATCATTATCATCGAAAAGAGAAGGGAGTTTCTCTCTCTCTTCAGTGTCCTGACCAACGAATCCCTCAAATAAAATTGGTCACTCGCTCCATGGCTGTTTGTGGACATTACTGTATGCAACTGGCTGCTGCATTTCACTCACAAAATACAGTCAAAACAAGTTTACAGAAAATAAAGTGCTTTGATACGTCCCAATGATGTGAATGGTGCTTTATCAGATGCAAGGATTATTATTATTCTTACATCAGAAACCCAAACCCTTTTGGGGGAGCCAATTCGCCACTGATATACAGTCAATTCACTTTACATTATATTCTGTGAAGCGCTTTGAGACATCTCGAAGACGTGATAAGGCTCTATATCAAATGCAAGGATTATTACTATCATACTGGATAATAACATTAATAATAATAATAATTATCCTTGGATTTCATCCTTGTCACATGTCGAGAGAACTCAAAGCGCTTCACACAATTTTATTGTGAAGTATAGTGACTGTATTTTTAGGCAAACACGGCATCCAATTTGCACACAGCATGAAGTGAGTGACCAATTTTAACTGAGGGATTGTTGCCGGACACCAGGGGAAACTCCATTCTCTTTTCAAGTAGTGTCACGGGATGTTTAACATCCACTGAACAATCAGTTGGGGCTTTGGTTTAACGTCTCATCTGAAGCCGTTAAACCAATAATGCAGCGCTCCCAATCACCGCACTGGAGTGTCAGCCTAGACTGTGAGCTCAAAGTCATGACGTGGGGCTTGAACCCACAGCCTTCTGATTTAAGAAGCGAGAGTGCTACCGACTGAGCCAGGCTGACACTTGTTGAAAAGCTACCTTCATTCTTGTATCATTGTGATTGCAATAAGGGTGGGCAGTGTGCAGGTTAGCGCAATACAAGTCTGACCAGTTATGACTGACTAACATAAACATCTTACTTTATCAGGGCCTAATCTTTGACAAGACTTGTCATCTTTGGCATTCAAAGCAGGTACACTTGAGTTTAAACTGTAGCTGATATATCTCTCCCTTTGCAGACACCAAATCAAAGCTAATAGGCTGCATAAAACAGCCCTGCTCTGAGGTTGTACTTTGCACACATCTCCCGATCCTATCTCTCTGCTTGTGCAAATCATGACTAAATATAATGGATGAACTGTGGTGCTTGGCTGCACCATTTACATTGCTAAATATTTACATTTGAATCTTGCTCGTTTCAGCTGCTTTTAAAAGGAAGGCAAATGGATTGGTTCAGATCAAATTACTGCCCATTAATCTTCTGTCAGGAACCAGCCGCTGCTTCCATTTAGGAAATCTTACAGTTTTTTAAAAAAAAATTTCGCTCAGTCACTCTTTATTATTGCTTTCACTTCGTGGTTGCCTTTGTGGGACGTAACCGGATGCTGCCTCCGCCTACGGAACACACAGTCACTACAGCTTTCAGAGGAAAAACACTCGTGAATCGCTCGGGGACGAACTCCCGACATGAACGATGCTGCATCAAATGCTAGGATGACTGTTACTTAATAACAACTAATCCTTACATTTGGTATAGCGCTTTATCACCTTGTCGAGATGTCTCAAAGTGCTTCACAGGATATACTGTGGATTGACTATGTATTTTGTGGGTGAAACGTGGCAGCCATTTTGCGCACAGCAATGTCCCTCAAATAATCACGGATTAAGTGACCAATTTTATTTGGGGGATTGTTGGCCAGGACATTGGGAGAGAGAAACTTCTCTTTTCAAATTGCCACGGGATCTTTAACTTCCACCTGAACAGGCAGACGAGACCTCTGTTTAAGATCTTATCTGAAGGACGGCACCTCCGACAATGCAACACTCCCCCAAGCACTGCACTGGAGTGTCAGCTTAGACTGTCGTTCCATTTCCCGATGTGGGGCTTGAACCCACAACCGTATGACTCAGAGACAAGAGTGCTATCACTGAGCCAGGCTGCATTCGATACAGCACTTTGTCACATTGTCGAGATGTCTCAAAGCGCTTCACAGGGTTTTACTGTGAAGTGCAGTGAGTGTGTATTTTGTAGGCGAATGTGACAGCCAATTTGTGGTGCAGCAATGGCCCACAAACAGCACAAAGTGAAGGATTGATCAATTTTACCTGGGGAGGATTGACGGGGAGAGAAATGAAGGGGAGAGGGTGACTTTAATAGCAACAGTTTTCTGAGCCGTTGATCTCTAAAGCCAGATGTGTGGGAATTGGATTTTGTCCCCGCCACCAGCTGTTTTGAGAAGGAATGAAAGAATACTTAATGAGCCCCAAAGGATCAAGTATGAGACGTGTGAAAATGGCCGACCGCTCTCCAGAGATTCACCATCATCTATTCATAACAAAGTGGCAAACGGAGAACTGATATGTTTACCGCGATCCTGCACATTTTGTGTGCTATTAACCCACAGTAAAAACGCAATACAATTGACATGACCTTCGGGAGGACATCTCAAAGCACTTGGAAATAGCAACCACGCCAAGTTAGAGTTTTTAAAATCATTTTTATAATCATTGCATTTGTGGATTGAGTGAACTTTTGGTGGATGGATTATTATCCCCAGATCTGCCAATCGATTTTTATAACTGTGTTATAAAATGTCTGCACCTTTCACGCATGCAGGATAACTAAAATATCTGTCAACGTGTAAGGAATCAGCAGGGAGGAAAATTTATTTTTGGAGCAGTGGACCCCTGGAATACTGCAGACTCGCTGGCTCAGGAATTGGACTACTGAGACCACCCCAGAGGGTTGGCTCAAACAAGACATTCCAATGCCAGGTATGTCACCTTGGAGGCAGTTCAGCTACAAGGAGACCTCACTTACATCTCTTTCATCACCAGGGAGGATTGTAACTAGTTGGTCTTGTGCTTTGATGGTCAACAGAAATTAAAAGGCAGTGAAGGTGTGGGATTTAAAGGAAGTTAATGATAATATTAATCCTTACAGCTTAAGGATAGCATTGGCGGATGTTCCTAAGTGCTTTAGGGCATATACTGTAGAGTGGACTGTGTGTTTTTAGTGGATGAATGCAGCAACCAATTTGCGCATGGGAATGTCCCACAAAAAACCATGAAGTGAATGACCAGTGCAGTGATGGGGGTTAACCTACATTGTTGGAGGTGCCGTCCTTCGGATGAGACGTTAAACTCAGGCCCTATCTGCCTGTTCAGGTGGACTTTAAAGATTCCACCTGGTCCTTAATGTTTTGTCTTAAAATTTAAAATGGTGGAAAATTCTTAAATTCAGCCTCAGTTTCGAGAAACGGTTTTCCCACCAGACAAAATAAAGGCTTCCAAATTAAGACTGAATTTAAGATTTTTTTTTCCTCCCACAATTCTTACATTGTGTAAAACAAACAATCTTGCGGGCTACAACTAGGGTGGAATGTCTGGCCTCCGACCTACTGTTTACACTGCTGCCGTTTTGCTAAATTTCCATATTTGTCTTCCCTTTTTCAAGCTAAATCTCATTTAACCATTTCACACTTGGGTTCGCCCATATTTACCAAAGCCCAGATATACAGTACTTGTACTTCAAAAAGCCCTGGTTTACATTATACGTCTCGGTTTAAGGTCCCAGTTCATGGAAGGTTGTGTCAGATTTGATGATTATGTTGCCTAACAATTAATAATAATTCTTGCATTTAATATAGCGCCTTATCATGTTGTTGAAACATCTCAAAGCGCTTCACAGGATATACTGGAAAGTGGATTGATTGTGTATTTTGTGGGAGAAGCAGCCAATTGTGCACCGCAATGTCCCACAGACAGTCGTGGATTGAGTGACAAATTATTTATTTATTTATTTTTCCACAATCTTCCTCAAAACACAAGGTCACTACACTTTTCAATAAATCCCATGAGGTGCTTTTAGAAGCCCTCCCAACGTGAAATAGTAGTATTATTATCATTGTCATTAATAATAATAATTAATTAATAATAATTATTATTATTACCAGTTTGCTCTGAACGCCCGCTGAGGAGTTGTCTGCAGTCAAGAACAGATGGTGAGGTAAACGATGACTCTTTGGAACCTGAGTTGGCCCCAAGGTTACACACCAGACACTGGAAGACCAGACTCGAGTGGATCCTCTGTGCTGGTCTCAGTGAGCCTTGTGGGTCCACATTACTCAGTCAGCAGTGTCAGCCTGGCTCAGTTGGTAGCACTCTCATCTCTGACTCAGAAAGGTCTGGGTTCAAATCGGGATTGGGAAGTCATATAGTTTAGGCTACACTCCAATACATTGCTGGGGAGATGCTGCATTGTTGGAGTGCTGTCCTTCGGATGAGATGTTAAACCGGGGTCCCGTCTGCTTGTTCAACTTGGATGTTAACAATCCTGTGGCTAGATTCAAAAAGAGTAGGGACTTTCTCTCTTCCGGTGTCCTGGCCAACAGTCCCCCAAATAAAGTTGGTCATTGTTTGTGAGACAGTGCTATGTACAAATAGGCTGCTCTGTCTACAAATACACACTCACTACACTTCATAGTAAAGACATGATAAGGAGATGTGATAAGGCTCTGTATCAGATGCAAAGGTTATTAATATGCTTATCTAATTCCCTCCTTAAAGCTAATATGGATTTTGCTTCAACCACAGTTCCAGGTGTGACATTCTATATGCAAACAACCCTCTGGGGGTCCATGCCAGTCAAACAGACATCTGCGAACTCTTAGTAGTTTGGTCTGGAGACTCCTAAGCATGGTGATGGTTTCCACGTGTGCCAGACACCCTGGTGACCCTAAAAAATCTACACAAGAGGAAACAAGCTGATAACAACAACAACAACAACAAAATTACATTTGCAAAGCGCCTTTCACGTCTGGAGGACGTCCCAAGGAGCTAGAATGTCCTAGCAATAACACAGCAATAAAAAAGACTTGCATTTGATACAGCACCATTCATGTCGGGAGGACATCTCAAGGCTTTTCATAGAATTGTACTGCAAAGCACTTCACAGGATTTACTGTAATGTATAATGACTGTATTTTGTAAGCGAATGCAGGAGCCAATTTTTCAACCACAAATGTACCACTATCCATCATGATGTGAGGGACCAATTTTTATTTGGGGGATTTTTTGCTAAGACATCAGGAGAAACTCCTTTTCTTTTTAAATCGTGCCATAGGACCTTTAGCATCCACCTGAGCAGGCACAAGCAAGATCTCGGTTTAATATCACATCCAAAGGACGGCACCTCTGACAATCCCTTTGGCACCGCACTCGAGTGTCAGCCTGGACTACATGAGCTCAAAGTCCTGACGTGGAGGATTCAATCCACAACCTTCTGACTCAGAGGCGCTTACTTCTGCTGTGATTTTTGTTAGAAATATAAATGTGCCACTCACCAGTTGAAGCTTTACATTGATTATTATGACCCGGTATAGAACATAACATCACAGGCTGAGATATCAGATAAGAACACAGGCTCAGTCAGTAACCGGGCATTTTGTGAGTCAAGCTAAAGGAGCGGTCAACATGAGGGAAGAGTTAAGAGTAACATTTATAACTGGCAAGATTGATCACTATAAAACTATTTAGAATGATATTGTTGGACACTGCTGTGCATAATAGGCAAACGTGTCAGCCAACCCCACATTAGGACTTTAAGCTTATTGTCCAGGCTGACACTTCAATGTGGTGCTGGGGGGGAGCAGACATTGTGGGAAGTACTGCCCTTCAGTTGGTGGGTTGAATTGTAGCCCTCGTCCTGTTAGTCCCTGTTCAGGTTGATGTTAAAGATCAGATGGCATGATTTGAAAAGAAAAGAGAAGGGAGGTTTCTCCCGAAGTCCCTTCCAACTTTCTCCCCCCAACAAAGTCATTCACTTCACTTTTGTTATGAGCTTACCGCAGTGGAAGTGGTAGGGCGTAGGTGTAATTTAAAGATAGATAGAAGGGGTGAGGTAAGAGGTTAGGGGTGCGGTGGGTGAAGGCGTGGCCGCTGATGGTGGAGTGGAGGGGATTGGGAGTTTGATCTGGGAGAATATATATCATTATAAATAATTGTTACAGACAATAGACATATGGAGTGAGTGTAACAATATATACACATGTATGTGCATGTGTTTATGTGTGTGTATGTATTTACATTTTTTTAGACAATGGCATAAAGCAAACCTTTCAGCCATAAGGCTTGTATTCACTATTATTTCATTTATTACTACACTTTACAATATATTCTGTGAAGTTCTTTGAGATGTCTCAACGACCTGATAAGGCCCCCCCCTTCCTTTCATCCTACCTCTGAGTTTATTTCTGCTGTTTATATATATATATATATTAATCTTGGATCCGGAGGACCTTTGCAAAAAGGTAATAGTGAACTGCCTGGTGTAAATCACACAGTATCATTCCTCCAACAGTTTTTAAAAGAAGCCCATGATATTAGCTTTAATATCTGTCACTGCTTCATTCAACACAGGTCAAAGTATTGGGCCTCCCATTGCCTTTTGTTTTTCACATGCTGTTCACCCGGTTCGCTCTATTTTCTGGCAACACATTTAAAACTCCCAGTTCTAAAGCTTCTAAAATAGAAAAAAAATGTGTTACCTTGGAAGTAGGTTATAAGCAACAGGATAAATCCAATTCTCTCTGGGCTGATTGCATCGGAACATGCCTGGCAGCATTCCTGGGTTTCAATTCCAAAAAAAAGGACTTTATTGAATTCCGTCCAGAGATATCATAACCTCAAAAAAGGCTACAATTACCCAGAGGGTTTTAGACGAAATCGGTCAGCCGTGTCTTTTGAAATGCAAGGTATTGCAATTGCCATTTGACTATGTGGGACCTGTCAAGGAAACTCATTCAACTGGACAAGTTGTTTACATAATCTACCATTCCTCACCCATCTTGTGGTGAGCGTACACCCTCCTCCGAGCTCCCTTTTCCCAGCACAGGTGCAGACTCTGGAATGAGGCGGGCTCGGCACCCATCCAAACACCCCCTCCCCCACCGCCTTCTCCCCGCACCCACAAGACTTCAACATCAATTGTTCCCTTAGGCTTGCACAGGTCAGTGATAAACACCCTCCAGATTATACACAATTAAATCAGCCTTCTCGTTCCTCACCTTTAATAAGAATAATCTTTGCATTTGATATCCCCCCTTATCATGTCATCGAGACATTTCAAAGTGCTTCACAGGCTATCATTTACAGTCAACTGACTGTGTATTTGGTGGGTGAAACCGCAGCCAATTCGCACACAGCAATGTCCCACAAACAGTCATGAAACGAGCGATCAGTAATATTTGCGGGATACCTTTTGAAATGTAAAGGGGGATTTTGACTAGGACACCGGGAGAGAGAAACTCTCTTCTTTTTTCAGATTACATCATAGGACCTTTAATATTCACCTCAACAGGCAGATGGGACCTTGCTTTAACATTTCATCTGAAGGACGGCACCTCCAACAATGCAACACACAAGCAGGGCTACACTGGAAATGTCAGCTTAGATGATAGGATTCCAAGTCCCCATGTGGGTCTTGAACCCACAACCTTCAGATTCAGAGGTGAGAGCTCTACCACTGAGCCAGCCTGTCACGTGTATCCCTCTGGATTGCAGTGAATTTCCTTTAAAATGTATTTACACTTTTCTGGGATGGACTTGATGAGCTGAATGGCCTCTCTTTCCATTCCCTCCCCATTCCTGTTTTCCTCTGCTCCTAAAGGCCACTTGCCATTAATGGTAACTTTGATTTGTGCTCGGTTGAGCAATCAAATTGTCAAGAGAAACTAGATACACATCACCCAGGGCTTTGAGAACAAACCATTGGCAATTTGCCTCCTCTGTGGGAGGTACTGACACGGTAGCAGACATGTCAGTTCTCAGGAGTTCATGGTGAAAGCATAATCCTTAATCAACTCAACTGGAGAATGCTGGAATCTCAATTGATAGCTTGCGACCTGCAGTGCACCATAGGAAGGCAGTGAGAACAAGCTTTGGTTAAAGAATGCACACATTCATTTTAACCCAACGGGTTTATTTGATAAAGGTGCAACACAGCAATCAGCCTGGCTCAGTCGGTAGCACACTCACCTTGGAGTCAGAAGGTTGTGGGTTCAAGCACCACTTTGGATCTTTAACACAGCATCCGTCCGAACAGGCACAGGTGGGAAATTGATTTGATATCCTGACTCAGCACCTCTAACATAATAATAATAATCTGTCCATAAGGAATCCTGTAGCGTAGTGGTTAGCGCGCTCGCCTCGCAAGCAAGAGGACCCGGATCCGATTCCCGGGCAGAGCAAAACCTTAGGCAAGTTTCCTTACTTCACGTGCCTCTGGTTGCCTAGCAGTAAGTAGGAATCCAGTTGATTGGCAGATTGCTTTTTGGGCGTATTAATAGAATCATAGAATCCTACAGCACAGAATGAGGCCATTCGGCCCATCGTGCCTCTACTGGCTCTTTGAAAGAGCTATCCAATTAGTCTCACTCCCCGTTCTTCCCCATAGCCTTGCAATTTTTTCTTTTCAAGTATATATCCAATTTCCTTTTGAAAGTTATTATTGAATCTGCTTCCACCACCCTTTCAGGCAGTGCATTCCAGATCGCTGTGTAAAAAAAAAGAACTCCTCCTCATCTCCCTCTGGTTCTTTTGCCAATTATCTTAATTATTTCCAATCCCTGCAAAAAATAATAATAATTTGGTCACTCAATCCACCAATGCTTATGGGACACTGCTGTGCACAATTGGCTGCCGCTTTTCACCACAAAATACACAGTCAATCCACTTTACGGTATATTCTGTGAAGAGTTTTGAAACGTTTCAACGACCTGCTGAGGCGCTATATGAATTGCAAGGATTATTATTATAATAGCTCTTATATCAACCATTGCATCTGATACCCCATCAAATTATCTAATTCATGACTTCTTAAAGATGAAGAAGGAGATAATTTGTTCCCCAAAGCATTGGGGATCTAATGACAGAACATTGCCAAGAAGCTCTGCTACAGGGTTCTTCAGAAAACAACTCATGAAGAACAATAAATGAGGCCCAACAATTAACATATTGACTTTCAGCACAGTTAAAATGAGATCGTGGGCCATCATAATCACCCTGACCTCCAAAGGAAAAGAAAAAAAGCAACAAATGTGCAATAGCCCTTTGGTCACCCTCCCTGAACCTCCACCCATCCTGATCCCAACCCACAACTCAGGTCCAAATCCTTTGTTGTGTTTTGTTGTTTTGTTGGGGGAGCGTCACTGTATTGGGTGAGGTGCCGGCTTTCAACTGATACATTAAACCAAGGTCAGGTCCTGTCTATGCTCTGTTGTTTAAGATCCCGCTGCACTTTTGGAAAAGAGAAGGCAGTTTCTCCCAGTGCCCTGGCCGATAAGTTCCATACCCCCTCCCTGAGTTAAAAAAGGTCACTCGCTTCATGGCCATTTGTGGGCTATTGCTGTGTGCAAATTGACTTCAGTTTTCATGTGCAAAAATAACAAGTCACTGCACTTTATAGTGAAGAACAACAACTTGCATTTATATCAACAACAACTTGCATTTATATTCTGCCCTTCACGCGGGGTAGCATTTTGGAGAACTTAAGCCTATCACCGAGCTGGGGGTAGGGGGGGAAGACACCCTAAGCACGGTCGAAGAGGAAGGTCTTCTAGGTGCGATCTGAAAATGGGGAAGAAGGTCGATGCCAGCTAAGCGAAGGAGGCGGGTAGTGGATTGGGATGATCGGGATGTGGGGAGCGGGTAAAGCCATTTGTAGATGAGTGAGATGATCTTGAAGTTGATCCATAATTGAGCCAGGACGTGACAAAAGCGTGGACGAGGGTCTTGGGTGCGTCTCAAATTCATGGGACACTTACTCTAATTGATTGCAGAGGTCGCCCCTCGTAATAATAATAATAATAATCCTTGCATTTGATATAGCGCTTTTCACTTCTTCTAGACGTCTCAAAGTGCTTCACAGAATAGACTGTAAAGTGAATTGACTGTATATTTGTGGGCGAACGCGGCAGCCAATTGCGCACAGCAGTGTCCCACAAACAGTCGTGGATTGAAAATGACCAATTTTATTATTGTTTTGTTTTGGAAGGATTATTATTAGGCGTGTGGAGTAAGGAAACTTGCCCAAGGTTTCACCCTGCTTGGAATTGAACCCAGGTGTCTCGCTTGCAAGGCGAGTGATCTAACCACTGAGCTACAGGACTCCACGTACAGTGTTGAGTGGTCCTGATGCACTTTCTATACATGGGACCCCTCATGGTTATTGACCACTTGTTCACAGCGGAGCCAGATTTGAAACAACTGCTGAGTGGACGGATCTGAGAGGCTGCAGCAAAGGCCACAGGCTGTGAAACCTGAGACTGCCGAGCAGCTGCTGATATCAGAAGGTGGCCGGTTTACAACTTTAGTGGCAGCCGTGTCAATGACCCTGCAGGCCTCTGCAGCAACCATTAGCTAACGACATGTGGAGTCCTGCAGAGTAACGGTTAGCGCGCTCGCCTCGCAAGCGAGAGAATCCGGGTTCGATTCCCGGCACGGTGCGAAAACTTAGGCAAGTTTCCTTACTCCACACGCCTCTGTTTACCTAGCACGAAGTAGGAACCAAGTTGTTAGTCGATTGGCAGATCACTTTTTGGGTGTAATAATTCCTTCAAATTTAAAAAATAATAATATAGTAACTCAATCCATGACTGTTTGTGGGACACTGCTGTGCGCAATTGGCTGCCGTGTTTTGTCAACAAAATACACAGTCAATTCACATTATATACAGTATATTCTGTGAAGCGCTTTGAGCCATCTCGATGACGTAATACGGCCCTATATCAAATGAAAGGATATTATTATTAATATTATCATTGTTATTAATGCAGTACATCCTAAGCAGTGTGTTGAGGTATCACCTTAGATATATGAGTTCCAAACCCCAACATGGGGGCTTGAACCCACAACCTTCTGGCTCAGAGGCGAGCGTGCAGTCAGACAGAAATCCCAGCAGTGAAGAGCTCCTTACCAAGCAAATGACATTCATTTGTTCAGCAGTGTGACAGCTAGCAGCAGGTGGTAGCTTTAATCTGCACGTTATCTGTGTAGTAGAGTGACGTACACTTTTGAAAGTCAAGGCCTGCTGTCTTCTGATGCCTCGTGTTTGCTTATGCAAAGTAGGTTCAATTAGCACAACTCGCTCTAGTGCGACAGTCCAAAGGCAAATTGTTTTTTCCGTTTCGGGTTAGCTTAAGGATTTCAGTGTTGCCTTCAATAGTAATTCTATAATAATAGTAATCCTTGCATATGATATACCACTTTATCACATCATTGAGATGTCTCAAAGCGCATGTGAGGCGAGCGAGCTATCCACTATGCTACGGGTCATTCGTTTCACGGCTGTTTGTGAGCCATTGCTGTGCATTTATTGATGGCCTACAAAATATACAGTCACTACACTTTACATTATATTTGACTGCGCTCCGAGATGCTACCCTGAGTGAACGGCACAATGCAAATGCAATTTATTGTCGTCATTATATATTTTGTGAAGTGGTTTGAGATGTTTCAACAACAGTGAATGCAAGGATTATCATTATTATACATCAAACGTATGCCGACCAGTGACTGAATGAATGCGTTAAAAAGGGTGGGCTGGGCACATCTAGTACACCCAAGGACCAGTTGATGTATTAATTATCCTCGGGTTGCTTTCATCGAAAAACTATTATTTAGGACCATCGGCTTTAATTAACATATCACACATTGCAATTTTCACCCCAGTATGTGCCGCTATGCTCGGTGACTTGAGTCGACATTTCTTTAGAGCTTCTTGCTAGAAGGTATTTTATCGAGTCTTCCACAGCCAAAGCTGTGCTTGCAGGACAAGAAAGGCTTCCCGTGTTCACTTAACATGGAGTCTGTAGACGTTCGCCTGCAAACTACATGGACACTGCACATCACAGAAAATCCTCGTCAGCACTGCGAGACATCCATTCTCCAATCATCAAAATTCTACAGCAAATATAAGGATTATTACTATCATTACTATTAATAATGTAACAAATATTTTAGCCTAAATAGGCTGTTCCCACTTGTTGGGGATTCTGGAACCAAGGGACATAAATATAAGGTGTTCAGGTGGATGTTAAAGATCCCATGACGTTATTTGAAAGAAGAAGGGAATTTCTCCCATCGTCCTGGCCAATAAATCCCCCAAATTAGATTAACTACATGACTGTTTGTGGGTCACTGCTGTGTTCAATTGGTTGCTACGTTCCACCCACAAAATATACAGCCAATCCACTTTACAGTGAAGCCTGTGAAGCACTTAGAAACATCTCAACGATGTGAAAAGGTGCTATATCAAATGCAAGGATTATTATTATTTTATTAATACGGTATTATGTTTTGGGAGCTGGAGCCGTAATATAGAAAGATTAAAAAAAATTGGCTGAAAGTTGACGGTTGCAAAGTTAAGTGCATTTTTAACAATTTGCTGTAAACCGCACACTCTGAAATGCCACATAAATAAATCTAAAGTAAATCTGGAACCGGGTGGTATTCTTCCTCTAGGATTTTCTATACAATGTCCCACACACCATTTACTCTGTTCTGTTTGACCCGTCACAAACCTCATCACTGTGTTTCTGAGTAACAGCATTTCACACTAATCGTGTCAGTGTGTTTACTTCTTAGAAAGTGAAGTCTTTTATTTCATGATATATATTTTTGTGGAGAGCCCTAGCGTATGATTAACACGCTCGCCCTGCAAGCGAGAGGACCCGGGTTTGATTCCCTTGCGCGGAAAAACCTTAGGCAAGTTTCCCTACTTCACACCCCTGTGTTTACCTAGCAGCTGCACTTTGCCTACAAAATACACGGTCAATTCACTTTACAGTACATTCTGTATATTCTGTGAGAGCGCGACCGACTGAGCCAGGGAGAAGGATGAATTGCTAGATGAATGATCAGAAACCCTGGCTGATTTTCTCTTCACTATTCTAAGTGTTGAAATAAATGTTAGAGTATGAAGGAGGCATGAACATTGGTCTCTATGGCTCAGCCACAACTGGTTAAACTCACCGAAATATTGAGTGAATAACAGCAATTTCTTTGTCAGTTTCACAGCAAGAAAAGGCATTTTCACTTTTCCTTTAACCCAGGCTGTTATTAAGAGCTGTCCATTGCTCAAAAGGAAGCAATTTATTGCTGTAATGAGAAACGCAATAAAGTCTCTAACAGGTCAAATCCACAGGAAAGTGTTTAGTTTTTAGCCACCAAATGTTTTTGAAAAGGAAAAAGAACATCCATTTTATTGGCCTGGGCTGCTTCATATTACTAGGTTTTATGAAAAACTGAAGGTTTGGGTTTTAGGAAATGGTCTTGAGAAAGTGGAACTGTTGAAGCAGGTGTAGAGTTATAATAAAGTAATAATCCTTGCATTTGATGCAGCGCCTTATATTGATGAGACGTCTCAAAGCGCTTCACAGAATATACTGCAAAATGAATCGACTGTTTATTTTGTGAGTGAAACACAGCAGGCAATTGCACACAGCAGTGTCCCACAAAGAGTCGTGGATTGAGTGTTCAAATATGTATGTACGTATGAATGTATATATATATATGTATGTGTGTGTGTATGTATGTATATTTTAAACATCTCAAAACGCTTCACAGGATTTTTCTGTAAAGTGCAGTGACTGTCTTTTGTAGGCGGGACAATTTTTCACACACCAACGTTTCACAAACAGCCATGAAATGAATGATCGATTTTAAATTGAGAATTGCTTGGTGGGGACACCGGGAGAAACTCCTCTTTTCGAATAGTGCCACAGAATCTTTGACGTCCACCTAAACAGGCAGACGGGATTTCTGTTTAGTGTCTCATCTGGGATGTCAGCCTCGACTGTGTGAGTTCAAAGTCCCTGACGTGCAGCTTGAAACCCACAAACTTCAGACTCAGAGGAGAGAGTGTTACTGACTGAGCCAGTCTGATGCTCTCGAGTTGTGCATTTACAGCCACAAATAATAACACAAATTAGTGACACAGCCAATTTTTCTCACAAGTTAAAATTTGTCGAAACGTTCGTTTGCAAAACAGACAGAAAAGCCACGTTGAGCTGAAGGAAAAAGTGCTCCTTCAATCCTCCAAACTGGAGCATCGTCACTCCACTATAGCTCTAGCTCGGAGCCCAACTAGCAGTGTTAAACACTTTGAGACGTCCCCACCAAAGTGAAGGGTACTATATAAATGTAAATCATATTGGATTGTGTATCCCCCCACCCAAAATCCCGCCACACAAGTCTTTCAGTCCAATGCTTTATTTTTTCTCCGATAAAATCACTTTCTGCTACCAGAATAATGACTGCAACAAAATCACATTTCCCAAATGTGTTAAACTCATCGGAGTTTGTTACCAGACTGACCTCGGTGTTATCACGAGGAAGTTACTGCTGAAACAAAGTTTTTACACTTCAAGGAGCTGTGCAATTATTCTCAGATAAATGTAATACTGATAATAGTTCAAAGGACATGTTAATTGTAAACACAAGCCAAATCCCCAATGGGTGGGATGGTCCTCGCTGGACAAGCAATGGGAAACCTGCCCCCATGCTCTCCATGGCGAGCTATGTGGTTTTAGCTGGTTACGCCTGGCACAGTGGTAGCACTCTTCCCTCTGAGTAGGAGGTTGTGGATACAAGCCCCACGTCAGGACTTGGAATCACATAGTTCTAAGCTGATAGTTCAATGCAGTGCTGGGACGTGTGTTGCATTGTCGCGGGTGCTGTCCTTTGGATGAGACATTAACCAAGGTCTCGTCTGCCTGTTCAGGTGGACGTTAAGGAGCCCGTGGTGCTATTCCAAAAAAGGGAATTTTCCCTGAATAAAATTGGTCACTCACTCCATGGCTGTTTATGGGACATTGCTGTGCGCAATTGGCTGCTGCATTTCGCCTACAAAATTCACAGTCAATCCACTGTACAATATATCCTATGAAGCACTTTGAGACATCTCAATGACGTGTTAATGCGCTATAACCAACGCAACGGATTATTGTTTTTAAACTGCAACAGGTACCCGAACCCACATTCTGGGGTACCCAAGCTTCAGCTCTTGCCAACCTATGCCTAGTACTCTCTGGAATTAGATGAGGATTCCAATCTAGACACAGGAAAATTTCCCAGCTTTGGGTGGAGCTCTCAGCCTGGTTCAGATTCTGCTATGACACCGATAGCCAAAAACAAAGTAAGCCGATTAACAGTAGGTGAGACGTGTGTGAAGTCAGAACAAACAGAGACCTTCTAAAACCATGACAGATTTGACTCAGTCCCGTTGAAAGAGATAGGTCCTGGTGCTATTTTTTTTACTTCCTTATTAGTCACAACACACGGATCTGCCATGCAGGCTGGATAAATTGACCATAAAAGGACAATATTTCTGTTTGCCTGCAGATTTCACAATCCATCTACATCTCCCGTCTTCCAAAGATCTACAATTGATAGCTGGAAAATTCTATGTGTGTGTAGTGTCATCCAAATCAGGGCAAGTTTTTATCTCTTCTACTGTAAATCCTTTGCTAATTATTTATAACCCACGTTGTGAAACTGTAGATAGCAATAATAAGCAACACATTGCTATTCTCTTAACCCCAGTCAACCTCCCCATCGCAAAAGGGTCTACATAGTTTACCGAAAACACATTCTGGAATGAAAGCAAAGCAAAGGATAAAAGAAAATGCTGTCAAAGCTTTGGAATATGGTTGCTACGCAAATAGAACTGCATATGCCAGAAAGGAAAGCACAACTTTGAATTTACTGCCACTGAAAAGCTTTAAAGAAATGATAGGAATTTTTAAAAAAAAGTATTCTCTGCCAAAGGAGCTCATCTTATTTCTCTCGAGGTCTTATACAATGGATTCATTCGTGTGCTGTTTTATTTTGGGTGAGAAACAGAAAGATATTGCACTGTGATATGCGTGTTATAAATAACACAGAGGCATCAAATGTAACCAGTGTTGGTGGATTCCCTTTTTAATACTAAATAATGCTCCTTGCATTTGATATAGCACCTTATCACGTCATCGAGACGTATCAAAGCACTTCTCAGCGTAGACTGTAAAGTCCAGTGGCTGTGTATTTTGTGGGCGAAACACAGCAGCCAATTTGCAAACTGCATTGTCCCACAAACAGCCATGGGGTGACTGACTATTTTTTTATTTGGGGGATTGTTGGCCAGGACACCGGGAGAAACTTCTCATCTGAAGGAACAGCACCTCCGGCAAAGCAGCACTACCCCTCCTCCCTGTATATAGTTATTATATAATAATAATTGTGTACATTATATTAACAATATAAAAATAATAATAATAGAAATAATAGTGCTTGCATTTGAACACAGCGCCTTTCACGTTGGGAAGACGTCTCATAGCGCTTTGCAGCTTCCTGTAGGAACTAGAGGAAACCGAATGCAAAAACAAGTTAAGGCTGAATTCGACAATTTGCCAAATCTGGTCATTGTAAAATTCTACTGAGAAAGAGCATTTGTCAGATCTCACGAAGACCACTGGAAGCATTGTAGAGAAATGGCCAGGAGGAGCTTCCTTCTCTTTTCAAATAGTGCCATGAGTTCTTTTACGTCCACCTGAATAGGCAGACGGGACGGGACCTTGGTTTAAAGTCTTGTCAAAGAACAGCACAATGCAGCACTCCCCCAGCATCGGGCTGGAATGTCAGCCTGGACTGGATGAGTTCCAAGTCCCGACGTGGGGCTTGAACCCATAACCTTCTGACTCAGAGGCGAGAGTGCTTCCGACTGAGCCAGGCTGCCACACCGTATATCATCATATAATCTTGGGAACATATCCACGTGAAATGGAACGAGAGATTTTAATTGATTATCGGGCTGTAAAGCTGCCCTGGGATTTGAAGCACGACAGGTTAGCGTAAGAGTATTCCATTAACAGTTTAAAAAAACGGTTCGAGAATAGAGGGATACAAAATTATTAGTGATATTGATGTTCTAAGCAGCTCCTCGTGGAATTCTTAACCTTGAAATAAATTTGATTTATAATGTTTACATGCTGAGAAGGAATATTAATGCAGTCATTTCAATAATGAATAAATCAAGCTGGCTTGCAGCTTTCCATTCCACTTGTGCAGCGATTCTTGTGATCTCTTTGCTGTTAAGACTAGAAATACCCCTTCATGTGTCAAGCTGGTATGTGTCTTGCCTTTGAGTCAGTACGTTGTGGGTTCAAGCACCATATTGTGACTCGGAATCACGACAGTGCTGGGGGTGTGTTGCATTGTTGGAGGTGCAGTCCTTCAGGTCAGATGTTAAATTGAGGCCGTCTGCCTGTTCAGGTGAATGGTTAAGATCCAGTGGCACTACTCATAAAGATAAGGGAATTTTTTCCTGATGTTCTAGCTAACAAACCCCCATCGGTCATTCATTTCACGGCTGTTTGTGGGTAATTTCTGTGTGCAAATTGGCTGCACTGCCTAGACTATATGAGTTCAAAGTCCCAATATGGGGCTTGAACTCAAACCCTGCTGACTGAAAGGTGAGAGTGCTACCGACTGAGCCCGGCTGACACCTAAAGTACTTGTCTCAATGCAGTTTAATAATATCCCAGATGGTTCTCGGTTTGCCACATTTCCACTGTGGGAGCAATTCAGTCTAATTTGACAAAATAAAAGATAAGACTGACAAGTTCACAAAAATTCTGAGCCAAGAGTCAAATAGTATACATTTTTGGTCGGAGGTTTGATAAGTACAGAGTTGGGTGCTGGCCAATAGCTTAACACTACAGCCAAGTTAGAACAGCATGGATCTGAAATAGCATATATAAAAATGTTGTTTACTGTAAAGTTTTTCTGCAGCTTCCTATAATCCGTAAAATGGAATGAGGCATAATTAATGTAATTTAATAGGCAATTCTAACTTCTAATGATACTTTACAATAACAACAACTTGCATTTTATATAGCGTCCTTCAGATGGGGTAGCGTCTTGGAGCATTTAACAGTGGCAGAGCCTGATGGGGAGCTGAGGGAGAACGAGGGAGGGGTGGGTGACCATAAGCACAGTCGAAGAGGGAAAGGAGGGGGCAAGGCGGAGGGACTGGGGGAGAGAGTTCCAAAGCTTCGAGGCGTAGTGGTTGAAATGTGGCTCTGATGGTGGAACGGAGGGGACAAGGGGCAAGAAGGAGGCCAGCAATGGCATTAGATGGAGGGAGAGGAGGTCAGAAAGATATATTTCTGGCCTCCTCTCTCCCCACTCCATTACTTCATATGTAAAAAGGCACTGGTTGGCCTTCTTTTGCAAAATTTTTGACCAGACTATAGTTAGAGGGTTTTTTTCTCTCTCTGATGGTGAATTTTACATTTTCTTTTTCCATTGTTGCTTGACATATGGAGAGCTGCACCCTCTGGGTAATTTTTTGCATTGACAGCATCAAAGATCTCTGTTATGATGTGAAATTCTTCATATAAAAAAATAAAAGAATGCTTGATTGATTTCATCTGTTTCTTTTTCCTGAGCAGTTTCTGGCTCTGTTGCTCCGCAATATGGAAAGAGAAATGCTACTTTTTTTTTCTCATCAGCCTAAAGATGTCCCAAAGTTGACCCGATTTCTCTGCTGTTTTGGAAAAAATGAAATTAATTGTTTTTGAAAGCCTGACTAATGCTATGTTTATACGTCCGGAAGCAACTCAGCTTCGCGAACATCAATGCGAAGATGGGACCTAACAAAGGGTACACTCTCCGCAATGCCTAGCTTGCTGCATAACTTTAATGTAAATATTCTGTAAAGTCGATTGACTATGTAATTTGTGGGCAAAACATGCACAAAACACAAACAGTCATAGATTGTGTAACCAATTTTTTTTGTTAGGAGGGTTTATTAGCCCCGGAAAGCAATCCGCCAATTGACTAACAACCATGGTCCTACTTACTGCAAGGTAAACAGATTCATGTGGAGTAAGGAAACTCATCTAACGTTTCGCCCTGCCAGGGAATCAAAACCAGGAATTGCAAATCCCCCGATCCTTCCCGTTTACCAACACCCTTAATTTCCAAGTGTCTATTGATCTTTCCTACTGAATACTTCTACACTTCAATCTCCCTTTTAAGCATCGACTTATTAACAGTACTTATGACCTTTCAGGATGGCGCATTCCACATTGTCGCACTCCATGTTCTCACAACCCATTGAAGAACCTTTTCCTGGTTTTACAGGAGAGCAACGAGGATAATCCCCAGTGTCAAAGGATTAAGCTACAAGCAATGATTAGGCAAGCCATGCCTCTTCAATCTTGAATATAGACATCTTGAATAATACTTTACGATGCACCAAGACAGTGGAACAAAAGGATACAGACTTAGTTGCAAATAAAGGGCAATTTCAGGACAGACACCAGAAAGTATTTCTTTGCCTAGAGGGTAATTAATGACTGGAAGAGATTGCCAGAAAGGGTGGTTGAGAAAAGAATGTCCAAACCAATCTTGTCCTCTTGTGAATGAAAGCACTGGGGACTAAGCTGATTCACACATCTGAGGTTCACCCAGTGCTTAAAATGCATATAAAAGCTGGGGGATATGTCATCTGAATAGTTCTTTTCTGACTGGGAGAGCCAGCATAAGAGGTCTCCAAACCACACCGAGTCCCTTAAAGTAATAGTAGCTCTTCGGAATTTATCAAATAATATTATAGTTTGTTTCTGCATGGCAGAATATACAGTTAAAACACTCAATTGTGCATAGCAGTTTCCCACAAACAGTAGTGGAGTGAGTGACTAAAGCAAAAGGCACAAATATCTATACCAACTTTAAAAAAAATGATTATTCTTAGCTAATGCATCACCACCCTATCCTAGATTTATTTTAATAAATCAAGCTTTGATGGTGTACTGCCCTCTGTCCCAGCGCTTCGGGACGTTCCTCCCGACGTGAAAGGCGCTCTATAAATGTAATTTTGTGGTTGTTGTTGTTGCATAGGCACCGGCTCGGTACTCCTGCTGTGTTTAATTGAAGAGCTTGAGTGGATTTTTCTCGAGTGGATTGTGCGTCAGCCGAGCTCAGTGGTAGGCTTCTCACTTCTAAGTCAGAACGTTGTGGGTTTAAGACACAGGTCAGCACTTCGAATCACACAGTCTAAACTGACACTCCAATGCAGTGCTGCGATTGCGTTACATTCTTGGAGGTGATATGCTTCGGTTGAGTCATTAAACCGAGGACCCATCTCCTGTTCAGGTGGATGTTAAAGATCCCATGGCACTATTCAAAAAGAGAAGATCTTGAGTTTCTCTCTTCTGATGTCCTGGACAATATTCCCCCAAATAAAACTGGGCATGCACTCACTCCATGGCTGTTTGTCAGACATTGCTGTGCGCAAACTGTCAGCCGCTTTTCACAGTCAAACCACTTTACAGTATATCTTGCGAAGCTCTTTGAGACGTCTTGACGACATGAAAGGATTATTATTATTATTTTCTGTTTCATGTACTCAGGCCCTTCGCAGTGGCTCAACTCTAAAGCCCAGTTATTGCTGGGGGCAAGCACAAGTACGTTATACAGTGCGATCTTAAACGGAGATGCCAAACTGACTTTAGCTTTCTTTAGTCACGTTGCCATTTTTTAAAAAGAAAGGAAACAAGTGCTCTCAGGGAGAGAGAGAGAGAGAAAATAAACTGATGCCATCGAGGTGCTTATGTTTTGTATCTTTTTCTCCTTTCAAGCTCACAGTTCAGATGACACTGCACTTGCAAGGGAACACATGTCTTGTCTTAGCAACTCACAATAAATCTTTTAAGAAGATCCGTGGTAATGAAAAGCCCACATCCCTGCTAGGATCAATTTCAGCTTTACGTGAAGTCTCTGCTTTGGCAAGTTCTGCTCCATCGTATTTGTGGGCAAGCCAGAGAGTGACCTTATAAGGTTGCAAACCAATGGTGTGTGGGGGGGGTCACATAACATTCCCATGTTGGGGAATAGAGAAAGAAAGTGTGTGTGGGTGTTGAAAAATTATTGTGGCAATTGGTTGTTCCTTCGTGCGTTGCTGTTAGAACATATCTGGTTTCAGTTTACGCAGTGAAACCCTCTTGGTTTAGATTTAATCGCCGTGTTAAACCAAACGAATAAGAGACAAACACGTCACAGACTCGCTCTCAGGTTACTAAAAGTGCTCCAGAAAACCTCCTTCAAGGCCCATCTCAAGACCCTCCTCTTTGACTGCGCCTGCCCTACCCTTCCTGCCCTCCAGCCCTCATGATCCCAACTCGGGTCTAAATCCCTGACTGTACAGTGTTTTGGGAAGTCCTCCCGATGTGACAGGCACTATACAAATGTAATTTGTTGTTGTTTTAAACCAAAATCCCTTCAGTCCCAATTACCTGGACTTTCCCCCAGCCTCCTGCAATTTACTCCCTTTTAGATATCTATCTAGTTCCAATGATACCCCATAAGAAACTAAAACAGAGAAAGCTGGGAAAACTCAGCAGGTCAGGCAGCATCTATAGAGAAAGGAAACTGAGTCAACGTTTCGGGTTCCCGACCCTTCGTCAGAACTGGGACATGTTGAGAGGGAGAGGTTTTTAAGGACAAGTTGAGTGGGGGGGGGAGGCAGGACAAGGACGACAACGAGGACAAAAAAGTAGACAAAGGAGAGAATGTGTTAGTTGATGGACAACTAACACATTCATCAACCGTTTCCTCAACTAACACATTCTCTCCTTTGTCTTCTTTTTTGCCCCAGTTCTGACAAAGGGTGGTGGACCCGATACGTTGACTCACTTTCCTTTCTCTATAGATGCTGCCTGACCTGCTGAGTTTTCCCAGCTCTCTCTGGTTTTGTTTCAGATTCCAGCATCTGCAGTATTTTGCGTTTTCCCCATAAGAAACTGTTGTGATCATTAGCCACCTAGCTCCTTTTATAATAATAATTATCTTTAATAAATAATAAATAAATAATCTCTGCATTTGATACAGTGCCTCATCATGTTGTCTGGCCATCTCAAAGCGCTTTACAGGGGTTTACTGTGAAGCGTAGTGACCGTGTACTTTGTGGGCAAATGTGGCATCCTCTTCGAGCCCTTCTCTAAATATAGTCCTGGAATGATCCTGGTTGCTCTTTTCTGAATCCTCTTCAAATATTCTTCAATGATCATTTGTTATAATATATCCCTGCATGAGATATATTAATTTGATACAGAGCCTTCATCAAAATGTCTCAAAACGCTCACAGAATTTCACTGGAAAATGTAAAGCAGCAATGTCCCACAACCAGTCCCAAAGTGAATAACCAATAACCAATATTATCTGGTGGTGGGAGTGGTGGGGGGTGGGGTGGGGGATGGGAGAGGAATGTTGGCCAGGACACCAGGAGACTGAAACTCCCTTCTCTTTTCCAATAAGATCTTTAACATCCGTAGGAACAGATACAGACAGGACCCAGGTTGAACGTCTGGAACTGAAGTCCTGATTTTTTAAAAACTTGGAATCTGGTTTTCTTTTCCTCCTCCTCCTCCCCCTCCTCTCCCCCCCCCCCCCACCCCACTCCCTCACCCCGCTCCTCGCCCGCAGTAGTGTCTACGCACTTTTTTTTATTCTCAGAGTGTTATTTTACCAGGTTGTTCAACCTGATAAATACTTCAGAGAGATGCTGAGTGAGAGAAGAGAGCAGACATGTGAAAGAGGAAGAGAAGAGAAGGAGATAATAAAAAGTGAGCGCTGTGCTCATCTGCCAACATTTTGAGGTCAACGGCAAAGCATTGGCTTTTTATTAACAGCTTCATCATGGGTGTTTTGGTGCGCGCAGATGTGTTATAGCTGTACAGTAGAATGGAATGTATATCCCATGTAAAGCAGCCAAGCCAGCTGGTGCAGTATCAGATTTCATGCGGTATTTAAAACACTCTGCTTATCGGCTGTCAACCGACTCAACCCAAGCGCATTCAGGTGTTGCAAGCACATCTACGTATTGATCGAGCAGGACAAAAACCTTACATTTCTACCTTTTTTTGGGGTGGGTGGGTGGGGGGGGGGTTTGACTTGACATGGATCCTTTTCTTAAAAACAAACATACACACACACAAGTGCGCACACGTACGCACACAAGCACAGTAGCCTCAAAGCTTTCTCATGGGTTGCAGACTGGTTTAACTGCACGCATAGAAATGAATGCAGCTGCTTTTGGCCACTTGCCATCCCGTTCAGCTTTGTTGTGGTTTCCGAAGGAAAGGCAAAAGGCACGAGTATTATTCCATAACCGTTCTAGACATTCTGCTTTAGCTATGGTGGGAGCTAATGGGCTCATCTCAGGGCGGAACCTTAAATTCACAGCATACTCCATTCAAAGTCATATTTGGCGCAGTCAAAGGTCTCGTGAGGAACTATTCCGTCACGTTGGTCAACTGTAAGGCCACCTGTTGTGTCTTTTTTTCTTTCTCTTTTTTAAGTTCCTAATTCATTAGTTAAGGACCAACATGGGGAACTGAGGCTTAAGCTGTTTGAATGAAGGATGAGCCTGTTTGAGTCTCTTTATTCTACTCCGGACTTTACCCTTAAATGCCAGGTGTCAGCTTGGCTCGCTCAATAGCGCTCACTCCTCCGTAGTCATGAAGGTTGCTGCTTTGAGTTCGAGCCCCTCATCTGGGATACTTTAAAAGACCCTTTAAGTGCAGGTGAACACTCCAGTGCAGTGCTGCTTGAGGAGGTGTGGGGGAGGGGAGCGCTGGACTGTCCGAGGTGCCGGCTTTCAGATGAGATGTTGAACCGAGGCCCCGTCTGCCTGCTCAGGTGGACCTTAAAGATCTCATGTCTGTCGCTATTCGAAAAGAGAAGGGAGTTTCTCTCTCCCGGTGTCCTGGCCAACAATCACCCAAAATAAAACGGGTCACTCACTCCATGGCTGTTTGTGGGATCTCGTTGTGCATAAATTGGCTGCTAAGTTTGCCTACAAAACAACACAATCATCGCACTTTACAGAGCATCCTGTGAAACGCTTCGAGACGTTCTCTTGACATGAAACATGTATCAAATGTAAGGATTATTTATTTGATAACACAACAGGAAGAGACTCGGAGAGGAATTGATGGTGTATTCTCCCTATCCTCAGGCAGAGTAAGCAGGTTCACCTTATGATTTCTGGGTAAACAACAACAACAACAACAACAAGATTCCATTTATAGAGCGCCTTTCACGTCGGGAGGACGTGAGTCCCTTACAAGCGTAAGCAAGGACTGTTGGTCTGAATGAACTATTTAGGTGTTGGAGTTAACTTTGGGAGAGTGTTGATAGTGAAGGGTGGAGCTGGGTGGTAGTGGTGAGCTTGTGAGCTTTGGGGGAGGGGGGGTTTTAACAATCAATAATAATGTTAATAATAATAATTCCTTATGTTTGATATAATAATAATCCTTGCCTTTCACGGTTGGGAGGATATCTCCAAGCGCTTGACAGGATTTGCTGTGATGTGTAGTGTCTTATGTGTTTTGTAGGCGATACTGTTCGCAATGAGAATGGAGACATGGATGGTGTAGAGGAGGGAGGGAGAAAAGGACTTTTAATAATAATAATTATAATAATAATTAATAAATAATAATAATTTGGTCACTCACTCCACGACTGTTTGTGGGGCACTGCTATGCGCAATTGGTTGCAGCATTTTGCTCACAAAATGCAGTCAATCCATTTGTGGAGTCCTGTAGCTCAATAGTTAGAGCACTTGCCAGGCAAGCGAGAGATCTGGGTTCGATTCCCAGCATGGCGAAATGTTGGGTAAGTTTCCTTACTCCACACACGTAGCAGTAAGTAGGAACCTGGTTGTTAATCGATTGCTAGATCGCTTTTCCGGGGGTAATAATTCCTTCAAAAAAAATTGGCCATTTCAATCCACGACTGTTTGAGGGACACTGCTGTGCGCAATTGGCTGCCGCGTTTCGCCCACAAAATATACAGTTAAATCACACTTTGATATTCTGTACAGCACTTTGATATGTCTTGAAGACGTGATAAGACCCTGTATCAAATGCAAGGATTATTATTATTATTATTATTTACAATGTATTCTGTAAAGTATTTTGCAAGAACCTCAAGAACGGAATAAGGTGCTTTATCAAATGCAAGGATTATTAGTATTACTAAGGAAGGAAGGAAGGAGGGAGGGAGAGAGTGTGAGTGAGGGAGGGAGGGAGTTGACTATACTACAGGGGTCAAGACTGTGTCTGTACTTTCTCAGTGGCATTTTACAGGCACCTGGTGCCATTTTGATCCTTTCACTGTGTCTCGCAAATCTTCTAAAGCTACTGACGAGCTTTGAGAAAGTCACAGATGTTCCTGTAATAATTCGCTCCTTCAGCATTGCTGCCCTTTGCCTTAGAACAGCCGTGCAGCGTTGTTAAAAGTTGCTTTTCTGCATTTCATAACGAGGGTTAGTGCTTTCCATAACAAGGGTTCCCGCTGAAGCATAGCTTTCTGTGTCTTTTACTGCTGCCACTATAATAAGTCAATCTATTTGTATACTTCAGACAGCTCATTCACATCGATCAATGCAATGAATCTGCAGCTGTCAATTAGCATCTGATAGGGTTGCTTAATGCTTAGACTGCCACTGCATGCTAAACGGTCTCTACCTTCAGATACCACAGGAGAGAAGTATCTCAACCAGCCAATGTAAATTTGCCAACCTTTGGAGAATCACCCCTATTTTGGGCACCCTACCCTCAAACACCACATCAGGAGTTGGAGCTCACAGTCTAGGCTGGCACTTCATTTCAGTGCTGTGGTGGGATGGTGCTGTATTGACAGAGGTGCTGTCATTCAGAATGAGGCGTTAAAACCGAGGTGTCTTCTGTGCCCTGTTCAGGTGGACTTCAAAGATCCTGTGGCACTGTTAGAAAAAGTAAAATGAGTTTCTGTCGGTGTCCCGGCCAACAATATCTACCCTCTGTGACACAACTGGTAAAAATAAACATTGTTCATTTACTTAATGGCTGTTTGTGGGACATTGCCGTATGCAATTTGACTGCTGCGTTCACTTGTATATACACAGTTACTAAATTTTACAGTGAAATCCTGAGAAGCGCTCTATAATATAGACATACAACATCAACAAAATTCCATTTGTAAAGCACTTTTCATGTCAGGAGGACATCGCAAGGCGCTGTACAGTCAAGGATCAGGACCTGAGTGTGGGGGTCAGGGTTGGGACTAGGGAGGGCGGAGGGGGTAGGAGGGCGGCTGAAGGCACGGTCGAAAAGGAGGATCTTGTATTGTGCCTTGAAGGAGGCAAGAGAGGGAGCGAGGTGAAGGGATTGTGGGTTGGAGTTCCAAAGGGTGGGGGCAGAGAGGCTGAAAGCCCGACCGCCGATGGTAGGGTAGATCGGGCGGAGGACATGGAGCAAGTTGGAGCCTGCTGAGCGGAGGGAGTGGACAAGTTGATAGGGGGTCAGCAGGTCAGGAGGGGGCAAGGCTGTGGAGGGCCTTGAAGGTGAGGATGAGGATGTTGAATTGGAGTTGGGTGGGGTGATGGAGTCATGGAGCTTGGTGCAAGACATGAGCTGCAGAGTTCTGGATGATCTGCATCTTGTGGAGAAGCCGACATGGAGTGAGTTTCCTTACTTGAGCCTTGAGGTGATGAATATATGTATGAGGGTTTCAGCTGCCTGAGAGGTGAAGCAGTTGTGGAGTCGGGATATTGTGGAGGTGGGGGAAGGCAGAGCGGGTCGTGGCACGGATACAGAGAAAGGACAGTTGAGGGTCAAACAAGATGCCCAGGTTCCTGACTGGCTTGGTGAGGTAGAATGTGCATGCATGAATGCCAATGCTGCCAGTGCCTGAGGTGCGGAGGCGCTGGCGTGAGTCAATCAGGATGGCCTCAGTCTTGCTGACATTCTGGCCCACGGCAGCAGAGAGATCGAGAAGGACAAGGAGGCATATTATTTGTTATAATATACAGTATATTGTAACAAAAGGTAATTGAAGAATTTGAAGAGGATTCAGAGAAGAACAACCAGGATGTTTCTAGGACCATGTTTAGAGAGGGGTTTAGAGAGGGGCCTGCAGAGATTAATTTAATTAATCAGCCAGAACTGAGGTTCGAGTATAAGAAGCAGGACTTATGAGATGGGGCTTGCAGAGGTCAACTTATCTTCGTTATACAAAGAGATTTAAGGGGACATGATCCAGGTCTCGAAGGAAGAGAATAAAAGGAGGACGAGGTCTGAATAATAATAATAATAATAATATTAATAATAATACTCCTCGCATTCGATATAACGCCTTATCACGTCTTCGAGATGCCTCAAATGTTTCACGGAATATGCTGTGAAGTGAATTGACTGTATATTTTGTGGGCGAAAGGCTGCAGCCAATTGCGCACAGCAGTGTCCCACAAACAGTCGTGGATTGAGTGACCAAATTATGACATTTATTTATTTTTGAAAGGATTGTTACCCCCTGAAAAGCAATCTGCCAATCTGGTTCCTATTTACTGCTACGCAAACAGAGGATGTGGAGGAAGGAAACTTGCCTAAGGTTTTGCCCTGCCCGGGAATCAAACCCAGGTCCTCTCGCTTGCGAGGCAAGTGCTCCACAGGACTCTACAATAGATGTGGGGCAGGATGAATATTCTGGAGTTTCTGATTGATTTGTCTTGGTGGGGCTGGTGGCGGGGGCTTTAGTGAGTACCCCACCTGCCCACCCATCCCCAGAAGACGGGGAAGGGTGCAATCCATCAGAGAGGATGTATTGTAAGGAATCCACGTCACACAAATGGGGATCCCTTCCAGTAACCGTAGGTGCATCATGTCAGGAGTTCCAATGCAATCTTATCTGCAGCCCACTGCAAGTCTTATAAGGAATGCCTAGAAGAAATAAGGCAAAATTAAATCCCAGAAGCGCCTCCAAAACTATTCATAGCAAGGATGTAATTTTCCCCCCCGCCCCCAAACATACACAAATGTACATTTCAGGTGAGTAACACAAAGCTATCCGTTGAAAATGTGGAGTCCCATAGCACAGTGGTTTGTGTCCTTGCATTGAGTTCATGATCCTCGTCCTCACCTTTAAGGCCATCCATGGCCTTGCCCCCTCCTACCTCTCTGACCTGCTGACTCCCTACCAACCTGCCCGCTCCCTCCGTTCTCGGGCTCCAGCCTGCTCCATGTCTCCCGCCCGACCCGCCCTACCATCAGTGGCCGGGCTTTCAGCCTCTCCGCCCCCACACTCTGGAACTCCATCCCACGGTCCCTTCACCTCGCTTCCTCCCTTGCCTCCTTCAAGGCCGGTCTCGAAACCCTTCTCTTTGACAGTGCCTTTGCTCTCCCTCCCACCTCTCTGCCTTCCCTCACCCCTACCCCACCCCTCCCCCATGCTAGGGGCCCCGACACCTGACTGCTTTGGGACATCCTTCCGATGTGAAAGACGCTCTATAAATGTGATTTTGTTGTTGTTGTTGCAAGCGAGAGGATCCTGGGTGGGGCGAAACTTTAGGCACATTTCCTTACTCCACACGCCTCTGTTTACCTAGCAGTAAGTAGGAACCTGTTTGTTAGTTGATTGGCGCATTGCGTTCTGCGGAGTAATAATCCCTCCAAAAAAATTTGACTGCCTCGTTTCACCCATCAAATGCACTTTACAGGATACTCTTTGAAGCGCTTTGAGACATCTCAATGACATGATAAGGATTATTAATGTTATTAAAACACTCAGCTCTGAGGATTACAGATGTAATAAGATGCCCTTATTACTGCCATCTGTGACCTTGAATTAATAGCTAGACACTGCCTATGTCACTGTACCTTGCATATTAATCCATGACCTTGGAATTAATAACCACATACTCCGCCTATACCATTGTATCCTGCATATTAATCCACAACCTTGAATTAATGGCTGTACACATGTCTGTACAATTGTATGCTGGATATTAACCCTCACTCATGTTGTAGCGATGATAAAACGAATCCGTTCGATAACTGATATTATTTTTCTGAGAAGATACAGTTGCATCAGAGGGAAGCGAATTTCAATCTCAGTTCCTGCAGTTGTACAAAGCCCCCCTGCCCTTTCAAAAGCCCATCACTGTGCTCCAGAGTATCTAAACCAGACTGAGAGTTCCATACGTACACATGATAAGGCCCCTGAGCCTGGAATGGAATGAGTGCTCTGTGGTCCCTTGAGGGATGCACATTGCTTTTCTAATTCCGGAGAGCATTAGGCGCAGGTTGGCAAAAGCCAAGGCTTGGGGGACCCCAGAGTGTGTGTTGTGGGTAACTGCTTGAGTTTTTCACGCAGAGGCTTTGTGAAGATGTGGAACACTCTGCCCAGAAAAAACGGCATTAAAAAGTCTGACAGGATAATAATAGTAATAATAATAATAATCATCCTTGCATTTGGTATAGAGCCTTATCACGTCTTTGAGATGACTCGAGGATCTAATAATGTGGAGTCCTGTAAAGTATTGGTTAAAGCACTCACCTTGAGAGAAGACCTGGGTTCAATTACCGGTTGGGGTAAAATCTTAGACAAGTTTCCTTACACCACATGCCTCTGTTTACCTCGCAGTAAGTAGGAACCCGATTATTAGTTGAATGGCGGATTGCTTTTCAGAGGGTAATAATGCCTTCAAAATAAATAAATAAAATAATAATAATAATTTGGTCACTCAATCCATGACAGTATGTGTGGCACTGCTGTTCGCAATTGACTGCTGTGTTTAGCCAATAAAATATACAGACAATTCACTTTACAGTGTATCCTGTGAAGCGTTTTGAGATGTTTCAATGTTTCAACGACATGATAAAGTGCTATATCAAATGCAAGGATTATTCTCATTATTATTATAGTGGAAAAGGCTCGATGGGCTGAATGGCCTCTGGCTGTTCCTGTTTTCCTGTGTTCCTCCGTTCCTATGACCTCAAAACAGCAGATAGAAAACTGAGATCCTGATTCATTCTGTAAATATAAGTGTCTTGGCTCCCAGTCTTAGTGAGCTGAATGGCATCGGTTTTCAGCTTTACTAAAGTCTCAATCTTACAAATTCCAGCTCCCAACCAAAAGATTAAGCACATTGCTCTTCCCTTTGTGGTTTAATTGGATTTCAATTCCGCAGGACTAGTCATACTGGTTCTGACTAAACCAGGAGCATGCTTAGCTTGCATATTAGTGAATCTAACTTGTGATGTCTTCACCCATCTTCAGATCATCCCCAGAAGACTTTCCTCTTCAACCATGCCTATGGTCACGGCCTACAAGCCTTTTCTCACTGGCTCGTCGTCAAACTACATCATAGTTCAGGTTCTGAGAAGCTACCCCATGTGAAGAGTCCTATGTAAATACAACAATAACAACAACTTGGATTTATATAGCGCCTTCCATGTCGGACGACGTCTCAGAGCACTTAAATGCTAGTTGTTAATGTTAATAACCATAATAATATAATTATCATTATTATTATAATAACCCTTGCATTTGTTATAGTGAACTTTCACATCGTGAGGATGTCTGAAACGCTTCACAGGAATTTTACTGTAAAGTGCAGTGACTGTGTGTTTGTTGGCAAACCCGGCAGCTAATTTGAGCCCAGCAATGTCCCACAAACAGCCATGGAGTGAGTGACCAATTTTATCTGGGATACTGGGAACAACTCCCTTCTCTTTTTGAACAGTGCAACAGAATCTTTAACATCCATCTGAACAGGCAGATGGAACCTCGGTTTCTTATATCATCTGAAGGACAGCAGTTCGGACAACACAACAACCCCAGCACATCACTAGCGTGTTAGCTTAGACTGTATAAGTTCAAGTACAGATGTGGAGATTCAGAGGTGAGATCACTACTGATAGAGCCAGGCTGACACAGTTGTTGTTTGTTGCAGTGTACCATCTTTTTGCATTTGTAGACTGAGAAAAAATGAAAAGAGTGAAATCCATATTCCCACACTAGCGTAGAATGATACAACTACACTGTCTAAATGAAGCACCGGTCTACTGGCAAACTATAATGGGTGCGATGTTCATATCTCATTCACTTCACACTTTATAATGTATGTCCTGCCACCTTCCTCTATGACTAAATACAACCAATAGCACCAAGAGGTATGAAAGAATCAAAATCTTTGATCATTTCACATGATCACAAATTTGGTTTGGATGAAGACTCCCCTGTGGTCCATCCAATCTGATCCCTGCCGAACAACCACCCCATGTAACCACCACCCCCCCCCCCCCCAGATTAGACAGTTTTCTTCTAGGAAATAACATTATGGGATATAGTCCATAGGTAGTTTGGGACATATGTGCATATGACCACCTGGAAGGTGAACTTGATGGACCTTGATTTTTTTGGTCTAGCATTTCTTATGTTCTTATATCTCCTTTCAAGGCTGAAGAGCCCCAATCTTGCTTGTCTTTTCCATCCCGCCATCCATTGCATTTGTGGAGATCTGTAGATATTAGTTAGAGCACTCGCCTCACAAGCAAGAAGACCCAAGCTTGATTCCCAGGGGGGCAAAACCTTAGGCAAGTTGCCTTAATCCACACGCCTCTGTTTACCTAGCAGTAAGTAGGAATCCGTTTGTTAGTCGATTGGTGGATCGCTTTCCAGGGGTAATAATCCCTCAAAACAAAATTGACTGCCACTTTTCTCCCATTAAATACACCGACACTTCCATTTACAGTATATTCTGTAAAGCGCTTTGGAATATCTCAACGATGTGATAACGTGCTATATCAAATGCAAGAATTATTATTAATAATAATATTATCCACCCTTGGGGTCTCATAAGCAAACATTGAAGGAGGTAAAAGCTATTCAGCCCATCGGGCCAATTCCTTGCACAGTCATATCGCAAGAGAGGGTTTGGATGAAGAAAACTCCTCAACCCATCCTTCCAGAATAGCCACCTGACCATCCTCCCATCACAGAATCGAATTGTTCTTTTAATTCTGGCATTGACTTTCCCCGTCCAAGTTAACCTCCTGAAGGAAAGTTCTGGAAAGCTTTTCCATATCCCCCAAAGTGAGCCAAGTTGAATAGCTGTGTCGTTCTTAATATCCCAGACCAGTTGCTTTCCTTGGCCTGACATTTCCAGTGGCTCTGGAATTTCAGTATCGTGTTCCTCGTCATTCTATCATGTGGCTTTATTTAAATTGTGTTTATCAACTGACTATTAATTAATTAATTAATAATAATAATACTTGAATTTGATATAACGTCTTACCACGTCATCAAAACCTCTCAAAGTCCTTCAAAGGATTTACTGTCAAGTGGTGACTGCAAATTTGTTGGCAAATGTGGCAGCCAATTTCTGATCAGCAATTTCCCCCACATCCAGCCATGGCCTATATTTAAGCTTAGGGATTGTCTGCCAGGACACGGACAGAAACTCCGATCTCTTTTGCGAACAGCGCCGTGGGATCTTTAACATCCATCTCCTGACTCGGTTTAAGGTTTCAATAGAAGGATGGCTCTTCCGACAATATAGCTCCGTATAGGAATGTCAGTCTACACTGTGAATTTAAAACATCCATGTGGGTCTTAAACCTCATGACTAGAATGCAAACGTGCCAACAACTGAGCCATGCTGACACTCAATTGCTTTATCTCTTTTTTCTCAATCATTTGCGAGGGTTATTATTATCTTGGAGTCTGTTCCATATCTAGACAACTTTGTTCTCAACCCTTGCTGGAGTCTTGTCAATTTTGCACTTTTGTTCCCAAGTTAGATAAGCATCCGTCACGTCTATTGTCCACTCCTCTTTGCAAGTGGAAGACTTGGATCGTGTATCAATTTAATGTGCGTTTCTTTAAAAGGAAATATGTTCAGTCTGTGAGTCACTTTTGATAACTCAGAGCTTTAAATCTTTGCTTCTATTTTGCTGCACTTCTCCGAGCCCTCTACAATTGAATCAGAGTTCTTTCGAAGGTTAAAAATATTCATACGTGATATTTGTCCGCAGTGATAATTGGAGTCTCGTCCAGTGTCTGGTTCGATCCTCAGTGGATTAAGTGACCAAGCTATTATTTTTTTAAGGAATTACTACCCCAGGAAATTAATCCACGAATCGATAACAACCGGGTTCCTACTTACTGTTAGGTAAACAGAGGGCGTGTGGAGTAAGGACACTAGCCTAAGATTTCGCCCTGCCTGGGAATCGAACCTGAGTCACCTCACTTGCGAAGTGAGTGGGCTGTCCACCGCAGCTCCACAGTTACCTGTTATAGACATCCAGCCATCTGTGCCATAGACTTTGGCTCTTCCCTTCAAACAGACATTTGGAGCTTGCCAAGCGGACTGATTTACATCTCACCAGCCACCAGCGAAGTCAACATTCCTTAAGACTCGGATTCATATTCAGGTTGAAACATGTGTCGAGACCAACTTTCAAAAGAACCAGCTTCCTTTTATTCTGCGTAGCTCCCCATCTGTTTGCCATTTAAAGTTCAAACTCCCTTCTCCACATTTTGATTTTTTTTTGGTTAGCCGGGTGTCTAACACATGCAGAAACCCATCACCGTGCTTAAGAGTATCCAAACCAAACTAAGAATTCCATGCCTTTGGAGATGTGCAAGCCCAACACAAAAAAAAAGTACTTTCACTAAACCGGGGCAAAAAAAACCCCAAAATTTTGATCTTCAGAATAATTATTTCTTCTTCACTTAGGTTCTTTCTGTTTGGGGCTTCATCTCAGCCTGCTGTACTGGTCTATAAATAGCAATCCTCACATTGGATCAAACGCCTTTCATGTAGGGAATACATCTCAGAGCGCTTCACAAGATTTTTTTACTGTAAGGTGAAATAACTATGTGTTTTGCAGGTGAATGTGGCAGCCAATTTTGCACACAGCAATTTCCCCTAAAAGAGCAATGACAGTGAAGTTACCAATTTTATCTGGAGGTATTGTTGGCCTGGATGCCTTTCTCTATATGGAACCATAAAAGTGCTTATAATCATATAAGAAACTCCTTTCTCTTTACTGAATGATACCATGGGATCTTTAATTTCCACCTGAACAGGCACAGACAGGACCTTGGTTTAATGTCTTAAGAGAAGGACGGCACCTCCGACAATGCAGTGTTCCTCCAGTGTTGACCTGGCTCAGTCGGTAGCACTCTCTCTCTGAGTCAAAAGATTGTGACTTCATGCCACACTTTGGGATTTTGAGCTCATAGGCTGACACTCCAGTGCCATGTTGGGGCAGCGCTGCCTGTCGCTTGCCTATCAGGTGGACATTAAAGAGCTGGTGTCGCTACTCGAAATGAGAAGGGAGTTTTTGCCGATGTCCTGGCCAACAAGCCGCTTCCGGCTAAAAATTGGTCATTCACTTCATGGTCGTTTGCGAAAATTGCTTCGCCCACAAAATATACAGTCAATCCACTCTAGAGTATATCCTGTGAAGCACTTTGAAACGTCTCAACAACATGATAAGGCGCTATATCAAATGCAAGGATTATTATTATTATTCTTGATGTGTGAAAATTGGCTGCCATGTTTGCCTACAAGCTGTGAAGTGACGTTCCTCCTGATGTACAAGGCGCTTTACTAAAGGCAAAGTTTATTGTTATCGTACAATCTCAGTTGCTCAGCTCTGTTCCTGGATGTCGCTATGCATGATTGGTTACGGGGTCTGCTAGTTGGGCCTGAGAACGATGATATTAGTTTCATGACACTTACATACAAAGTCAACCGAGTAAGATAGGTTCAGGCAGTGAAATGTTTTCGCGACGACACTGCCAACTTAGAGCTTATAATGATTCCAGGTAGAGGGAAGGGGTGGGCGGGTTGGGGAGTTGGGGTGAGGTGGTGGGGGGGGGGGGGCAAGGGGTAAATGCATTCATATGAGTGGAGTTAGCTTTCATGTTGGATTCAATGCCTGTGTTCTGAGATCACCTGAAGCCAAGTTCCGAGTATCACTTAAAAAACGCATTTACATTGTTTCTTTTGATTTTCGTTTCTGTTCGTGATTATCTTCCAACAATTCGCAAACTTGAGGGAAAAAATATTCAGTGTGGAAGGTTAACAGTGCAACTAGTCTGTGATGTGGTTACACTTATTTGGTAGTCTTTGTTGCCGGCTGCCAGACTTTCTAAAACAATATTTTAGTTCTGTGCAACTAAGCTCCTAGGGAAAGTGCCCTGTTCATCAAATCCACCTCATGTGTGGAAAGAGGAACAAGGAATTGGCAGGTCACAAGAGAGATGGGGAGGAAGATATTACAATCCAGACCGACTATTCCAAATTGGCCTCCGCATTTGCCAACAAAATGGACTGTCTCTGTACTTTACAGTAAATCCTGTGAAGCACTTTGAGACATCTTTATGATGTGATGAGGTGTTTTCATAGAATCATAGAATTATAGAAATATACAGCACAGAAGGAGGCTGTTCGGCCTATCATATCTGTGTCGGCTCTTTTAAAAGAGCTACCCAAATCAAATAGAATCGTAGAATTGTTTTTTTGTCAAATGCAAGGATCACTCAATCCATGATTGTTTGTGGGACACAGCTGTGCGCAACTGTTTGCCACGTTTCGTCCACAAAATATACAGTCAATTCACTTTACGGTATATGTTGTGACGCGCTCTGAGACGTCTCAACGACTTGATAAGGTGCTATATCAAATGCAAGGATTATTATTATTATTTATTATTACACCAACAACAACAGCAACCTGGATTTATATGCGAGTTGCGCCCTTCATGCAGAGTAGCGTTTAATGATGGCGGAGCCTGACACCGAGTAGGGGGAGGTGAACGTGGGCACAGTCGAGGAGGAAAGTCTTAAGTCACGATCTGAAAATGGGGAAGGATTGGACACAGCGGAGGGATTGAATGAGAGAGTTCCAGAATTTGGGGCGTAGTGGCCGAAAGCACTATTATTGATGTAAGAATGTCTGAGGAGTGTCGAGGTGACAATAGGCAGTGACATTCATACTCAAATGCCACAATTGCTGTTCATTAATGTTCCACCATCACACACCACTAGTGAGTCAGCTTCATAGTGCATCAGTTACATAGGGGTTCTCAGACCTTCATCAAGTTACATTGAGTGGTTTGGCACAGAAACAAAACTTTCGGCCCAACTAGTCAAATTCTCCTTAAAATCTAGAAACACTGAAATGCTACATAAACATAGTAACTTATCCCGGCCGGCAGTCCCCTCCATAAAATTAATCACTTGCTTTGTGACTGTTTGTTGTGTATACTCACAAACACACTGTCATTGCACTTCACGCTAAAATCCTGTGAAGCGCTTTGAGACGTCTCGACGACATGATAAGAAAATTTATCAAAACTCAAGAATTCTTCTTCTTAATATAAATCTAATATAAATCTAGACCAGGGGTAATTTCTCCCCAAATATTAAGAAATCTGTGGACCACTTAATGTTGTTTCTTGGTTAAAACACTGTCTTGTAATTTTCTTTTCTGGAATCTATTATTCTCACTGTAACATATACAAATATACAAACGCTCTATATATGAGAATCTTCTTTAGTAATAACACGATACAGTTGACACAAGGAATCCTTTGCACTATCTGAACAAGAGAAGGGAGTTTCTCCCAGTGTCCTGACCAACAATCTCCTGGATAAAATTGATCATTCACTTCACAGCTGTTTGTGGGATTTTGCAGTGCGCAAATTGGCTCTTTAGCAATGTGGTGATGGGGGTCTGCCTTTGCCTTCCTGTTAGCATCGTATCCGTATTTAAGCGCTCTGAGTCGTTACCCGAAGTGGAGAGCTCTGTGTAAATGCAAATTGTTGTTGTTTGTATCAGCGCTGCAAAGAAATAAAACAACAACAGCTTGCATTTATCTAGCGCCCTTCACACAAGATAGCATTCGTAACGCATAGCATAAAAAATTCATGCTTCAGCGTTTAAACCAGACACCGAATATTTACTGACCCGTAAAGCTTATACGCAACAGGTCAAATCATAATGAAATCCCTATGATAGTCACAAGCAAGTGCTTAAAGATAAAGTATCGTTTCATGCCCTGTGGGATAATCTCTGCCCCTCCCTAAGCGCAGAAAAATCCGCACCATATCATTTTACGATCTTCCCATTATAGTGCTTTAAAAAGTTCTCTTTAGTTTTCCCGAAACTTGAGCCAGGACCCTACAAAGCACTTTTATTGGTCTGTTAATAAATGTTACTGCTTTTTTTTCCCCCCTACAGTACAACCATGCTTATGTTACGGAGTTGATTTAAAACACCTTGAGCTATAGGACAGGGCTTATGTGTATTGTGTGTGCGTAGGTCCATTCTTACACTGCCACAATTCTCTCTTTGTAGCCAAACAACAGGGATGTTGTGTTTTCTGAGCCACATGTGATGAGAGCTTCTCCTCTCCCTTGTCCCGAGACTTTGCTTCTGTATTCCCATTGACAGACTTTAAGCAGGGATTGCAGGGAGATGGACTGTCATCATAGCTGTGTTAAATGTGTGTCAGGCTGACTCAGTGGTAGCACTCTCGCATCTGAATCAAAGGGTTGCGGGTTCAAATCCCACGCCAAGCCGTGAACTCACATAGTCCAAGCTGCAACTCTCCGGAATATCTCCCTACATTCACACCCACTTGACTGGTTGCCTTCCTTAGCAAATATTGTTATGTTGTTTCTATCAGTCCATGGTGGGTTTCAAGAGAGAAATGGACAGGTGAAATATATGAAGGATAGAGGCTTGAAGGGGTATCAGTTTGAATGGATTGGCTTGTCTTGAGAGCTGATGCAGACTCGATGGGCCAAATGGCCTCCTTCTGTGCTGTAAATATCTACATTTCTATAACGTCTCCATAGTGCCCGCAGCCCAGCTCAACACAACAGTCAATCGTCTCTATCAGTTGTTAGCTCTATTCCATTCCTAACTAGACACTAATCCAGCTCATTTTAGGAGGTGTTAATCAACACATCATTAGTTGCTTCATTTGGGTGTCTGAGCCCATTAAAGTCCCACTTGAGCCTATTTGGCACCTGTTCTCTTAGTGAATAGGCCAGAGAGGCCAAAGCTTCCCCTTGATGATTTCAGTGACATAACCCCAGCCTTAACGGATTCACCAAAGCAGCTTCCAATAAATGAAGCCGTTACATTTTACAGTATATCCGATGTTGCTCTTTGAAAAGATCCAACTCCAACTCCCACCACTTTAATGGACATTTCCCTTTGTTTCACTTACATTAAAATAAATCTATCTTTGTTTCTAATAATATTGCTTGCATTTATTATTTCTAATAATAATATTTCTTGTGACTGTAGGCAAACATGGTAGCAAAATTGTGTACAGCAATGACCCACGAACAACCATGAAACCAGTGATCAATTTTTTATTTGGGGGATTGTTGACAAGTACACCGGGAGAGAGAAACTCTGCTTCTCTTTTCCAAGTAGTGAGGTGGGATCTTTAATTTCTCTCGAACAGGCAGGCGGGACCTCTGTTTAACATTTCATCCAAAGCACGACACCTCTGACAAAGTAACGCATTCCCCCCAGTACTGCACTGGATTGTCAGTCAAGACTGTGCAAATTCAAAATCCTGACGTAGGATTTGAACCCACAACTTCTGACTCAGAGGCGAGAGTGTTACCCACTGAGGCAGGCTGACATACTTGGATTGTTAACTTAGAACGAGTTGCCTTAGACAAGATGTGATACAACGATTGGGTCAGACTCAATATTTTAATATTAACCAGTTTAATATTAACATCCACATATAATAATATAGCACATCTATGGCTTAGCACTAAAGGGGCAGATCGAAAATGAGCGTAATTGCTTGTCATTAAGGCCAAGCGGCTAAATGCTACTTTGCACTTTTCGGTCCTACAATTGACAGTGGAACGAGTGGAAGCCGGATCAAGTGACTCGGAAAGGGGAGATCACAAGGTATTTTGGTTACGGGAGGGTAAAAGCCAACGATTCTGTAACTGTGACACCACTTGCCAGGCAGAGAGAGAGAGAGAGAGAGAGAGAGAGTAACCGGCTTGCTTCTGAACAGAAAATAGGGACAAATGCACTATCCTATATGCCTGGAATGCAATGCCGGTAATGGGGGCTGCCTCTGTTGAAATTGGATGCTGTCCTGCCCCTGATTAATTACCAGAGAGTTATTCACAACCAAATACTACTTGTCATTCCGGCCCTCGCGCTGTTGCCTTGAACTGCCAATAAAAATAGAGCAGTAATAATCAGAGTGAATTATCGCCCCGGCTTGACGTTTGCGTCCGATCAAATGATTATCATACGATACGGGTGTTTGCACTGCACACAGCTCAGCTGGCTTCATCTCAACATCGCGATTGCCTCACTGCCCAACTCTGCCCTCTCCACTACGCTTGGCTAATGCAGGTCCACTGTTCATTCTCCACCTTCCCCACTGCACACACACACAAACTCGCCCCCACCTCTGCCCCCACCATCGGTGGCAGAGCGTTCGGTCATTCCCCCACCCCCCGCCCCACCTCCCTGCCCCCTGGAACTCCCTGCCTCTATCCCTCCACCTTACTGCCTCCCCAGAATCATAAAACCACAGAATCTTACGGCACAGAAGGAGGCCATTCAGTTGATGAAGGTAGTGCAGTTGATGTTGTGCACATGGACTTCCAAAAGCTGTTTAATAAAGTGCCACATAACAGACTTGTTAGCAAAATTGAAGCTCATGGTATTAAAGGAACAGTGGTAGCATGGACACTGGGAAGAAACTCCCTTCTCTTTTTGAAATACTGCCACGGGATCTTTAACGTAACCTGAATAGGCAGACGGGACCGTGGTTTAAAATGTCATCCAAAGCATGGCACCTTTGACAATGCAGTACATCCCCTCCCATCAGTCTGGTCTGTGAGCTCAAAGTCTGCACGTGTGGCTTGAGACCACTTATCTGGAGGCGAGAGTGCTGACATAAATGTATACAGACTAAATGTGAGTGCACAAGGTTTTTAAGCCCTGAAGTGAAACTGGAAATGAAAATAATTTAATACAGGCATTAAGTATTTCCAAAGTAACTGGCAAAGCATCTGTTTGGGAATAGTGCTGGAGCTTGTAGACTGAGATGAGGAAAAGAGGTCCAAAGGGCATAATGGTTTCCATGTTACATGGCCAGGAGTGTTGAGGGGAACAGTATAAATAGCAGTCCAGCTTTTGGAACGGAACAGATGTGAGGTTGGATGAATGAGCTGGAGTTTTTGTGTGATTACCTTTAATGATAATAATGATGATAATAATAATAATAATGATAGCGATCCTTGTATTTGATGCAGCGCCTTTCACTTCTGGAGAACATGGCGACGGATATCTGCCACAAAGTTGATGGCTCTCACACACACACACATGCACAGACACATACAAATACACCGATCCTCTGGACATTTAAATACAGTTACACACTTGTACTGAATACAATTAGGTACTTCAAACACAATTATCATTGCTCTACCGCATATTTAAGTTGTTGGTCAGTGCATTGCAGCAAAAAAACATGGGAGTAACGTGACTTTGTGGACAGACATACAGTATTCTGTTCATGGTAAATTTTAATCTGTTTCTCTTTCAAATTTAAAGAAAAAAAGGCAGTTTTTGAAACATGGTGAAATTCAAATGGTAAATATTGGTTTATGGCATCTGCTGAAAAAGACTTCTCAGAACTGCATTCTGCGTAAACAAAACCATCAGAAACTCAGTCGAAGTCGACACAAATAAAAATATAATTTGTTGTTGTTGAGGCACTTGTTATCGTTCCACCCAACGGCAGCAGATGGCAGTGTAACAACAGGACAAAAAGACAGCGGTGCCGTTGAGAGAGAACAGATGGACTTGCAAATTATTAAGGAAAATTGGACCATTTGTAGGATCACGAGTCACCAACTTTTTTCTCTTCCTTCATCTTATTCGTTAGGTTGCATTTCAAAAAACGTACCCCATAAAAAAAGGTCACGGTTTGCAAAAAAGCTTTTTTTTATAGCAGCAATTTTGAAAACGAATATTTGCATTGGATATAACTAACCCCTTATCACGGCTTCGAGACTTTTCAAAGCATATCATAGGATATACTGTCAAGTGAATTGATTGTACATTTTGAGGGTGAAATGCAGCAGCCAATTGCGCAGAGCAGTGTCTCACAAATAGTCGTGGATTGAGTGACCAAATGAAAACAAATATAGTATTAATAATAATACAACACAATTGCAATCCAACTGTAATACAACGTATTACAGAGCCTTTCGCGTTGGGAGGGCAGTTCAGAGTGCACAATATCTGCAATGTCAAATTGTCTCAAAGCTCCTTGAGGAGCTCAAAGCTCGTGGAGTCCTGTAGCTCAGTGGTTAGAGCACTCGCTTTGCAAGCGAGAGACCTGAGTTCAATTCCAGGCAGAGGGCGAAACCTTGGGCAAGTTTCCTTACTCCACACAGAGCCTAATAATAATCCCTCCAAAAAACAAAAACAATAATAAATTGGTCATTTTCAATCTATGACTGTTTGTGGGACATTGCTGTGCGCAATTGGCTGCCTCGTTCGCCCACAAATATACAGTCAACTCACTTTACAGCATATTCTGTGAAGCGCTTTGGGACGTCCTCCCGACGTGAAAAGCGCTAGATCAAATGCAAGGATTATTATTATTATTTCTGTTATGTGTAGTGACTGTTTACTATCAAATATGAATTAAAAATCAGTTTGGATGAAGAAGACCCTTCGGCCAATCTCATCCTTCCAGAACCCCCACCTTCCATTCCCCCAATCACAGCATCAATCTGCTTTTTTTAAATGAGTCCCAGCGTTCTGCCCTGAACTCCTTGGGCCAGCTATTGAGCACCTTTTGTGTCAATTTGAATTAAAAAAATATATCACAGGAAGAATAAGGTTCAAAAAGATGCCCAGATATCTTAATTCTTTAAATAATAATAACTCTTGCATTGGATAAAGCACTTTTCACCTCCAGAGCACATCTCAAAGCGCTTCATGGGATTTTACTGTAAAGTGTAGTGACTATGAATTTGATAGCAATCTCGCCACTGAGTCGAGAAGGTGTGGTTTCAAGCCCCACATAAGGACTTTGAAATCACATATGCTAGGCTGATGTTCCAGTGCAGAGCTTGGTTTGCGCTACATTGTGGGAGATGCCGTAATTCAGATGAGACGTTAAACAGAGGTCCCGTCTGTGCCTGTTCGGGTGGACATTAAAGACTGCGGCGCTATTTGAAATGAAGAAAAGACCTTCTCCTGGTGTCCTGGTGAACAATTCCGCCAGATAATATCAGTCATTCACTTCACGACAAGGCTGTGTCCAAATTGGCTTCCCTGCTTGCCTATAAAAATACATAGTTTGCAGTAAAAATCCTGTGAAGTTCTTTTGTCGACGTAGTAAGGTGCTATATCAAATGCAAGGTTTGTTAATAGAAGGAGTTTTATATCATATTGGTTAGAGCACTCGCCTCGCAAGCGAGAGGACACGGGTTTGATTCTTGGGTAGGGCGAAACCTTGGGCAGCTTCCTTACTCCATGCACCTCTATTTACCTAGGAACCCGGTTGTTAATCGATTGGTGGTTTGCTGTCCTGGGATAATGAGCCCTTCAGAAAGAATATTAATAATAATTTGGTCACTCAACCCACAAGGCAAATACTGCTGAGGCAAACGGTACCAGTCAAGAGCGCTGTTCATTCACTGTGATACAACGCTGACCAATATTGAACAAGTCAGGCATCACCACTGACTCAGGACTGACTCCCAAATGATGTCCTCAATAGATAATGTGCGCCCATTACTGCAAACCTCATCAATCAATGATTTCAAATAGCCCTGTCCCCCTTAATTAGAGATCATCCGTGCCGTCCAGCTACTTTTAATGGCCTGGAAATTCCACCCACCTGATCTTAGCCAGGAAGAGAATCTCATCTTAAAATGCAACTCGGTGCAGAATTGAGTCTAAAAAAAACCTTTTAATTTCAATCGCCTTGCCGTGTGCAGGGTTAGCTTTGCGGTACATCCTGTGAATCGCTTTGGGTCTTCCTCCTGATGTTGGAGGCACTATACCAGATGTAAGGATTGTTGTTTGTGTTATTATTATTTGGAACTCGGTTCTTTGAAGACCTGCGGAAAACAGGCTTCTAAAATAAAGACTAAAAAATGTGAGAAATTTCCCCTTATCACATAGTTGAGACATCTCAAATCGCTTCACAGGATACACTGTAAAGTGAAGTGACTGTGTCTTTTGTGAACGAAACGCGTCAGCCAGTTGCACACAGTAATGTTCCCCAAACAGCCATGGAGTGAGTGACCAATTTTGTTCGGGGGATTGTTGGCCACGACACCAGGAGAGAGAAACTCCTTTCTCTGTTCGAATAGTGCTTTGACATCTTAATGTTCACTTGAACAGGTAGACGGGATCTCAGTATAACGTCTCATCCGAAGGATGGCAACTCGGACAATGCGAGCACTTAACCCCAGCGCTGGACTGGAGTTTCAAAGGCCTGACAATGTGGGGGAGCTTGAACACATAACCTGCATTGACTCGGAGGTGAGAGTGCTACATACAGCCTGATAAGGCGTACACAAACTCTGCATTCTTTCTTTGGATTTACCAAGCCGGGGATCAAATATCTCTGTGATAGCAGGAGTTGGGAAGGAAAAAAATAACAGAGGATGTGTTTTTGGCAACAAGGCCTCTCTCCAGGAGAGATTTATTTTAGGCGCAGACATCGATTTGACCTGAAGTCAAACACAGGCTGGATCCAGTGGGACTTGAACCCAAAACCTTTTGGCCTCCAGTCCAGCGCTCAACAAACTGAGCCAGACTGAGGATACACACAAGCCTCTGTAAAGTGCGGACATGTGCAAATAATTAACCTCAGAAGCAGACCCTGCTGCTGTTGCTATTTTTTCAGTGAGTGAATATCTTTGCTTAGTTAAAACCCTCTTATGAAACCGACCCGAAATTGATAACATTACTTCCCAGAAGTGGGCAACATTTGTTACAGGGCCTTATCATGTCATTGAGACGTCTCAAAGCTCTTTACAGAATACATTGTAAAGTGGATTGACTCAAACAGTCATGGATTGAGTATTTTTCTTTTTTGAAGGGATTATTACCCACGGAAAGCAATCCACCAATCGTCTAACAACTGGGTTCCTGCTTACCACTTGGTAAGCAGAGGTATGTGGAGTAAGGAAATTTACCTAAGGTTTTGTTCCTCCCGGGAATCAAACCTGCGTCCTGTCCTCTCACTTGCAAGGTGAGCGTGCTAACCACTAGGCTACGGGTCTCCATTAATTTGTTGCTGTTGTTTAGGACCTGCATGTATGAACGTATAATAAATAATTATTCTGTATCTATTATTATGTATAAAATAATTTTTGCTGGTTGAATTTTTTTTCTCTTTGCGCTAACGAGAAGTTGTTTAAAAAAAAATCACGTAATTTATTGGACCAGCCCACAGTATTGCTCCTTGATGAATTGCGTTGTTTTATTTCTGTTTGATGTTGCCAAGGGGGTCCCAGTGGAGAATAGCTTTTCCTCAGCTAATTGGGTTTGTTCTTATAATTGAGACAGCCCCAACACACGACATTTATTTCATTCTGTGTTTTCTTTCAACAAATAAAAACACATAAATCAATAAGTATTCAAATTTCCAACTTAATGGCAAAAGGGATGCAATCCGTTTAAGTCAAAACCGCTCCCTAGTTAAGCTCGTTTTTCTTTTCTCTCTCTTTTTTCTCTGTAACAATAATAAAATGGAGTTGTTGAGTCCTGTAATGTAGTGGTTAGTGAGCTGGCCTCGCAAGCGAGAGGACCCAGGTTCGATTCCCGAACAGGGCCAAACCTCAAGCAAATTTCCTTACTCCACCCGCCTCTGTTTGCTTAGCAGTGAGTAGGAACCTGGTTGTTAGTCGATAGGCGGATCGCTTTCTGGTGTTAATAATCCTCCCCCCCCACCACAGAAAAAAATGTGGTCATTCACCTTATGACTGTTTGTGGGGCACTGCAAATGGCTGCCACGTTTTGCCCACAAAATACACAAATGCAAGGATTATTTATTATTATTATAAAGTAACAATCTTTACATTTGGTGTGGCGCCTTTTGTGTTGGGCGGACATCTCTAAGAGCTTCACAGGATCTTACTTTGAAGTGGAATGACTTTATGCAGAGCAACGTCCCTCAAATGGCCGAGAAACGATTGACCAATTTTATTGCTCTATCTGTCTCGTGTGCGAAACCCGGTTGGTAAGTCTCTGTCCCGTGTCTCCCCGCTCCCATCCTTTTGCAAACGTGATCTTTCCTGTCTACCTTCCCCCCCCACCCACCACCGCCCCCACTTCACCCCCACCCCGGATGGGTGTGAGATGGACCACGTGGAATCGGCAGATGTTGGCACTCTATATTTTTTTGTGTGCGTGCGGTTATTCCTTACCTATGTCTGTCGAGTTCATCAATCAGTTTAATCACACTGAACGCAACCTGTCAGCAGAGAGCGAGAAAGAGAGAGAGAGAGAGAATTGCAACTTCCCGAACCATCCTGGTTTGATGAATTCTCTGATAATGGAAAAGAGTTTGGAATAACACAGCGGGATTCGTATGCTTCTGATTACTGTGTGCAGCTTAGTTCCAGAACATTAACCCCTTAACAGCTGACTCCCCTGGAGGTTTTGTCTCTGGCTAATAACGCTCATTAAAACTTTATTCATTTTTTCTCTCTCTCTGTCTCTCTCTCTCTCTCTCTCTCTTCTTTCTTTCTTTCTCTGTCTCTCTGCTTCGCGCGTGCAAAAAAAAAATCAACAACAACAAATCATTCGCAAACATTGCCTGCGTTATGATGCTGGAACAAATTCTTTTGTAGGATAAAATGCATGTTGAAAACCACAGTTGATTTTCATTAAAATGTAATTATTTGAATGTCTCCAGCCCCGAAGAAGATGCTTGATCCTTTCATGTACGGTTTGAAAGGGGAACCTTGATTTTTATTTTACGTGACTGCAAAGACTGGATAGGTGGCCTTTATTCGCGGAGGCTGAAAAAAGTTTGGCTTCATTGGTTTGACCAAATAATAATAAAAGTAACAAATTGCATTTGTACAGAGCCTTTCACGTCGGGAGGACGTCCCAGGCGCTGGCAGTCAAGGCTTTGCACCCGAGCTGTGGGCTGGAGTCGAGAGGGGGTGGAGGGTAAAGTGGTGGGAAGATGACCAAAGGCCACGGTCGATGGAGAAAGTCATGGAGCTTGAAAGAGGGGATCTGGGATGGAGTTCCAAAAGGTGGGGGCAGCAAACCTAAAGACCCGGCCGCCGATGGTGGGGCAGGCAGGTCGGGGGACATGGAGCAAATCCCCCCCAGATAAAATCGGTCACTCACTCCATGGCCGTTTAGATTTGATGCAGTGTCTTTTCACATTGGATGCACGCCTCAAAGCACTTCACAGGATTTTCAGTAAAGTGCAGTGACTGTGTATTTTGTAGGAGAGATCGCAGCAGCCATTTTGCACATAGCAACATCCCACAACGTCTTGTGAAGTGAATGACCAATCACATGTGCGGTGAATGTTGGCCAAGACACTGAGAGAGACTCCCTTGTCTTTTCAACAGTTCCTCAGGAACATTTAACCTCTACTCGAATAGGCACAATCAGGACCTTGGTTTAACATCTCATCCAAAGGACGGCACCTCTGACAACACAACACTTCCCCCCAGCATTGCCCAGGAGTGTAAGCCTGAACTACGTGAGCTCTAAACCATCTTCTCTCAAAACTGAAGAGCCCTAGTTTGTTTAATCATTGCTCACAGTTCATTCCTCTAACACCGGGATATCCACTTGTTTCTAGATTCACTTGATTAAGTAATGTTTTGAAACAAACAGTATTTGGGAAAATTGTAGAATACAGCCTAAAATTCGAAGTGTTTTTTCTGCAGTTCTTGAAATCTTAGCTCTCAAATTCTGATTTTGTATAAAGTTGCACAAACACTCTTGTTACCTCAAGTAGAATTGTTTCAGCACAGCTAAAGCCTCTGAACCTAACACCTGGAAAGTGCTTTGCTATACTCTTAGCCTGGAACAGTGACTTGCTGAAATTAAAGTAAAACAATTTCAGGCAATTGGATGGGCACAATTTCTAACCATCCACTTAAACAACCAATTTTCATTAATCTTCTGCCGGGTTAAACTGCTGTGGGGTGCAAGGGAGAGAGGCACAAGAAAGGGTGGACCATGTCAGCCAACCCAAAAATCAGATTAATTTGTCAAAACTTTGCGTGTTCCTTAGGAAAGGTGAATTTCGCTAGGACGAAATTTGAGCCCGTAGTGTAGTGGTTAGCGCACACGCCTCGTAAATGAGAGGACACATGTCTAGTTCCCGGGCGGGACGAAACCTTAGGCAGGTTTCCTTATTCCACACACTTCTATTTCCCAAATGGTAAATAAGTTAGTAGACTGGCGGATCGCTTTCCGGGGGTAATAGTTAAAAAACAAATTGGTGACTTATTCCATAATTGTTTGTGGGACACTGCTGTGTGTAATTGGCTGCCGTGTTTTGCCCACAAAATATACATTCAATTCACTTTACAATATATTCTGTGAAGCGCTTTGAGACGTATCAACCATGTAACAAGGCACTATATCAAATGCAAGGATAATTATTATTATTATGAATCAAAGTCCTGTTGGTGTCTGGTCAGGTGGGCTTTAATGATCCCACTAAATGAACTAAATGATATTAAAGGCATTATTTGAAAAGAGAAGGTAGTTTCTCCCAGTTTCCTGACCAACGATCCCCCAGGTGAAATTAATCGCTGTTTGTGGGACTTCGCAACTCAACGCACAAAATTGTAGGGCAACGTAGAGCAACACACAAAATTAACTGCTACGTTGCCCTACAAAATTACACTCACTACGCTTTACAGTAAATCGTGTGAAGTGTTTTGAGACGTCCTCCTGGCACGAAAGGGGCTGTATCAAATGCAAGGATGATTATTATTTTATTACTGCAAACTAGTATAATGTGTCAGATGTGCTTCATGTCAGTTTTTTTTTAAGTTGATGGCTGTCCGCAAACGTTGTTTGCTTCACGGTTTAGCATTGGTTAAAGGCAACTTGCAGGCACCCGTGTGGGAGATCTTCACGTAGCATAAATCACACATTGCTCTGCACAGTTTAATAATGCTTACATTTTGATACAGTGTCTTAGCATGTCGTTGAAACGTCTCAAAGCGCTTCATGGAGTTTTACTGTCAAGTGCAGTGACTGTGTATTTCATGGGTGAACGCAATAGCCGATTTGCAAACAGCAACGACCCACATAAGCTGCCGAGAAGTGAATGGCTGGTTTAGTTTTCTTGCTTTGTCCATTGCAAGGCAATTGCAGTGTTTGGACAGCGGAATCAGTGGAGGCAAGACAGGATGTTACGAAAAGAGCTTGAGAGAGCACGTTTCTGGTCTGATCACTCGCAAATGACATTCATCACAAATAGATGTAAAGCGCTGTAACCATGAAACAAAAACAAGAGTTTATTCCATGGAATGGGTTAGAACCTGCAAAAGGGGAGAAGTTGAAAAAGACCCGAAGGCATTAACTGATTCATCGCTCACTATGTCAAAACAGTGTGAAGCAGCAATAAGCAACGCAAACAGGATACTAGGCTATATTGCCAAATCAGTTGAGCTCAGATTCCCAGGCATCATACTCAGGCTGCACAGTGCTCTGTTCAAGCCACTGAACAGCTTGAATATTGCTTACAGTTCTGGTCACCTCAAGGCTGCTCAGGCAGCCAAGAGACGGTGTAGAGGAGAATAGCAAGGATGGTCGCCAGCGTTAGACGTATGAGCTGTGAGCAACGATTAGCCAAACTGGGACTCTTCAGCCTTCAACAGAGAGGTTTCACAGGGAATTTTACAGAGGTGCATAAGACTTGAAGTGGGACTGAAAAAGTAAACCCAAAATAATGCTTTCTAGCACATCCTGATAGCAGAATGACAGTAAGAAAGGGGAGCCACAAGCTGTGGTTCAAGCACAAAGCATCAATGTATTTAAGAGGAAACTTGAATGGCCTGTTTCCGTGCCATATCACTCTTTGTTCGCCCATAAAATACACAGTCACTACACTTTGCAGTTTTTCCTGTGAAGTACTTTGAGGAATCCTCCTGATGTGAAAGGGGCTATACCAAATGTAAGGATTATTATTATCTTTAAATCCTACCTTAAAACTTTCCTTGTGAAGATAGATAATAATAGAGAATAATAATAAAATAATAATCCTTGCATTTGATATAGCGCTTTTCATGTCTTCTCGACGTCTCAAAGCGCTTCACAGAATATACTGTAAAGTGAATTGACAGTAGAGCGAATGAACCTTGGGCAAAAATAAAGAGGGGCGAAGCAGAGACCAGACAGATGAGGTTTGTTTGGTAACGTGTGTGTATGTTTACATATGTGTATGTCTGTGTGTATATGTGTGCGTACATGTGTAGGTGTTTGTGTATACGCGTGTATATGTGTGTGTTTATGGGTCTGTTTGTGTCTGCATGTAGGTGTGTGTGAGTATGTCTGTGCTTGTGTCTGTGTGTATGTGAGTGTGTATGTGCTTGTGTATATTTGTATTTGTGTGTATGAATGTATGATGTGTGTGTATGTATGATGTGTGTGTATATGTGTATGTGTGCGCGTGTTAAGTAAAGACTTCTTATCCTACACCTGCTCCCTGCAGTATACAAAGGATTTGTTGGACTCTCCTTGTGCCCCGAAATCCTATTCTTTCAACACACATCATAAGACCTGTCATCGGGCTCAGTCAGGTGTATCAAAAGCCCTCACACTTCAAAACACCTCTCTGGCTATTGATAGCGAGCATGACGATTGATGAGTTGTTTTTTACATTTTGCTAGCAATTTCTTGAAACCAACATTATCGATCGCTGAATTATTTATTGAAAGTGTTGTGCCAGTGTATTTGAGTCACCATTGTAATGTAACAAGAACAATAAAGTAACACTTTATTCCCCCACCCCCAACGTGCAAACTGGCATCTTTTACAATTAAACTTTTAAGCTTTCCCATGAAGGCATCTTCTCAGCCATTATCATTAAAGCCAGAACCTAATGCATTCGTCAGGAGGATGTCTCAAAGCTCTTCACAGGATTTTATTGTAGGTGAATGTGGCAGCCAATTTGCACACAGTGAAGTTCCACAAACAGCCGTGGAGTGTGCCAGTCTAACAAACTAATGCAAGTTAAGCATCACTTCAGCACATTTCACAACATGAGCACCTCTCAAAGCATTGCACAAGATATACTGTAAAGTGGAGCGAATGTATTTTGTAGAGAACATGGCAGCCAATTGGCTCACAGCAATGCCCTACGAACAGCCATGGAGTGAGTAACCAATTTTATTTTGGGGGATTGTTGGCCACGATATCGGGAGAGAGAAACTCCCTTCTCTTTTTGAATAGTGTCATGGGATCTTTAACTTCCACCTGAACAGACACAGATGGGACCACGGGTTTAACGTCTCGTTCTTGTGCTATATAATTGTCATTTATTGTTGAACAATGCAGGTCTCCCCTCCCAGCACTGCACAGGAGGATCAGCCTACGCCAATCGAGTTCAGAGTCTCGATGTAGGGATTCTGCCCACCGCCTTCTGACTCAGAGGCGAGAATATTACTGTTTGTCCTTTTGTCTGTGCAATCGCCTGTTCATCCACTCTGGGGTCCCCAAGCCTTGGCTCTTGCCGACCCACGCCTAATACTTTCCGGAATTAGGTAAGCGGGGTGTGTCCCTCCAGGGAGAGAGTGCGCATTCCATTCCATCAATCTATCGCTGGGATTTCCATGTGTCGGTGGGATGCATGGAAATCTCAGCTTGGTTTGGACACTTAAGCACGGTGATGGGTTTCTGCATGTGTCAGACACTCGGCTGACCAAAAAAAAAGGTCCTATGCTCGCTCTGCCGCCAGGGACAGCCAACAAACCCAGAAACAATACAAGAGCGAGTATAAAGGTATATCTGCAGTGCACAGGAGGACGGGTCTGTAGACAAATGTACATTGATTAGTTCCATCCTTATTTGAACTGTCAGAGAGAGAGCGAGAGAGAGAGAAACCATCTATTGATGGGCTCATCGCAAAACCAGCTGACTGGTAATGTAAATAACCCCTTTCTTTGTGACGAAAGGAACAGCTCCGATAACAATCGCACGCCATTGTTTCCTTTTGCCTCATGAGCTCGAAATGTAGTCATTCATAAGGCAGCGGAGAGAACAGGGGCATGTGATCTTACGACAGGAGCTAATAATTAGAGCATCAAAAAAGCCAAGCAGAATTGGGCAGTGAGACTAGAATAGGACTCCTTTGTCTTTGTGCAGTGTTTAGCTCGTGTTTGTGTTGCTTAGGAGCTCTCTGAGGTGTGTCTGTACCAGTGATATTTGGAAACAGGGACTGCGTCCCAATTGCTATGGCTGGGCACGGCTACCCCTTTCGGTAATAATAACAATAATAATAATAATTCTTGTTTTGATCCTTGCTTTTGACACGGTGCCTTTTCATGCCATCAAGACGTCTCAAAGCGCTTTGCAGAATATGCTGCAAAGTGGAGTGACTGTGTGCTGTGGAACCGGACAGATCCTGTTTTGCACCTGTTTTTGCGCTTTCACTGGAACGTTCACACGAGGGAGAGGATAATAGAAGGGTATGGGAGTGAGTAAGGAATGAGTAAAACTGGTTTGAGGGAGCAGCCTGTTTCTGTGCTGTACATTCTTTGTATCTTGGTACCTTTGTACCAGTGAACAACACAGCATTTGGACGTAGTTCTGCTATTCAGCTGTTCAGACCAATTTCAGAAAAAATATAATAAAAGAAATCCTAAAATAATAATAATTCTTGCATTGATATGTTCCACTATTCTATTAGATCATGGCAGCTCTGTCCTCTACGCTATCATGCTGCCGAGTTGGCTCACTTTCTTTAATTTAGACCCTCTACAAATGTATCCAAAGCTACCAGTAATAATACAACACAATACAAAATTAGATTTGTATAGCGCCTTTCACATTGGGAGGACGTCCCAAGACCCTGGACAGTCAAGGGCCATTACAGGCTGCCTTAAACTACATTCCAGTGGTTGTTATAAGCAATACAACAACAACTGCAACAACATCTTGGATTTATGGAGCACCCTTCGCACAGGGTAGCGTCTCGGAGCACTCAGAGAGCCAGTAAAGGCCATTATCAAGCAGTGAACACGGCAATAAAAGCAAACCGCTCAGTGATCAATGGGGACACAGCAGCTGGAGGTATTTATATCACAATGGACAAGGCTTTTATGGTACTAAATAATAGACTTAATTCTGATATATTTTGAGCAAAAGGAAGGGAATAATAGGCTTTTGAATAAAAGACGAGAAAGTGGTTATAACAAGATATAATGAACGCTGGGGATTACAGAGTTTTGCCTGCTCTTTTGCTAAACTGGGAAAAGCAGCGTGCGTCAGTCTGCCTTGGACGGATGAGCTCTCGCCTCCGAAGTAGAAGGTTATGCGTTCGAGACCCCACGTTAGGACTCTGAGCTCACAGTCTAGGCTGACATTCCAGTGAGGAATCACATGCCGGGGGGATTGCTATATCTCCAAAAGTGCCGACCTTCGGAAGAGAAGTTAAACTGAAGTCCCAGATTACTCTTATGATTATTGTGGGTTCAGGCCTCATGTCGGGAGTTGGAATCAGATAGTCTAAGTTGACACTCCAATGTTGTGCTGGGGGGTGTTGATTTGTCGGAGATGCTGTTCTTCAGATGAGACATTAAGGTGAAGTCCCGTCTGCCTGTTCAGGTGGACGTTAAAGATCCCCTGACGCTATTCAAAAAAGAGAAGGGAGTTTCTTTCTCCCGGTGTCCTGGCCAACAATCCCACAAATAAAATTGGTCTCTCACTTCATGGCTGTTTGCGGGACACTGCTGTGCACAAATTGGCTGTCACGCAGTCACAATACATTATAAAAAATCCTGTGAAGAGCTTTGAAACATGTTGATGATGTGATAAGGCACTATATCAAATGCAGGGATTATACAGTATATATAACATAAAACTATCTAGAATAGCTTTGTGGAACATTTTTACAACACACAGTAGATATAAGATACAAATGTATCTGCACCACAGAGGGCAGTGTAAGACTACAGCAATAAAAGAAAATACAAATACACTTGTATCTGCACCCAAGCAATACACAGATACGCGTGCTTGGCCGGACTGGGGACGTGAAACAGGCTGTGCTGAGGGAACAAGTGGGAGAGAAGGGGGAGAGCGGCCGCAGGAGGTCGCACAGGGAAAACGCCGTGGAGGGATTGAAAATGAGGACGAGGATCTTGAATTCAATCCATATGAAGACTTTCACATCTCAAGCGCCCAGGTAGGTCACCGACCATTCACAATATGAAGGCAAAGGCTTACCATCTGGCTTAGTTGCCTGACCAGCGACTAGAGAAGAAACAGTCCAAGGTGGAGCAATTTAGTGGGATAATAATAACAATAATCTTTGCATCTTACTCAGTGTCTTTCATGTTGGGAGGGTGCCTCAAAACGCTTCACAGGGTTTTGCTGTGACGTACAGTGCCTGTGTATTTTGCAGACGAATGTTTTAGCCCATTTGCACACATCAAATATCCCGCAAACAGCCGTGAAGTGAACAACCGATTTTTAACTGGAAGATTTTGGGGCAGAACACCGGGAGAAACTCCCTTCTCTTTTCGATTAGTGCCACAGGATGTTTAGCGTCCACCTAAAGAGGCAAAGACGGGACCTCGTTTAACGTCTCTTCCAAATGGGCAACCTTGTGCTCAAGGGCACATCCTTAAACACTCCATAAAGTTAAGACCACTGCACGGTGTTACAGGCAGCGTGTAACACCGCCCAGTTTCTAACTGAAGATGTCTTATATGGGCAGACACTCCATCTCGTCCAACAGGGAGAGGGAGGGAGAGAAAGAGAGAGAAAGACATGTTATTTCGGTGATCCGAAACAAAATCAGAACTTGTGCACTGATGTGAGAAACAATTTCCGTCAAAACACCTCGAAAAGAAATAAGTGACGGAGCTAGGAATTAGATTGCTGTTCGCCGAGGGAGCAAGGATTTACTACAGTCCCGCTCTTTATCTGACAGCGGAATGCTTGATACCGTCAACAGATGTGAGTTGAGAAAATTTCCATTATCCAGCAATGTCATTCATCGCCCATTGAGCACTGCAAGGAAGATAAGTAACCATTTACATGATATACAGTCTATACCTGAGTTGCCAATCACCCTATGCAGCACTAACCCCGCCCATTAATGGCTTCATGCTCACAGTCCTAATCTTTGCCCTGTTATTGGATACGGTGAGGAAACTTGCACACAGACAGGTTCATATTGGTCGTACTCATTTTTTGTTGTCAGCCACACGCCCCTCATCTGATAGATATTGATATCTGATGGTTGTATTGCACAGATCATATCCCTTCAATGTGGGTGAGTGAATGTGGGTGGAAGACAACACCTGGGCTCTGGTTGTGCTCAATGCTTGTAATTTGTCATTGTGTGTCTAAAGCTGTCATGAGCTATATGTAAACACCATAATGAAATGGTCAGTCAAATGGAACCACCTTTAGATAGAGTTCATCCGGTTTAAGCATTTCTGCCAATTCCCTACAGATTTGAGGCTGACCGACAAACTGCGATAATGCTTCATAATAATCCTTGCATTTGATATAGTTCCTTATGCAATAATGCTTCATAATAATCCTTGCATTTGATATAGCTCCTTATCACATCATCAAGACATCTCAAAGAGATTCACAGGATTTACTGTAAAACGTTGTGACTATTTTGCCAGGGGACCACGGCAGCCAGTTGTGATCATTGTCGTGCAAACTTCCCGCTGCTTGCCCAGCTAGGACCACCCTATATGTTGGGCTTTGGTTTCCAGTGTAAACAGGAGGCAAGTGAGAAGAATTCCTGCCTCCAGTGATTGATCTGCCTCTCCAAGTCCTGCCGATGAGCCAGGCTTGCTGATCTGTCATTAGGAATGCCCTGGAGTACTGCAGATCTGCCTGGCTCAGGAATTATCTACTAAGACTGACATTAGGTGAACAATAACATCACCTTGGTGTCCCCCTCATCTCTTGATGAGCCTCGCTTACCTTCCCTCCTCCACTCTCCCTAACCAACAATAATACTAATAAAAATCCTTGCATTTGGAATAGCGCCTTATCACGTTGTTGAGACGTCTCAAAATACTTCATAAGATACACTGTAAAGTGGATTGACTATGTATTTTGTGGGCGAAACGCGGCAGCCAATTGCGCAAGGCAGTGTCCCACAAACCAAGGAGGATATTCGCGGCACCTCCAAACAAAGCTCCAATAATGGGACGTGATTTCAGGAAAGTAGAAGGAGAAACCACAGGAAGTATTTTTGCTTGGTGCATTTTTCCTGAAATCTGGAGCTAACATTTCACAGAAAGTGAGTGCTAAGAAACCATCTGTTTGAGGGAGGGTAAAGGAGGAGAGATGTCATACATTGCTCAGTTTCAGTGAAATCCCCAATAATAGTTTCATTATACCAGGCTAAAGGAGAGAGCCAAAGTCGTATTAACTATTCCCTTCATGTACACTCCAACATGCAGAAACCTGCATTAGTTGCACACACATGTTTGATGAGGCCACGTCTGCCTGTTGAGGTGGACGTTAAAGATTCCATGACACTATTTGTATTCAAAGAGAAGGGAGTTTCTCTCGTTGCCCTGGCCAACAAAGCCCCAAATAAAACTGCTCACTCAATTCATGGCTGGTTGCGAGACTTTTCTGTGCGCAAATTAGCTACCGCGTTCATCTTCAAAAAGATGCACGGTCACTGACACTTTGCAATAAATTCTGTAAGGCACTTTGAGACGTCCTCCAGATGTTGTTGTTGTGGTTGTTGTATTCCTGCTTGAACGGGATTCCACCCGCACGTATGAATCTTAGGCACAGACACCATCTCATTTATGTACACACTTGCATACACGCGTACTCATACAGTCAGGCGCGCCCCCAAGAGACGGACGTGCTCAGATTCGCACACACACACGCGCACACACACACGTGCACACACACACATGCCTACAGTTCACCTGCGAGCATGAGCACACCACTCTACCCACTCCTAGTGCAGCACACACACGTGCGACATATGTATGCATATATGTGCGACCACCCAGCAGGAGAATCTGAACCACGGCAATTGTATACCAGAGTTACAACAAATATCGCAAGACTGTGGTCTTTTATTTTGGCTTCTGATGATCGTTCATTGTTTAAGTTCTTTAAAACGGTGCATTAAAGTAACAACGCAATGGATTCCTGCTCCCATTGTGGACACCATTTGGTGCCAATTTGTTTATGTCACAATTTTCTGGCAAGAAAGCCCAAACCTTTTGATGTAATTTCCCTTTTAACATTGTCTCGCATCTGTTTAGATTATCATGGATATCACAGTAATTCTTTTAGGCATTTTAGGATGGATAAAAAGGGTTTCTTGTACTTCATTTGGTTACTTTTTTTTGCTGAAAATGATTTTGCCTTTCATCCAAAGTCTTAGTCAGTTTTCTTTCCAATAATCTTTGAAATGAGATTCTGAAGATCAAAGAAGGGAAGACCTTTTTTTCCATTAAACATTGAGTTAGACTATAATATATAGTATAACAATACTGCGTCTCATTATGTCATCGAACTGCCTCAGTGTGCTTCACAGGGAAAATCCTGTGTAGTGTCGTGACTGCCTATTTTGTAGGTGAAGTCAACAGGCAATTTACACACGGCAATGTTCCACAAACAACCAAGAAACAAATGCTAATTGCTTATCTGGGGGATTGATGGCAAGGAGAGCCTAGGAGAAACTCACATAGCATTTGATAATATGTGACTATTATTTATATTGCCATTGAAGCCATGAAGCGAATGGCCAATTTTTTTTCTCTGGGGGATTTTGGGCCAGAACGCTGAGACCTGACCTCGGTTTAATGTCTCATCCAAAGAACTGGACCTCAAACACTAACGTAACCCCCCACCACCTCCGAGCATTGTACGAGAATGTCAGCTTAGACTGTGTGAGTTCATTGGCCCGATGTAGGACTTGAACCTATGAGCTTTTGACTTAGAGCTGAGAGCTGTTACCAACTAATCCAAGCTTCATCAGGTCAAAAATTCCCAAAGTGTTTTATAGCAAAGATTCTAATTAAAATGTGGTGACCGTCACTGTGGTCCAATCCAGTGGTCAATATGCACAGTATGGTTCCACACTACTCGGCCAGCAGAGAATGATCGATGAATCTGGATGATTGATGGCCCTGCACAACAAGAAGGGAGAAACTCCCTTCTCTTTTCCAATAGTTTGATGGAATGAGTAACCATTCAAGTAAGCCAAGGTCCTCCCGACATGAAAAGCGCTATATCAAATGCAAGGGTTATTATTATTATTATTATTCATGACGATGTGAATTATCAGATGGTGGGGTGGGGGGTAGAGATAAAGGGATGTAATGAGAGGATGAATGAAATGGGTTGGAATGGAATGAGATCAGATGGTCTGGGATAAATTGGGATTGGATGGAATGGGATGTGATGGGATATAATGGAATGGGTGCCGGATGCTGTGGTTGAAGCAGAAAACATTGACGGATTCATCAGGGAAAAGGGAATTGAGTGCATATAGGAGAGGGGAGTAGGAGGGGTAGAGAGCTCATATGACGTATAAACACTGGCACAGCAATGTGCTGTAATGTTTAGTGTAATTCTACGAAAAAACGATAGAGTAAAAAAGTCCAGAACAGGTCAACGGGACACTCAGTGAGTGAAAAATGTGATGTTTCCATAACAGGTTTTGCTGTGATAATTATAAATCATCGCATTTTTTCACCAGGCAGCAGAAGGGGGAATACAGCGGTAATGGGGTGGGCATCTGTGTCCAGAACACACTCATCACTCTTCAGCCTGGACTAACTGCAGTGAACTGCGCGGATAGAGAAAAGAAAATAGAATGAGAGAGAAAGAGAAAGAGAGAGAGATGGCCGTATGTGATGGCAGCTGCAGCTCGTCGGGAGTCAATTGGTCACAATTTGCCAAATGGCTCATTTATCAGCACTGATTTCAGACCATTTTGTTTGTCATGAGGCTGGCGCGCTATAAGTTACGAGGCTCATAGAGTCTTTGATCACGGCTGGGGAAGCGAACTGGCAATGACAAATGGGGAGGATTGACACTTGGAGTTGTTAGCGTGCAGTGTAGGGGGGGTGGGATGGGGTTCAGGTTAGGGTGCGTAGCCTGCACGGGCAGCAAGTGACGACAGCAGAGCTTCCTGTGCATCGGTCTTTCCGATGAGACGTTAAACCGAGCCCCCGTCCGCGCCTGTTTGGGTGGGCATTAAAGATCTCGCGACACTATTTGAAAAGAGAAGGGATTTTCTCCCGGTGTCCTGGCCAGCAATGCCTCCAGATAAAATAGGTCATTCACTTCACGGCTGCTCATGGAACCTTGCTGTGCGCAAATTGGCTGCTCCATTCGCCCATAAAATACACTGCGCTTTATAGTATGTCCTGTGAAACGCTTTGAGACATCCTCTCGGTGTGAAACACGTTACGTCAAATGAAAGAATTATTATTAATATCATTATTATTATTACTGCAGACAAGCGGAAGCAAGTCAACTGTTTGAGTATGATGTTTGGGGATCTGAACTCCACTGATTTGGTAATAAAGCTCAGCATCCTGTTTGCCTTATTTTTTTTGCCGCCTCGCACTGTTTTGACGTAATGAGGAGACTTGATGTCAACTTGCACTCCTAGGGGGTGAACAAAAGGGCTCCACAATTAAAATACTGTGGAACTCCATCCATCCCTTCAACTGGTCCCTTCCTTCACCTCCTTCAAGGACTGCCTCTTCTTTGAACAAGCTTTTGGCCATCTTTCTCCTCCCTCTTCACCTCCTCAATCCTCATGCTCAGCTCAGATGCAAACCCTGTACTGCCCAAGCCTTGAGACATCCTCCCGATGTTAAAGGCACTGTGTCAGCCTGGGTGGGTATTCTGGTAGGTTGGGATCAGATGGGCTCAAGGGCTTTCTTCATCTGAACCAATCTTGTGATCCAATCTATTCTTCAATATAATAATATAATAATACTAATAATCCTTGCATCTGATATAGTGCCTTATCACATTGTGCGCTTCACGGAATATATGAAATGCTGTACACTGTCCAGCGCCTTAGGACGTCCTCCCGACGTGAAAGGTGCTATACAAATGTAATCTTGTTGTTGTTGCATACTGTGTATTTTGAGGGCGAAACGCGGTAACCAATTGCGCACAGCAGTGTCCAACAAACAGTCGTGGATTGAGTGACCAAATTATAATTTTCTGGGGGGAGGGATCATTATCCCCGTCTATTCCCTTCTCAAAACCGTCTATTCCCTTCTCCCTCATGCATGAGTACTATATTGGGGCCAATTTGTCATGACATTTCCAAAGTGTGCTGTGTTCATTTGTAAGCTACCAATAAATGTGTTGCAGATCCATCACAGGGCCACAAGGATTGGTGGCTATCATTACTGCCCATCTGGCCAATCCCATTTTCTAATACACTACTGCTGACTATCTCTCACATCCTTAATCTCCACTTCCATCACATACCTAATTCCCTCTCAAAATTGTCAACACTGTTCACCTTCACTGCAACCTTGGACAATCTGTTCCACATATTCGCCACTCTCATCTTAAAACAGTTGAAGCCATCAAGCAATGCAATAATAATAATAATAAATAATAATCCTTCCATTTGACATCACGCCTTATCGTGTCATTGAGATGTCTCAAAGCTCTTCACAGAAATTTTACTTTAAAGTTCATTGGCTGTGTATTTTACAATGATAATAATAATTTTGTAGGTGAATGCGGCAGCTCATTTGCGCACAGCAACATCCCACAACAAACAATACAGTGAATGTTCAATTTTATCTTGGGGATTATTGGCCAGAACACCAGGGAGAAATTCACTTCCTTTTTCGAGTTGTACTGTGGGATCTTTAACATTCACCTGCACTGTTAGATAGGACCTTGGTTTAACATCTCACCCGAAGGACGGCACCCCTCAGCACTGCACTGGAGCATCAACCAGCATCAACTAAGTGAACCCTAAATCTCTGACGTACAGTTTGAACCTCCAACCTTCTGACCGAGAGATGAAAGTGCTACTGACTGAGGCAGGATGACAATTGAATTCTGTTTTACTGATGCACATCAAAGGCAGCCTATATTTGGGGAGAAGTTGCACCCGGGTCTAGAATGTATTCTTCTTTCTCAGGAAATTTCAGAACGTGAGGAAGTTGGCACAGATCAGCTTAACTTTGATGTCGGTTTTCTGTAGTTCTTAAAGGAAACTTACAGGTGGAATTTATATTCTTGAGCCAGAAAATGTAATCCATTGAAATAGTTTCTTAGAGTTCAGCTATCATTTAGCCCATACATCTTTTTTTTTATTCTTTCAAAGTCAATTATTGTATTGTATTGCACATCACTATCCTTTTAAGTTTTAAGTTTTACCTAGCAGTAAGTAGGAACCCAGTTGTTAGTCGATCGGCGGTTCACTCTCCAGGGGTGATAATCCCTCAAAACAAAATTGGGTCACTCAATCCACGATTATTTGTAGGACACTGCTGTGCGCAATTGGCTGCCGTGTTTCACCCACAAAATATACAGTCCATCCACTTTACAATATATTCTGTGAAGCGCTTTGAGACGTCTCAACAATATGATGAAGCACTGTATCAAATGCAAGGATTATTATATTACCCCGCATGAAAGGAGCTATATAAATGTAAGTTGTTATTGTTGTTGCTTTACACAGTATTTTGCAATAATGGCAGTTAGTTTTCTAAATCATTGCATGAAAATACAAAATCATACTTTGATTTTATTGGAGTATAATAATAATAATATAATAATAATAATCCTTGCATTTGATATAGCACTTTTCACGTCTTCTAGACATCTCAAAGCGCTTCACAGAATATGCTGTAAAGTGAATTGACCGTATATTTGTGGGCTAAACGCGGCAGCCAATTGCGCACCACAGTGTCCCACAAAGAGTCATGGATTGAAAATGACCAATTTATTATTGTTTTGTTTTGGAGGGATTATTATTAGGCGTATATGACATATGACAATATATGACAACAACTCTTAATAAATAATTATGACAATAATCCTTAGATTTGGTATAGAGTCTTTTCACATCAGGATGACATTACAAGTCGTTTCACAGGATATACTGTAAAGTGTAGTGCCTGTGTGTTTCACGGGTAAACATCAAGTTGTGCACAGCAGTGTCCCACAAACAGCCATGGAGTGAGTGACCAATTTTATTTGAGAGATTGTTGGCCATGACACCGCTAGAGAGAAACTCCTTCCCTTTTTGAATAGTGCCATGGGATCCTTAAAGTCCACCTTAATAGACAGATCGGTGCCAGCACTGTATTGGAGTCATCTTAGACTATGTGAGTTCCTAGTCCCAATGTGGGATTTGAACTCATAACCTTCTGACACAGAGGCCAGAGCACTAATGGCTGGGCCAGGCTGACACGAATCTCAACTTTTTTTTTAGTGGTATTTAGTTTAATACACCTGGAGGATTTGTAACTAAACATATGCTTAACTTACCGTAAAGCATCCAACTGTGCTTTTAATGTGATTTAAGAGCATTTGGCAAATTACAGGTTGTGTTGCCCAACTTAGTTTGAACTCATAATACTGCAATTGGTTTAATCGCTACTCCATTCAGCGAGCAGTGTTCAATTCAATATGGGAACAGGAGATTGTGTTCACCCCAAAAGCAGATTGCAGCCAAAAATATATATATTCCAGTGGAAGTGGCAGTTGACCGGTCACATTAACACAGGTGGGAGAGATGTTCAGCCGACCAGGAAAGTTTAGCTTTGTGTTGGGAATAGTTGCTTTGATCTGATGCTCTGCACAGAGCTCAGCCTCAGGTTCCTGACACATGGGGAGGAAGTTGATCCATTAACTTTACTTCACGGCTGTTTGTGGGATGTTGCTGTGCATTAACAGCAGCTGCGTTTGCCTTAAACATACGTACAGTGTGTCCTGCGAAGTGCTTTGGGACGTCTTCATGACGTGATTTGTGCTACATCAAATATAAGGATTATTAATATCCTATTTCAGAATATCCAAACCAGACTGAGAGTTCCATGTGTGCCATCTATACATGATAAGATTCCCAGGTCTGGAATGGAATGCACACTCTCTCTCCCCGAGGGGATTGGCAAGAACTGAGGCTTGGGGACCCCGGTGTGCATTTGGGTAATAACGGAGTTTAACCAGCTAAAACCAGATAGCCTGCCGTTGATATCGCTATCTCATAAGCTTCACTACTGCTTGTCCAGGTAGAACCACCCTACCCTGTTAGGGCTTAGGTTTGCAGGGATAACAGGAGCTGAATGGGAAGAATCCCTGCAGCCCAGTAACCAATGAAAGACGCTACATAAATGTAAATTGTTCCAATAATAAGGTATATTTGTCATTGTTTCTGTGAGCTCCTCCCTATCTCAGCAACCTATTAAAAATTCGCCAAGCTGCCCGCGCCCTCCGCTCTGTAGGTACTGGCCATCCGAATCCCTCTGTTTCGCCCCTTCCTTGCTTCCTTCAATGCCAATCTCAAGTCCTTCCTTTTCAATCGCGTCTTCGGTAATCTTTCCTCCTCCAACCCTCTTGCTCTCCACCCCTCTCTGATCCCAACCTACAGCTACAGGTGTAAACTCCTCATTGTGTATGCCTTGGGACTTCCTCCCGACGTTAAAGGCTCTACATAAATGCAATTTGTTGTTGTTGTTTTTCTACAAATTAAATCTTGTTGTTGTTGTTGTAGAGGTATCCATTGGGGAACATTTGTGAAATGACAGTATTAAAGGGAAGAGACTGTATCTTTATTCCAAAGCAAAATTATTACCGAGCCATTCCCTTAACAAATTGGGTCTTGATTCTACCTATTAAAACCTTTAACAACAATGACTCTTAATACAGCCTCAGCACTTGCAGCTGCTTAAAGAGTGGTGACGGATTGCGCTTAAATTAATATAATAAATGTAGCTAATTGTATTACGTATGGCCTGTGAGTAATGTACACCTTTTTTTTCAGCTGGCCATTCATCAAGTTGTGTTCTCTCAAATCAGAGGAGCCTCCAACAATTATATTTCGAGTTTAAAGGGCTGCGTGAGAGAGTGCTGACCTCACTTCCAACAGTAGACTCTTCTCCTTTTGCTGTCAAGCTGAAGGCTGCCCTGAATAAAGATCCAATTGGTAAAACATGTCTGGCTTCCTACTTCCTGAAGCGGTCTTTGTAGATTATTTCAATAAAATATGGGGTCCCATAGTGTAGTTGTGTAGTGGTTAGCGAGATTGCGTCGCAAGTGAGAGGACCCAAATTTGATTCCGGGCGGGGCGAATCATTAGACAAGTTTCCTTACCCCACACGACTCTTGTTTACTTAGCAGTGGTAGGAACCCGGTTGTTAGTCGATTGGCCTATCGCTTTCCCGGGTCAATAAACCCTCAAAAACAAATTTGGTCACTTAAATCCACGATTTTTTGGGGGTCTCTGCTGTGCGCAAGTGCCTGCCGCGTTCGCCTACAAAATACACAGTCACTACACTTCACAATAAATCCTGCGAGATATCCTCCAGATGTTAAACCGCGTTGTATCAAAACGCAAGGATCATGACTTGCAACGGCAGCGAAAGAGTCAAAGGGATTCCCTCTATTTTACCCTGCAGGAAATATAGAAAGGGCAGATCGCAGACTGATCGAAATGGAGCATTCTCCCTTTAGAGGAAGTGAATGAAGAGATGCATATGTTTATTCATAAACGAGACCGATTTCTGGATAAATCGTTTCTGAACAATTGTCGTTTTCTTCCCCCCCTCCCACCCCCCACTTTTCTTGCTGTTTCTCTCTTTCTCTCTCCCACCTTCCCCCACCGCAAAAGAAATTCAGAGTTATTTCAGAGAACAGGACTCTTCCGCGCCACCAAAAGCGCTTACACACATGGTAAATCTTTAACTACAAATATCCCCTCTGTGGTCAGCAAACTGGAACATTAGCAAAAGTATAAAATGTTTTATGGGAACCATTTGGCTGGGACCTCTAAAGGAACAGGTGGTTCTGGGTAAGTTCAATAACACATAATGATACATCCAGCGAAACATCTGGACAGCATGTAACATGCCTGTCAGTGCTCTTTTTTCTCCCTCTCTCTCTCCCAGAAATGCATTGGCCTGTGACATACTGCCTGAACGTACAGTAACAATTTGGGCTGACAGCAGGACGCTCGACTTTAATGATAACCACAGGTTAATACATAAAACAGTGGCAGTACAGAGAGCGAGATCCCTCTCTCTTGCAGTCAAAGAAACCAGAGCGCCGTCGCCTCCTGAGATTTAACAGCGCTCTAGAGTAGTGGAGTCCTGTAGCTCAGTGGTTAGAGCACTCGCTTTGCAAGCGAGAGACCTGAGTTCAATTCCAGGCAGAGGGCGAAACCTTGGGCAAGTTTCCTTACTCCACACAGAGCCTAATAATAATCCCTCCAAAACCAAAAACAATAATAAATTGGTCATTTTCAATCTACGACTGTTTGTGGGACATTGCTGTGCGCAATCGGCTGCCGCGTTCGCCCACAAATATATAGTCAATTCACTTTACAGTGTGTTCTGTGAAGCGCTTTGGGACGTCCTCCCGACGTGAAAAGCGCTATATCTAATGCAAGGATTATTATTATTATAGTGTTGGCACACTCGCCTCGCAAGCGAGCGAACCCGAGTTCGCTTCTTGGGCAGAACGAAACCTTACTTCACGCGTTTCTGTTTACCTAGCAGTAAGGAGGAACCTGGTTTTCTGGATTGGCGGATCGCTTTCTGGCGTTTATAATCCCTTCAAAAAATATAAAAATTTGGTCAGTCAATCCATGACTGTTTGTGGGACATTGCCGTGTGCAGTTGACTGCTGTGTTTAGCCCACAAAATATACAGTCAATTCACTTTACAGTGTATTCGGCGAAGCGCTTTGAGACGTCTCAATGACATGATAAGGCATTTGATATAGCGCTTTACCACCTCTTCGAGACGTCACAAAGCACTTCACATATCAAAGGTCAGGATTATAATTATTAATCAACAACAAAATCAATCCTTACAATCGTTTCAGAGCCTCTTTCGGGTCGACAAGTATATCTCAAAGCGCTTCACAGAATTTTACCGCGTGGTTTAATGGCAGTATTTTTGTAGGTGAGCCCATCAGTCGATTGGCACACAGCAATGTACCTCTAAGAGCTGTGAAGAGAACGACCTAATATCTGGGGGATTGTCGGCCAGGACAATTTGTTTCGAAGAATTTTGCGCACCAAAAAGCTATTAAAAGTATCAAATGACATCCACCACCCAATGCAGATACACCTGATACTAACTGGGGCTGCTGACTCATGTGTGATTAGATTGATTTATTTGGTAGCGCTCCCACATCTGAGGCAGAAGGTTGTGGGTTCAAGCCCCACTTCGGGACGTTGAGCTCAGTCTAAGCCGAAACTCCCAATGCCTGGGGGGGCAGCGCAGAAATCTCGGAGGTGCCATGAGAAGTCAAACCAAGGTCCTGTCTGCCTGTTCAGGTGGATGTTAAAGATCCCACGGCACTTTTCAAAAAAAGAAAAGGGAGTTTCTCCTGGTGCCCTGGCTAACAATCCCCCTATATTACAAAATGATCATTCACTCCATGGCTGTTGGTGGTGGAACGCTGCTCTGCGCAAAATAATATTTTCACCTATGAAATACACAGTCACTACGCTTTCCAGAGAATCCTGTGAAGCACGTTGGGACATTCTCCTGACATAACAGCCACTACGTATTTACTTCTTGCAATCGCTATAGATACAGTTTTGGTCTCAGTCTGCACATCTGCTGCTGGGTGTGACTTATGGTACGAAGTGGCCCCCGGTAGCTGTTGTGGAGCAGGTGATGGGAGCCTTGATAATCTTTGACCCTTGTTAGATATCTACAAGTCTGACTGACAATCAGCGCGAGACGCTTTGGTGCCAAAGTGTAATCTTTGCTTCGAGGCTTAAGTCGCGCAAAAGTATTATTGGCAGGGCTTGACCACTGTAGCTTTCAGGGGAACAACTGTTTTACAGGAAAATAAATACTAACTACACAGTGTCATGCACTCAATACGTGTCTATTCTTCTGCAGAGATTCCATCGCTGCAATCTTTGATCTGCTTTACAATGGAGTCCTGTAGAGTAGTGGCTCGCAAGCGAGAGGACCCGGATTCGATTGCCAGCAGGGCAAAACCTTAGGCAACAACAACAACAACAACAACAAAATGACATTTGTATAGCGCCTTTCACGTCGGGAGGACGTCCCAAGGCGCTGGACAGACAGAGTTACGGACCCGAGCTGAGGGTCGGGGTGGGGGAGGGGCGAGGGCAGGGGGTTCCAGAGGGTGGGTGCAGAGTGGCGGAAGGCCCTCCCGCCGATAGTGGGGCGAGCAAGGCGGGGGGGACGTGAAGCAGGCCGTAGCTTCCTTACTCCACATGCCTCTGTTTACCTCGCAGTAAGTAGGAACCCGGTTGTTAGTCGATTGGCGGATGGCTTAAGGGAGTAATAATTCCTTCAGAAAAATAATAATTTAGTCACTCAATCCACAACTGCTTGTGGGACACTGCTGTGTACAATTGGCCACATTTTGCCCACAAATTATTCAGTCAATTCACTTTACAGTATATTCTGTGAAGCACTTTAAGACATCCCGACGACGTGATAAGGCACTATATCAAGTGAAAGGATTATTATTGTTATTGCAAAGGTTCAACAGTCTGTAACCATTTCTTGCCCTCCATTGGCTGTATCTCTTTCCTCCCTTATGTTGCCTGTGTGGTTTTCTCTGTTGAGTTGAGTTGAGCTATTAGCTTGGTTGGTGTAAGTGGGAATTCCCTCAGGGCAATATTTATCTTTGCTCAGTGGAAAAATCACGAAGCTGCTGGAATAAGGTAATGTGTCAGTTTTCCAACTGTTCCCAATGGAAGAGTAACACAATCTAGGGCTGACACTCCAGGGCAGTGCTGGTGGTGGAACCGTTGGATTGTTGGAGGTGCCGCCCTTCAGATGAGACGTTAAAACCCAGGTCCCACCTGTGTCTGTGCCTGTTCGGGTGGATGTTAAAGATCGGGCGGCAATCCTCAAAACTGCAGGCCACAGAAATAAATAAAATCCATTTGAAAACATCAATTTGCAAGTGTGTGTTACTCTGGAAAGTATCACACTAAATGCGGAGAGTGGGAGAGAAAGGCTGTTTCTGGAGGTTTCCTGGATATCGCTGGGGTTGGGGGAGAAATCAAGGGATAATCATTGCAAGAACAAGTCCCACAGGTGAGCTCTTTCTTGAACCTGTTAAACACATGTAACAATGAAAGCAGATGCCCAAAGGTGATCTCAGCAAAATGAGTCAGTATTTTCCCTAGACTCTGACCACAATGGTTACGTGTGCTGGAAACATTGGCTTTGCTGTACGGCTACACAATGGCTGTTTGTGGGACGTCGTTGTGAGCAAGTTGGCTGCCTTGTTCACCCACAAAACTCACAGTCGCTGCACGTTTTACAGTAAACCCCGTGAAGCACTTTGAGACACCCTCTCATTGTGAAAGGGGCTGTATCAAATGAAAAGATTTTTTTTAATATACTATTCAAATCAATGCAAATCCACATGTTGTCAAATGTCCTAAACGACACCCCTGCCCACCCCATATACTTGCTTCTGACGTGATTGTTGCAACAACAGCAACAGAAATATTACCTACATTTGATACAGTGCCTTTCACGTCGGGCAGATGTCTCAAATCGATTCACAGAATTTTACTGTAAAGTGTAGCGACTGTGTGTTTGGCAGGCAAACATGGCAGCCAATTTGCACACGGCAATGTCAACAACAACAACTTGCACTTATATAGTGCCCTCCACAGCTATTAACAGTGGTCTGACTCCAAGCTGGTGGGGGGGGAGGGGGTGGTGGCCTTAAGCAGGGTCGAAAAGGAAGGTTTTCAGGCAGAACTTGAAAAAGGGGAGAGAAGGGGCAAGGCGGAGGGATTGAGGAAGAGTGTTTCATAGTTTTGAGGTGTAGTGGCTGAAAGCACAACCTCCAAAGGTGGAGCAGAGGATGCGAGGGACAAGCACGAGGCCGGTGCCAGTCGAGCAGAAGCCCCGGGTAGTGGATTGGGGAGTGAGGACGTCAGAGAGGTAGGGAGGTAACATAATATAACATAACATGTAGGAGCAGGAGTAGGCCATTCGGCCTTTCGAGCCTGCCTCGCCATTCAATCGTGGCTTCTAATCTAACTCCAGCTAATAACCTGACCCTGCCTTATTCCCATATCCCTTAATCCTTTTTGCAATAAGAAATCTATCTATCTCAGTCTTGAATATGTTCAAGGACTGAGCGTCAACAGTTCTTTGGGGTAGTGAGTTCCATACATTCACCACCCTTTGAGTAAAGAAGTTCTTCCTCAACTCAGTGCAAAAGGGCTGCCCTCTGATTTTAAGGTTGTGACCCCTGGTTTTAGTTTCTCCAACCAGGGGTGCCAGAGAGTGAATGGATTTGAACACGAGAGTGAGGATTCAGTGATGGGGAGCCAGTGGTGTCTGGCCAGAACTGGTGAGATGTGGGTACAGAGTTTGGTCCGGGTAAGTATGCAGGCGGCAGAGTTCTGAATGATGCTTTAAAGTTTTATTATGTTTTTGTTAGTGGCACGATGATATGCCTTGGGCTGACACTGTGGCATACCTTGGCAAAAGATTGGCCACCACTGCTTTAGAGAGTCCAAGATAAAATCTTGAATCCACCTTTGGTTTTGAAACCATTGGTTTCCCCACGCCTCACCCCCCCCAATAGGATCTCTTTTAAGATGGCTTCAAAGTCAAAACCGACCTCAACAATTTGGCAAATTCTGAATGCATTGAAAATCCTGAGAAAAATGGAGTAAATCAGGTGGAATTTCTGAACAAAGCCTTCAAGCACTCATCTGCTCCCAGGCTACAAAACCTGTTCATTTCAGGTGGGCTGCTCTGTTATTGCATTAGTTTTCTGGGGCTTCGTACACTGTGTTAAGAAGCAGCTTATGAAATTACTTGCACTCTGATGCTCTGCTCTTCTGGTTGTCTCTGGCCTGTTTATTCTGCCTTCGGGTTAGCGAGATTCACCATAATTATAACATCACCATTACTTCCAGGATCTCTCTCACCTGCCCAGACATCTCTCTGTCTCTCTTTCTCTCTCTCCACCTGTTCACCACCTAGAGTTGGCACTCTCAGTAGCAATAACCAATTCTAACAAGATTGATTTGGATGAAGAAGGCTCTTCGGCCCAACAAATCTTATCCCAACAGAGCACCCCCTCCTACCCCGGGACAGAGTCCCTTCTCTTTTCGAACCGCACCACTGGAACTTTAACGTCCACCTGAATAGGCAGATGGGACCTCGGTTTAACGTCTCATCCGATGGACAAGGCACAAATCGACATATCAAAGACAAGGAGCGTCCCTATAACAAAATTGGCTGCTGCTGCTTTGTCGGCAATTATTGGGAAAATTTTACAAAGGGTAACGCTGCTAAAAGTAAAAGCGAGTTGAGTTTTCCCAGAGAGCAGCTGAGAAAAGGCGCCTTTAAAGTCTCCTTTCAAAATGACCGTATTTCTTTCTTCGCTTGAAAAGTAGGTATTTGTGTAACTGTCTCCGTGACAAGTGAAGATGAAGAGCCTTTTAAAATGCATCACAGGATATAACAAGGGAAGCCTCAGGCTCCTGCACTGAAATTGACCAGGCCTAATCTTTATGTTTCTAATGACGGCATCTCATTAGCTGTGTGTCCTGTGCCGTGGGTTACTGTCAGTGTCTTCGCCGGAGCTTGAGGGAGAAGCGGGGGGGGAAAAGGTCACGCTCCTGCAAAAAAAAATCCTCAATAATGAACTTAAAGCGACCGCATTAATCCTCTTCCTTCATTACCCAATGCCTCACTTATACACACACACACACAAAAAGTCTTCAGGCAAACCCATTCTCCTGACACTTTGCTCTGCAAAAAAAAACCCCAGACAGATTTGTTTCGGAGAAGGAATTTGCTAAATCCGCAAATAGCGTTTAGTAATCGGGGATTAAGTGGATTTGTGTTTATTAATACCCAGACAAATACTTGAAATACTGACAACGTGGTCACTGAGTGTGCTGAGTCCCTGAATAGGGATCATTTCTTCCCCTCCCACTCCAGGATAAGATCCTGGCTGATGGGATTTCAGTAAGCCCCCCGTGCTCCACCACCCCCTCCCCGCCGGCTTGCCTCTGAAACCCTGATAACGCCTCCCCTACAGGCTATTTAAAGATCTGCAGTAATAAACTTTCACTGACAGGGGATCAGCATTCTCGAAAGTAGCTTTGCAAGTGGCTTTCTCTCTGCAACAAACTCCTCTCCCCATTCCGCACCCTTTATTTATTCAAGGGAGAGAGAGAGAGAGAGAGAGAAAGAGGGAGGGAAGGAGGCAAAAAAAAACCACAGCGATTCCTTTCTGAGGGTAACCTTAGAAAGAATGATCAGCATGAAATGGGTCCACTAGCCTAGCTTTTGTTAGTTGCTAGCGTAGTGGTTAGAGCTCTCTCCTCTCAAGCGAGAGGAGCCGGGTTCGGGGCGAAACCTTAGACAAGTTTCCTTACTCCATGCAACACTGTTCAACTGGGAGTAAATAGGAACACGTTTTTTAGATGATTGGTGGATCACTTTCCGGAGGTAATAATCCCTCCCAAAAAATTGTGGTCTTGGCTGCCGCGTGCAATTGGCTGCTGCATTTCATCCACAAAATACACAGTCAATCCACTTTATCAATATATTCTGTCCAGTGCTTTGTGTCGTGTCAATAAGGTTTGTATTTTATTTTTTTCGAGGGTGTATTCCCCCGGAAAGCGATCTGCTAATCGACTAACAACTGTGTTCCTACTTGCTGCTAGGTAAATAGAGACGTGTGCAGTAAGGAAACTTATCTAAGGTTTCGCCCTGTCCGGGAATCAAACCTGGGTCCTCTCACTTGGGAGCGGGTGCTCTAACCACCACACTACAGGACTCCGTGTTCCCTTTGGAAGGCTAAGATGGATTGTGTTTGAGGGATCGTGTGGACCTCCAGAGCCTGATAATTTTTTTGCAAAGTGCTCGGGCTGGTTTAACTAGCCCAGTGAAGCAACACCCTTTCAATTCACCTGAAAACGACTTCAAAGGAGAATGGACTGGGAGTTCATAGCCCATGTAACTGGGTTCATTATTTGATTTTAGCTGAGCTTTCAGCGGGACACTCACACACCCCATATCTTCCACCGGATGATCATTGTATTGGCACTGCTTTAGTTGAATGGTCTCATCGATACTCTCCTGCCTATTTGTAGGTGCCATCCTGAGGGCAGATTCCTATCTCTCCCCCTGCCCCTCACGTGATCCAGCTGTCTTTGTGTTTTTGTTGTTGTTACATTTCTCAGGTGCAGCCGTGTTGAGTTCTAGATTTTGAAAATCCGTAGCTGAATCCTGAATTCGAATAATAACAACACTTCAATAACACTAAGGCTTTCCTATCGAATTGAACTTAAATTCCTTTGGTCTTTGTATTTGGTATAGTGCCTTTTAACATCAAGAGGACACCTCAAAGTGCTTCACAGGTTCTACTGTAAAGTGTAGTCACTGTGTCGTTTTGTAGGCAAACGCGACAGCCAATTTGCGCACAGCAAAGTCTCACAAGCAGATGAAACGAATGACTGATTTTATCCGGGGGATTGTTGGCCAGGGAACCGGGAGCTATTCCCTCCCCTTTTTCAAATAGTGCCAGGGATCTTTAACAGCCACCTGAACAGGCACAGATGGATCCTCAGTTTGACATCTCATCCGAAGGACAGCACCTCCAACACTGCACTGGAGGGTCAGCCTGGACCGTGTGAGGTCAAGACCTCTCGGCACGGAGAGTGGGGGGGGTGGGGAGAGGGCTTGAAGCTCACAACTTTCTGAGTCAGAGGCGGGAGTGCTACTAGCCGAGCCAGGCTGACACACACACACACACACATGACTTGCAGTGACTGAACAAGAGCCCAGTGGGATTAACTAACGTTTGCACTGCCCTTGACATAATCCATTTCTTGAACCGCAGTGGCAGCCTGTAGCTACATTGCTGGGTTACTGTGAAGTTGTGACAGATGCAAAATTGCATCTATTGATTGTGATGTAAGAGAAAGTGTTCCATCAAACCTTTAATTGGGTACATTATGGAGTATAAATGGATGAGATGCAATGCAACTCCAGGGTCTAAATGGCTTATCCATGCCAGCTCATCAGCCCATAACACCTGATGTTTACATATTACTATCATTAGATTCAAATAATTCTGTCTAATTTGAAAAGCCGTAAACAGATTTTGCTTCCATCTACCGCTGACTGAAGCCACTATGTCATATGCTATTCTTATTAATGAACCTTTGCAGCCTGGCAGATGTCCCTCCATGAAAAAAATTGGGACATCAGCCCAGCAAGGAGTTGTCAGCCTGGCTCAATCGTTTCCCTTCTCGCCTCGGAGTTAGAACACAACAACAACAAGATTACACTTGTATAGCGCCTTTCACGCCGGGAGGACGTCCCCAGGTGCTGGACAGTGTACAGCATTTCAGACCCGAGCTGGGGTCAGGGAGAAGGGAGGGGAGAGGAAGGAGGGTGTCCAATGGCATGGTAGAATTGGAGAATTTTGAGGCGGAACTTGAAGGAGGCTAAGGAGGGGGTGAGGTGGAGTGATTGGGCAATGGAATTACAGAGGTTGGGGGCAGAGTAGCTGAAGGCTTTCCCGCCAATGGCGGGCCGGGTGGGTCGGGGGATGTGAAGCAGACCGGAGCCGGCTGAGCGGAGGGTTAGTAGGAGGTTAGGAGTCGCAGAGGTAGAGTGGGTTGAGGCCATGGAGGGCTTTGTAGGTGAGGACCAGGATCTTGAACTGGATCCTCTGAAGGATAGGGAGCCAGTGGAGTCGGGCGAGAGTGGGGGAGATGGGGTCACGTAGTTTGGTGCAGGAGAGGACACGGGCTGCAGAGTTCTGGCTTACCTGCAACCTGTGGAGGGAGGAGTTGGGAAGGCCGACAAGCAGGGTGTTTGCATAGTTGAGCCGGGAGTGATGAAGGCATGAACAAGAGTTTCAGCGGCCTGAGGGGTGAGGCAGTGGCGGAGTTGGGTGATGTTATGGAGGTGAGGGAAGGCAGAGTGGGTCATGGCTTGGATGTGGGGGAGAATGACATGAGAATGAATTTGCCCTCATCCAGGACTTGATGTGCGACAGACAGTCTGTCAGGACAGCAGTGGGTGTTGGGGTGGGGGTGGGCGGGGGGGTGGGGGGGTGGGATTGCATTGTACCGTGTTTCAGATGAGATGTTAAAACGAGGTCCCGTCTGCCTGTTCAGGTAGTTGTCAAAGCTCCCATGGCTAATAATCCCCCAAATAAAATTGGTCACTCACTTCACGGCTGTTTGTGAGAGATTGCGTTGTGTGAATTGGCTGTTGCTTCACCTACAAACATACAATCACTGCATTTTACAGTAAAATCTTATGAGGCACTTTGAGACATCCCGATCACACGAAAGGCACCGTGTCCAAATACAAGGATTAGTGTTATTATTATGAATAATAAATTCAATCTTAAATTTGAAGTTGGTTCTTTTGAAAAGGCTTTCCACCATTCTGCGCTATCTGATACTTTTAAGACAAAACGATTTCACAGGCTGTATGATTCAACGTCTCAACTGAAGGACGGCACCTCAGATAAGGCAGTTTCACACCCACCCCCCCCATCCCCACCCTAATGCCACACGCAGCAATGTTTCAGCTAGAACTCAGAGTGTGAGACGTGCTGAGACACCTTTTGTCTCGGAGACGAGAACGCTACTGGCTGAGCCGGGCTGATGCGCCGAGTCACACCGCTGTGTGCAAAAAGGAACGCATTCACATTACGCCGCGTAGCGCAAATAAATTAGCCGACATTAGAACTCTGCGACCCCATATTGTTGCAGTTACTCCAGTCAAATCCTCTTACAACTCACGGATCTGACAAGTGCAATGGACAGTCATTGATCTCTCGGCAAACGTACAAATCCTAGAATGTCAATAGGCAACAGCAGGATGTCTCGAGGAAGAGGGCAAGAGGTCGATTTGCTAGAGAATAAGCAGTGCGCGCAGATAATCCTAACAAAAAAGGTTTGAGATTTAGCATCGGTGGCTATCGTTTCTCTTGGAATAGTAATATAATAATAATCCTTGCATTAGATATAGCACCTTAACAAGTCATTGAGATGTCTCAAAGCACTTCACAGAATATATTGCGAAGTGGATTGACTGTATATTTTGTGGACGAAATGCAGCAGCCAGTTTGAGCACAGCAGTGTCCCACAAACAGCCGTGGAGTGAGTGACCAATTTTATTTGAGGTGGGTTGTTGGCCAGGACACCATGAGAAACTCTCTGATAATTACTGATAAAGGAGGAGGTGAGGAGGAATTCTCTTTGAGGGCCACAAAGATTTTTGGGGGACATTACGTCAATAAACGTTGGTTGTATCTTCTTTCAAACTTTTCTAATGGACAATTTTAAGCTCTGGCTCTGCCTCCCTCTGCCCCTTCCGTCTCGTCCCCCTTTCCCTTCCTGTCTTCAAGCACCGTCTCAAAACCTACATCTTCGAACGCACCTTGGGCACCTACCTGCTCCCCTTTCCCCACTGCTCCCCTCCCCTCGCATGCTCAGTGTCTGAACTCTTCACTGTGAAGTGCTCCGAGACATTATCCTGTGTACATAATAATAATAATAACAATAATAATAATAATGATAATCCTTGCATTTGATATAGCACCTTATCATGTCATCTAAGTGTCTTAAAGTGCTTCACAGGATACACTGCAAAATGGAATGATTGTTTTGTGGACGAAATGCGTCAGCTAGTTTTGCGCACAGCAACGTCCCGCAAACAGCCATGAAGTGAGCAATCAATTTCATTTAAAGGACTGTCAGCCAGGACACCGCGAGAAATGCCCCTTATTTTTCGAGCAGTGCCGTGGGATCTTTAATGTCCACTTGAACAGGCACAGACGAGACCCGGGCACAGTTCATTCCGAATATTTATATTGAACCTGTGTGTCTGACAACTGGTTCTATGACATCCTCAGACTGGCCGCCGCTAAATTACTCAAGAACATTTTTTGTCTTGGAATGAATGATCCTTTGATAATTCAGCCACAATCTCAGAAAATCAAAGTAAGTCACGTTCCTGGAGTCTGGGCGGCAAGTCTGAATGACGTTTACAAATGTAGCGCGAAAACGCAAATAAATACTGGGAAACGATTGAATTCACTTCATCTGGGGCGGGAGGTGGGGGGGTTAATAAGCAGTACCTAAAGTTAGAAAATGCATAGCGCCTAATTCACAATAATAATAATATCTTCCTCTCATCTCCTCACACTTTGGGTTCCCAATCAGTTGCATGAAGGGCTCTGAGACATCTACCCGACATGAAAGAATAAATATAAATATAAATTGCTGTTGCTGTAATCATCCTTGCATTGTATCATCCTTGATAAAATCGTCCACCTGAACATAAATATAGTTTATAATGAATATTATAAATATTTGAATAACTTAATTAACATGTTTAATGTTTTATAATTTTATACAAATTATTATTATATAAAAATAATATTAATAATAATAACTTATAATATACGATAAGACTGTTAATAAACAGCGAAACGTTGGCATGTCTCAACACACTTCACAAGAATTGTGTCTGCTAGTGACTGTGGACCTGCCTACAAAATACCCGGTTATTACACTTTACACCTAATCCTGTGAAGTGCACTGTGACGTCCTCTCGACGTGAAAGGCACTACAATCAAATGCAAAGGATGATTATCATAATTATTAATTATAAATTATAATTTAAAATTATAATTCTTAGTGGATTGCAAAATGGACTGAGAGGCCGTGGCACATGATTTAAAATGAAATGTAAATTTAATAATAATGATAACATGTATCAAATAATAATAATAACTTCATGAAAAAAAATAGCTATTTTAGGAAGCTCAAATATATTAAGAAAATTAAAATTCATTCATATGTAAATTGGCAGTGTTATTGGTCTGGCTAACCCATCACTGAAAACCAATTACAAACTAGCTCTACGGAGTGATTTAAACTGTAATAACATAACAATAAAAATAATAATTTGTATCGAATTATAAAACATTAAATTAAATATTTTATAATTGATTAAATACAAAATGACAAATTATAAATGATAAAATGCAAATAATAATTTTTTGCAAGGATTATTATTATTGTTAATAAACCGTAATAACATAATAATAACAATAATCCTGGCACCATTTGAACCTCTCAAAGGGCATCACACGTGGTGACCATGTACAATATCTCTAGAGGATGTAATGCAATGCTCAAAGTCCGAATCATCAGCATTCAGCCTGTGATCTGTGGAACCATATGCTAACCACGAACACACTGCCTCAGGATACCAAGGCTCAACACACTGGTAACATGCCTGCTCCTGACATGAGCAAAGACAATATACAACCTCAAAATATCACAACAATGTTTGAAAGTAACTTAGATGTGACAGGAATGAATAATGGCTGCGATCACAGTTCACTCACTGACTGCGGCACATCCCCCTCAATGCATCTGGAATTCTCTCCGCTAGAGAAAAACACAAAGTCCTGTTATCCCCCTGCATTTTTCTTACAATTAATTTTTATTTTCTGTTGCTGTTGAGTCGAGTGTAACAATGTCTGAGACCAGTAACTTCCTCGTCACTCCGTCCATGTTACGCAAGATGTGACACCGAACATGGTGGCGAATCATTATGCGCCATGAAAACGATGGCGCTCGCACACTGGACGTCTAAATACAGTTAAACACTTGTACTGAATACAATGAAGTAGCTCTAAATACAATTATCATCATTCTTCCACGTGCTTCAGTTGTTGATCAGCGCACTGAGGATAACAGGACTTTGTGAACACCCTGTACAATAACAACAACAACAACAATAACAACTTTACATTGCTGTCACACTTAACGCTTCCAATCGGATATTCGGCAAATATCTCTCGCTTTACTTTTGCGTTTTGCTCTGTCAAACAGGAGGAAAAGCTAAATCGATAGCAAAAAAAAATCTAAGAAAGCTCCAGATAGCAACCAAGACAGGGAGGTTAAGGGAGCAAGAGCTAACATTAGGAACATAGGAACAGGAGTAGGCCATTCAGCCGCTCGAGCCTATTCCTCCATTCTATTAGATCACAACTGATATGTACCTCAACTCCATTTACCCGCCTTTGCTCCAGACCCCTTCGTACCCTTACCTATCAAAAATGTAACCACCTCAGTCTTCAAAATTTCAATTGATCCAGCATCCACAGCCTTTTGGGGGAAGAGAGTTCCAGAATGTACTCTAACGTGTAGTGACTGTTTGTTATGCGGGTGAAAGCAGCAGCTACATTGTGCACAGCAACGTCCCCAAACACAGTCGTAAAGTGAGTCACCAATTTTATTTGGAGGAATGTTGGCCAGGAGACCGGAAGAAACTCCATTCTTTTTTTCGAGTAGCACATTGGATCTTTAACGTCCAACTGAACAGGCGTAGAGGGCCTCAGTTTAACGGCGCTTCCGACAATGTCAGCTTAGACTATATGGGTTCCGAGTCCCGACACTTGAACCCACAACCATCTGACTGAGAGGCGAGAGAGCCAACAACTGAGCTACACTGACAGTCTCCCATCCTCCCATCACAAAAGCTGCTTTTTATGAATGTGGATCAGTTTTGCATCGAATCCTGGCTGAGCCCAGTTATTTCTTTTTGCGTAGGATGGAGGTACCGAGAACTGAACAATTATTCTACCTGTCCTGAGATGGAGGGCAAATACAAACAGCAACTTGCAGGATAGCATCCCAGAGCGCAGTGTCCCAGGACACTGAAAGACGCTGATGCTATCTTTTAATGTAGAAGGGAGAAATTATCCCAATTTATTTTTCCTTTGAAACAAAAACACGGACACGCACAGCTCCGGGGCCAAATTTATTTTATCAGCCAACCTGATCACAAGCTCTCAGTACAGTCACCCCATTATGTCCTCTCCTTGAAATGTCCTGCAGTGTCAGAGCTGTCAATGACAGGCCACATGCGGGAGCGAGCGCTAGCTTTTAATAAGCAAGTCTTTCAGCACTAGATTCCACCAGTCGCACTCAGGTCTGTAATCCTGCCAACTGACCGACCGACCATCCGACCCTCCTGGAGATCCCTTTCTCTGTGAAATAGCTGCCGTCTGGAATAAATATTCCCTTTGTCTGAGGGAACTGTTAATACTTAGACTGTTTTATTCCAGATTCTCTCTCTCTTTTGCTCTCGCCCCCTTTCCATCACCATAACTATCCTTCCACCATTCAAAGGCCCGCTCACCTGCAGACCCAGTTAGCAATACAAATCAGTCCTTCTACTTTGTGGCTATTTGCGGGATTTTGTCCGCGCTATATTGTCGGAGGTGCCGTTCTTCGGATGAGATGTTAAACCCATCTCCCGTCTGCCTGTTCAGGTGGACGATAAAGATTGCATGACGATCCTTTCCAAGGAATTGCTATGTGGGTTTAGCTGGTTATACTCCAGCAGTTATATTACATACTTCCTTGGCTGATCCCACTCCACTGGAACTGAGCTCGGGAATAGCATTGCTGTGACTTCATTGTCCGAGATACAGGGGTATTTTGCGGGATTTCTTAATTATGAAATCCAAAACGGCAGCCAATTTGCACTCAGCAGCGTCCCACTGACAACCATAATTTAATAATTTTAAAATTATGACTAATTTTATCCGAAGGACTTCTGGCCAGGACATCGCAAGAAACTCCCTTCACTTTTCGAATAGCCCCACGAGGTCTTTAATGTCCACCTAAACAGGCAGACGGGACTTACTTCTCATCTGAAGGACGGCACCTCTGACAATGCATTGTTCCCCCCAGCACTGCATTGGAGCATGAACCAAGACGGTGTGAGCTCAAAGTTCTTATATGAGGGCTTGAACACACAATCTTCTGATTCAGAGGCGAGATCCCTTCCTCCTGAGTCAGTTTGACAGCTAAGAATCTCAGTCAGCCATCGCAGTGAAATACCTCATGTAGATTAAACTAAATCATTTCAGCTTCTTAACTCCTGAAGGAGAGAAATATTTACTGTCCAAAAGTTAACTGACGTGGAACTGAATGTAATTGGGAAATTGTACTCCTGTCTTCGGTGACATTGCAATCTTGTGTTAGAGTCTAAAATGGGCAGAGAAACAAAACATATTATCCAGTGCGAAAGAAACGGTGGCAAAGCTCCAAACGATTTGACTATGAATAATTTTGTGAAACTTGTTCTTGAAAGTAAATTTATCGAAGAGGAAGAGAATTCGGGTGTCAGCCTGGCTCGGTCGACTGCATTCTCACCCCTGAGTTAGAAGGTTGTGGGCTCAAGCCACACATCAGAACTATGAGCTCAAACAATCTAAGGTGATACTCCAATGCAGCGCTGGGGTAAGTGTACATTGTCGGAGGTGCCATTTGTGAATTAGCTGCTAAACTGAGGTCCTGTCTGCCTGTTCAGGCGGACTCTAAAGCTCCTGTGACATCCTTGAAAAGAGAAGGGAGTTTCTCCTGGTATCCTGGTCAACAAATTGGTCATTCAATTCATGGCTGTTTGTGGTACAATGCTGGGTGCACACTGCAAGCTGTTTTATGCCTACAAAACACAGTCACTACACTTCAGTACTTTGAGACGTTAGAAGCAATTGTCACAGGGCAGGACATCAAAATTCTCCCAGAACAATGAAAACCACAGTCAGTCTGTTCATAAATAAAGGAATAATTAGCCTGTTTCTTAACAAACCTTAAAGTTTAGCTTCTCTACAACTGTATATAAACTAAAGAAACGGAACATTTTCCAGAAGTATCAGCCCTCCCTCCCCAAACACTCAATCCACGACTGTTCGTGGGACATGACTGTGCGCAATTGGCTGCCCACAAATTACAGTCAATTCACTTTACGATATATTCTGTGAAGCTCTTTGAGACGTCTCAACGGTGTGATAAGGCGCCATATCAAAGGTGTGGATTATTATTATCATTATAATAGACAGCACCCAAACCAACCAACAACCCACGAAGGCAAACAAAAGTTACATTTGATACAACGCCTTTCACATCGGTAGGACATCTTGAAGTGTTTCACAGGATTTACTGTAAAAGGTAGCGATTGTGTATTTGTACGTGAAGGTTCAAAACCAATGTGTCCACAGCAATGACCCACAAACAGCAATGAAGTGAGTGAACAATGTTATTTGGGGCATTGTTGGCCAGGACATCGAGAGAAACTCGCTTCTCTTTTTGATCTTTAAAGCCCACCTGAACAGGCAGAACTAGACCTCCACAAAGACGGCACCTCCGACCATGGAGCAAACCTCCAGCATTGCAACGAAGCATCAGCTTAGACTATATGAGTTCAAAGTGAGCCTACGACCTTCTGACTCAGAGGAGAGAGCGCTACCAACTGAGCCGGGCTGACACTCGCAATCCAGTGTCAGGAGCAAACCGTGAAACCACTGCAATTCGCGCGTTTAGTTTGAGAAGGACCACACAATGTGGGACACACGTTTAAGCTCTCTTGTTCAATGTGACTGAAAGGATTTGGGCTGAGGGATAGACACAGCGGGAGTGCAAGGCCCCAATGATTCATCAATATTATCATATTTATTTTTCATTCAACAACTCAGATATTTTTTTCCCCCTCTGTAAAATGCAGGAATTCCTGTCAATGCTGTAATTCTCTACGCAGCACAAGTTCTCTCTTTATTACAGCCTACAAGAGATGTCCCTCTTGCCAGAGGGGCTCCAGGATGGAATTCCAGAAGGTGGCAGCAGAAAGGCTGGAGGCTCGACCACCGATGGTGGAGCAGGCGGGGGAGTGGGGCGGGGGACATGGAGCAAATGCACCAAAAACAACTAACAGCCAAAGCAGTAGCAAAAAAAAAGGTCATTACAGCATTAGCTGCGCTCAGTTTCTGTGCGGAGAGAAGCCACAGATCGTATCAAGGATTTGGAATGAATTGTTTGTGTTCCAGGGCTCGAACAATGGAATTTTAGCCGCTGTAACTTTGGTGTCGTTCGCTTTTGCTACAGTTGGTTTGACATTGAAAACTTTCTTTAATGGGCACCTGGGCGGAGGCCGGTTAAAGTTGAGTGGAATTCACTTGACTAACTCTGTGTACTAGCTACTGTTACCAGGGAGCTCCAGCATACCTATACCATAGTGTCACCACACATTCATCTCCCGAGACTGACCAAAATCTGCATTTCATCCGTTCTTGCCCCATCACTCCCCTGTCAGAAATGTAGAATTAATGTCCGAAAAGGCTATCAATCACCTTGACTTGAGTTCCCCTCAACACATACTTTGCTGGAGGGTGGCTTTTAGAAGTTCAGCATAAATTGAACCCATGTTAGTTCTTTTCTCTATTTTTTTTTGCCCCAGTGCCAAGCGCGGATCCAAGCTTCGGATTTCTATTGTGCAAGGGAAAAGCTTTTTGTTTACTTAGGGAGCAACACCAGGGAGCTTGCCAGGACTCAATTATTATGAGGTCAGTGAAACTGCAACCTGCTTTAAACGCACGCTTCTAACAGCTTATTAAACGACAAATGATAGGATCAGGAAAGGAAAAGTGTTACTTCGTTAATATGCTCAATCGATCCCCGCCATAAACGCTGTGTTCGTGCAACGTTCTTGGCACGTCCGACTGAATACGCAATTGTGTGGGTGAATGTCACATGTCATCCCCCTTTGTGCGTTTTTCCATTGAGCTGAAGGAAGTAAGAGAGAACTGGGGGTCAGGTATTCTTCCACTCAGCTTCCTGTTAACCCTGCAAACCAAAGCCCTGACAAGTTGGGTGGTCCTTGCCAGGGAGTGCTCTCGATGGCAAGCTATGTACAGTTTCAGCTGGTCAAACTTCAAGTAATACTTTTCCCACTCCCACCTCCTCCCAAAGTCCATTCTCCCAAGCCTTAACTCTCGCCAACGGGCGCCCCCAATACTCTCCAGGATTAAGGTAAGTGAGCTGCTTCCCTCCAGGGAGGGAGTGCACATGCCATTTCATTCCATTCCGTTTGAGACTCGGGGAATTTTCATGCGTATGTGTCATACATACGTGGAACTCTCTGTCTGATTTCCATGTCCCCTACCCTACCCACCCCACCATTGGCAGTCAGGCTTTCAGTCTTTCTGCCCACACTCTCTCGAACTCCATCCTGGAGTCCCTCTGACTCGCTTCTCTCCCTTTGTTCAAAGTTTGCTTCAAGACCTAACTCTTTGTCTGCTCTTTTGGTCATTTTTCTGCTCCCCAGCCTCTCATCTCCCACCCCTAGCTTGGGTGCCCAGCCAGTACTTGGGACAGCCTCCTAACATGAAAGGCGCTGTCTAAATGTAAATTTATATTGTACAAAGAATATTAATCGTACCAATTATATTGCCCAGAATGTCTACCCCACCATTCTCCCATCACAGCATCAAAACTGTGTTTTTAAATGAATCCCAGTGTCCTGGCCTCAACCATCCATATTCTGATAACACCATTCCATCTTTTAATTACACTCTGAGTAAAGAAACATTTCCTGGTATCTTTCCTGATGTTGCCCTTTGCAAACCGTATGCCTGTGTTTTCTTGTTCTGCGTCTCAGTGTATCACAAAGTATTGTTCTGACTTTATTTTCTCAATCTCATTTATGAAGTGCTATCGGCTCGTAAAGCCCTGCCTCCCTAGATAGGGCCAGTTAATCTAGCGGAATTAGCAGAGTAGCTCATTCATATTCATATGCTTCGACAACTCGATGAAGCGCTATATCAAATGCAAGGATTATTAATTATTAATAATAACATTAATAACCCTTGCATTTTATATAATGCCTTTCACAGCAGCGGATTAATTTGATTGTTAAATCCCTATTCTATCTTTTCCTCTATTCCCAGCGTGTCAGCCTAGCTCAGTCGGTAGAGCTCTCGCCTCTGATTCAAAAGGTTACGGGTTCAAGACTCACGTCGGGACTTGCAATCATATAGTCTAAGCTGACACTCCAATGCAGTGGTGGGGGTGCGCTGCATTGTTGGAGCTGATGTGTTTTTAGATGCAGTGTTAAACCAAGGTTCAATCTGTGTCTGCTTGGGTTAAAGATCTCATGGCATCAATAAAAAAGAGAAGGGAATTTCTCTCAGTGTCCTGACCAACAATCCCCCGAATAAAACTGATCACTCACTTCACGGCAGTTTGGGAAACATTGCAGTGCACAAATGGCTGCCGCTTTCACCCACAAATACATAGTCACTCTACTTCACAATAAAAATACTTTGAGACATCTCAATGACGTGATAAGGTATGATACAAATGCAAATGCAAGGATTATTTTATAATGTGCTGCAGTTTTAAATCTACCTTTGTTACACAACAGTTAAGGTTTCATTATGCCATTCAGTCTGTGTTTCTAGGATGCAAACTGTGGAAAAAATTCCACATCAAGTTTCAATTGCCCTGAAGCTATAGCTGTGACTAAGACATAACAGAGAACTAGTTTGCTTCGAGAATTGGATTTGATATTTTCTGTGAATTTGACCCCACTGACACCTGAGAGAACCTTGCCACAAATTGTCCCTTTCCCAGTTTTGCATCCAACCATGCTTCAGATAAGACATTAAAACGAGTTCCTGTCTGTGCCCTGCACTCTCACTTCTGAGTCAGAAGGTTGTGGGTTCAAGCCCACACCGGGACTTGGAATCATATAGTCTAAGCTGACACTCCAATGCAGTGCTGGCGGTGGCTGTTGCATTGTCGGAGGTGCCATTCTTCGGGTGAGAGATTAAACCAAGCCTGCCTGTTCAGGTGGACATTTAACATCCCACAAGAGCTATTCAAAGAGAGAAAAGGGAGTTTCTCCGGGTTTCCTGGCCGACAATCCCCCTAAATAAAATCAGTTATTCACTTCATGGCTGTTTGTGGGTCTCTGCTGTGTGCAAATCGGCTGCCACGTTTCACACACAAAATACACACAATTGCACCACTTTACAGTATATTCTGTGAAGCGCATTGAGATGTCTGAATAAGACATGATAAGGTGCTCGATCAAATGCAAGGAGTATTATTAAATCCCGAAGATGTTTGCCGCAGTCTGACAGTGCAAAGTGACTTGACTAAAAATCCTGAACTGGAATATAAATTTGCACCCGATGTGTACAGGCTGATGCAGCTGTCTGTAATGTCCGTTCCTAGGCTTGACACCCATTAATCACTGTATTGAGCTGGAATCTTGACTGATTTCCCTGCTCTTGCCCAGAGGCTCTTAGGACGCCAATTGGGCTCCTTCCACGGCCTCGGGTGAGATCAGTTAACACAGCAACAACTGGAAATTGAACCCATGACCTTCTGCTCTGTATGACATTGTGCCACACTGGGTGATGCCTTTAGCCTCTGGGCTATTGGGGAGGCCAATTATTGACTCTGCTACGGCCACCTCGCCTTACTGTAATTCCATATGAAGCGCTTTGAGGAGTTTGGTTGACCTGATAACAACTTGCATTTATACAACATGATCCTCCTATCCTCTTGCTGGGGGAGGGGGGGGGGGTAAGTAACTAGGGGATCCTTAGAAATCTGGTTCCTGAGCCAGGTGGGTCGGCTCTACTCCAGGGCACTCCTGACAAGAGCACAGTAAGGCTCATTGTCAGGGCAGCCCAGTCACTGGAGGTAGGAATTTTTTAATGCTACAAGCCAAAGCCCTAATGGGTAGGGTGGTCCTAGCTGGACAAGTAGTGGGAAAGCTTCCCTGACAGTGCTATCGATGGTAAGTCCAAATTATCCAAAATTCTGCCGCCCGCATTCTCACCCACACCAAACTCCGCTCCCCGATCACCCCAGTCCTTGCCAGACTGCTCTGGCTGCCTGTCCCAGAGAGGATCGATTTCAAGATCCTCACCCTTGTCTTCAAATCCCTGCACTCCTCTGCACGCCCCTACCTCTCTGACCTCCTCTCTCCTCAAAACAGTACCCGTTGCCTTCGTTCCTCCGGGTCTGGCCTCCTCCTAGTCCCCTGAGTCCTCTGCTCCACCCTCAGCAGCTATGCCTTCAGCCGCTATGCCCCAAAGCTCTGGAACTCCCTTCCTCACTCTCGTCACCTCGCCCCCTCTCTTCCTACTTTCAGGTCCCTTCTGAAGACCTTTCTTTTCGACCGCGCTTTTGGTCACCTTCCTCCCCCTCCCCCTGGCTCAGCCCCGGGATCCGTTACTGTGAAGCACTCTGAGACGCCATCCGGCATGGAGGGTGCTATATAAATCCAAGTTGTTGTTGTAAGCTATGCGGTATTAACTGGATGAACTCCAACAATACGCTCTAGAGACCCCAAACTTTATGGCTCTTGCCATCCCTTGCCTAAACCTCCCTGAAAGCCCATCTCTTTGCCCCAGCCATAATGCGGTGCTCCGAGATACTATCCTGCATGAAGGGCACTGCGTAAATGTAAGTTTGCTGTTGACTGGGCGAAAGCAGCAGCCAGTTTGCGCACAGCAGTGACCCTCAAACAGCCACGAAGTGAACGGCCAATTTTATTTGAGGGATTGTGAGCCAGGACAGTGGGAGAGAGAGAGAGAAACTCCCTGCTCTTTCTGAGTCGCATCAGTAAGCTCAAAGTCCCTGATGTGTGGCTTGAGCTCACAGCTTTCCGTCTCTGATGCGAGAGTACTACCAACAGAGCCAGGTTGCTAAGCATTCAAAGAGAAGTTGCATTCAAAGATGACTTGGGCCAGCCCCAATGCTGTCACGGGATTTTTGTTGGGTCAGCTGGGTGTCTGACACATGCGGAAACCTCTCACCATGCTTAAGAGTATCCAAATCAAGCTGAGAGTTCCATGCATCCCACCTTCACGTGGAAATCTCAGAGACGTTTATTCTCTCCCTGGAGGAACGCATCCTGTTTACCTAATTCCAACAACAACAACAACAACAAAATTACATTTATAGAGCGCCTTTCACTTTAGGAGGACGTTCCCAAGGCGCTGGACAGTCAGGGGTCAGGACCCGAGCGTGGGGGAGGAGTGGGGTAGAGGTGAGGGAAGGCAGAGCGGTGGGAGGGCGACTGAATGTATTAGGTGCAGGTTGATAAGAGCCAAGGCTTGGGGACCCCAGATTGTGCGTTGGGGACGACTGCTGGAGTGTAACCAGTTAAAACCGCATAGCTTGTCATCGATAACCCTTTCTGGCAAACTTTCCCGCTGCTTGTCCAGCTAGGGCCATCCTGCCTATTATTAGGGCTTTAGCTAGCAGGTTTAGCAGGGGCTGAGTGGGAGGATTCCCTGCCCCCAGTGACAGGTTATCCAGAGAAGAATCTGACAATAAAATTAACCGCTTTGAAATAAAAACACTCTCCCATTGTCTGGTGTGGTAATACCAGCGGGGTGAGGCCTTATGTAAAAGGGTTTAGATGACTTGTAAAGTTCAAAGGGCCGATGATGGTTAGGTTCAATTTTGTTCCACTCTGCAACTTTGGGGTTCTTCCCGAGACGTCCGAAGCAGAAGCCAGTTTGACAGTTTTATCAATTTTGCTGTAGCTGTTGGGTGTTTACACAGAGCAGGTGGAGAGGGAGGCAGAGAAAGAGGGAGACAGAGAGGGGGTGGAGGGGTGGGTGGGGGGGTGGGAGAGAAAGTTCTCTGTCAGACAACTGACACTAAACACAGGCCACACTCGAAATTCATGTCCCTGCATGAGTAGGAATTATCAATCTTCTGGAGAAAGCACCTCCCGCTTCAATGTCAGGAGGGCAAAGCGATTTGAGACGTCTCAACGATGTGATTAAGTGTTACATCAAACACAAGGATTATTATTATTATTATTATTATTGTTGCTATTATTGTTATTATAATTATTTAACTGGATTCTGTGGTAAGGAATTCCATTGCGGAACGCAGCAAGATCAACCCCAATACCCTTCATCTGGGCAATAAAGATTAGAAAAAGGAATAGAACTCAGGGCTAATCCACTGAAGGAACATGAGTCATATACAATCCATGTCTGTACTTGCTATCTGAATTCAGGCTTCCAACCACAGCTGATTTTTACTGTCTGACTGTCTGGATCACACGACCCAGCCGTGGCTCGTGGGCTCATGTGAAGATCTTCTGTCGCTTAGACCCAAATAAAAAAGGATTTCGCAAAGTAATGATAATAGCCTTGGAAAGGAAAACAGCAAAGGCTTGTAAAACGCAGTGTAAAGAGAACACATTCATTGTGGAGTCCCTTAGCGTAGTGGTTCGCGCGCTCGCTTCACAAGCGAGAGAACCTGGGCTCAATGCCCAGGCCGGGCAAACCTTAAGTAAGTTTCCATACTACACATGCCTCTGTTCACCTTGCAGTAAGTAGGAACCCGGTTGTTAGTTGATTGACGGATCACTTTCCAGGGTAAAAATCCACCCCCAAATTGTGACTATTTGTGGGACATTGCTGGTTGCAATTGGCTGCCATGTTTCACCCACTATATACCCGGTCAAATCATTTTACACTACATTCTGTGAAGCACTTTGAGACATCTCAACGATGCAATATGGCGCCATATCAAGTACGAGGTATTATTCTTGCTGTTGACTCCTCAGACCTGAGCTGGTTCCAAGGTGACATGTTTGCCAATGAAATATTGGAATCGAGCCAGGTCTCTGTGGCGGACTTGAATCTGTTTCCTGGGCCAGGTGGGCCTGTGGTATTGCAGGGCAGTGCTGATGACAGTATAGCCAACCTGGCTCTTCGGAAGAGGGGCAGACCCATCAGTCACAGGAGAGATTCCCACTCGGCTCCTTTAAACCCTGTACGCCAAAGCAACAGTACTCTCAAAACTGTGCGTTTTGTGTTGGTTTAATACTCCAGCGGTTTCCTCAATGCACATTCTGGGGTCTCCAAGCCTCGGCTCTCACAAAGCTGCGACTAATACATACATATCTAAAAACAATAATAATGTTGTTATTGAAGTCAGGTCCCCCGAACTTCCCGTCCCACCATTGGCGGTCGGGCATTAGCATCTCTGCCTCCACACTCTGGAACTCTATCCCGCTATCTCTTTGCCTCATCCCCTCTCTTGCCTCCTTCAAGTCCCATCTAAAAGACCTTCCTCTTTAACCATGCCTTCGGCCACTCTCCCACCCACACCTGCCCTGCCCTCTACCCCTCCTGACCCCAAATCCCAGCTCAGGTCCAAAAAACCTTGACTATCCAGTGCCCTGGGACGCCTTTCAGGCGTGAAGGGTGCTATACAAGTGTAATTTGTTGTTGTTGTCGTAATAATAATCCTTACGTTTGACATAGCCTTTTTCACCTCAGAAGGATGTCTTCCATTGTGAAAGCACTTTACAAAATTTACTGTGAAATGGAGTGACTGTGTCTTGATAGGCAAATATGGCAGCACAATTGCTCACAGCAATATCCCACAAACAGCCATGAAACAAATGACTGATTTTATTTGGGAGATTGTTGGGAAAAACTCCTTTCTCTTTTCATAGTGCCATGGGATCTTTAACGTCCACCTAAACAGGCAGGCAGGACCTGGGTTTAATGTCTCATCCAAAGGACTAATCTACAGGTGTGTGTGTATGTGTGGGGGAGCTATGAATGGATTGCACTTTTAAAGAGCAGTTCGGACGTTTGCGACGGATTGAATGGCATTCCTCCTCACTGTAAAATTCCAGGATCTATGGTTCCGATTACAGAAAGCGTGAAACTTCCTGCTCCCTGGTGCCTCTGTAAGTGGGAGCTGGTCGGGCTGTCCTGGCCACAGAACCTCGTAAAGGGAAACAACGAAATAAATCGGCTTGAACTCAAGTGCCATCCTGTGCCAACACCCAAGGTCTGGCACTGTTGAGCTTGTGAGCTGTTGAGCTCACTTCAACTTTAGTTTCTGCTTCTATTTTTTTTCCACCTCTCGCCTTTAAAATTGCTAGATTCATTTTACAGCCCCAACAGAGAGGGTCAACACATGTGGAAACAATCCAAGTCTATTTTTTTTCCTTTCCTCCACCACACCACGGTCCGTCTGAAATAGTGGATGGTGCTCAGAGTTAAGTGGCCAGACGATGGTTCTAATGAGCAGAAAAAATGCGCTATCAGAGAAAATGAAGGCCATGCAGACGAGACAGATTTGTGCTTTCTTTATCAGCAAGACAGCAATTAAGACAGACTTGTATTGACTGATACTCAGAGGAGTTCTGGTTGTGAACGCGTAATAAAACAGTACCCTAGGAGTCCCATAGCATAGTGGTTAGTGCGCTCGCCTCACAAATGAGAGCACCTGGGTTCGATTCCCAGGCAGAGCGAAACCTTTGGCAAGTTTTCTTACTCCACACACCTCTAGCAGTAGCAGTAAGCAGGAACCCACTTGCTAGTCAATTGGCAGATCGCTTTCTGGGGGTAATAATCCTTCCTCCCAAAAAAAGTTAGGTCACTCAATCCACGATGTTTATGGAACACTGCTGTGCGCAATTTGCTGCCGTGTTTCGCCCACAAAATATAAAGTTAATTCACTTTACAGTAAATCCTGTGTCACGCTCTAATATACAAAAGCTGAGGCTTCTCCTCGTAAAATGTTCAGGTTGCAATGGAGGCAGTATTTGATCTTTTTAGTGACACAGCGATATTCTGTAGAAAAGTATTGTAATCTTAGATCTTTTACAATGACTATGGACTATATTTAGTGGCAGTGGGTGTGGGGGTTGGGAGTGTGGGGTGGGGTAGGGGAGAGGGGGATGTGGTGGGGGAGAAGTTTAGGAAGTATGGTGGATTAGAAAACTGCTTTGACCTTTGGGGCCACGGTTTGAATCCAATTGCAGACATGCTATGATGAACCTTTCCTTTCTTCTTGCCTGAAAGAGTCGGGAATAAAATGAGCCTGCGCTGTCTCGACATGGTTTTCAGAGGGTAGTCTGAGCACTAAAGTACCTTACAATGGTTTCCCTCAACGCACACACTAGAGTCCCCAAGGTCTCACCAACCTTTGCGTAATACATATACAGTAAAAATCACATAAGTCCTATCAGTCGGTGTCAGTCCAGACCATGACATTAATATTGGACACACCATGGGTGTACCACTGCATTGTCGGAGATACCATCCTTCGGATGAAATGTTAAACCAAGGTCTGTGGCTGTTCAGATGGACATTAAGGATATCCCATGGCACTATTTGAAAAGAGAAGGGAATTTCTCCCGGTGTACTGGCCGACAATCCCTCCTTTTGGGGGCATTGCTGTACTCAAATTGCCTGCCCCATTCAACTGCAAAACGCAGGCCACAAAACAGCCAATGCCAGCTTTCGATATCGTGGATGAATTTTTTTGAGATGGAAAAACATTTGAGATAAAACTTTTGAGATAGATAAATTGTTAGCGAGAATCCTACATATTCGGGCAGGGAATTGGATATTACATTTATACACCTTTCGCATTGTGAGGCTTCCCAAAGCACTGCACAGGATGCACTGTAAAGTGTAGCGACTGTGTATTTTGTAGGTGAATATGGCAGCCAATTTGCACACGGCAATGCCCCGCAACACAGCCGTGATGCGAGTGACCAATTTTATTTGGGGGATTGTCGGCTAGAACACCAGGAGAAACTCGCTTCTCTTTTCGAATAGCGTCGGGGGGATCTTTAACGTGTATCTGAACAGGCCCAGACGGGATATCCGTTTAACATCTCACCTGAAGTACAGAATCTCCAACAACGCAGCCCTGCATTTGGGGTGTCAGTCAATTATCTTCCCAGAGGACTCCAGGAATTATGCAATCAACACCACACTGTTCGCAGTTTAGTCGTTGTGAATTTGGATCAGAGTCAAGGCTTTTGGTCTGTAATTTTCTAAGCTTATAAAGGACTTTACAGCTCCTGCCCTACCAATTGCTTTAATAATCTGAAACACTTGAATACTGTCTCCAATCATTTTTTTATATAGTGAGAACAAATTGAGCTCACCAGGTCTCCCCCATGGCTTTTAATGGTCTAAATATCAGAACCATCCTGGTTTACCTTTGTTCTATTCTTTTGAACGCCCCGTTATAACTTACAGAACAGGCAAATGCGGTCAGAGGATGCCAATGTTCAATATCAAAAGTGGCCACGCTCATTTCTTGCACAGTACTAAACATTCCACTCCCAATTTGACAGGCACATTAATGAGAGAAAGTGTGTGCTGATATTAAGCTGGTTTAAGTAAATTTGTAGCAACGAGAAAGAGAAGCAGAACAATAGAGAGAGAAACAGTAGAAAGGAAAAGGAAATCAAACAGCTGTAACCTTAAAGAGGTGGAAATAAAGCAACTGAAGGTTGTGGGTGTGTAGACCTCTTGTGGAACAGATGTAAAGGGATTAAACGGTTACCTCAACAGTATGGGCTGTTTGCTTGCTTGTCTCTGGGGTTAAATGCGAGGCTCATTCACATCCGGGCCATGGGTGAAAAGGTGAAATATGCATTCATGTAAAATTCAAGGCTTTCATACATAACATTTCAACTATGTTGAATTAAAGAATCATTAGAATATTAAAGCACAAAAGGAGGCCATTCGGCCCATCGTACCTGTGCCAGCTCTTTGAAAGAGGTATCCAATTAGTCCCACACCCCTGTCCTTTTCTCATAGTTTTCCAATTTTTTTCTTTTCATGTATATATCCGATTTCCTTTCAAAAGTTATTATTGAATCTGCTTCCACCACACTTTCAGGCAATGCATTCCAGATCGTAACAACTCGCTGCATAAAAAACATTCTCCTCATCTCCCCTCTGGTTCTTTTGCCAATTCTGATAATAATCCTTACATTTGATAGGATATTGCCTTCATGTCAGGAAACTCTTCACGGAATTTTATTGTATAGTGCAGTGACTTATTTATTGCGTGAACAAACACGAAAGTCAATTTGCACGCAGTAACGTCCTGCAAACAGCCGTGAAGTGAATGCCCAAATTTATTATTATATACAGACTGGATAAACTGCATGCAGTTTACTGTGTTTGGAACTTAAAAGCAGTGCCTTTATGTGTCAGCCTGGCTCAGTCGGTAGCACTCTTCCCTCTGAGTCAGAAGATTGTGGGTTCAAGGCTCACGTCAGGACTTTGTGCTCACACAAAGTCAAGGCTGACACAACAACAACAATTTGCATTTATATAGCACCTCTCATGCATGGCAGTGTCTTGGATCACTTAATTCCTTAAGTGGCAGAGCCTGACGGCTAGTTGGGGGAGGGAAGAGGTGACCGTTAAGTTATGGTCAAGGAGGAAGGTCTTCAGCCGTGATCTAAAAGAGAGGAAGGAGTGGGGGAGAGATTTCAAAAGCTTCGGGGCGTAGTGGTTGAAAGCATGGCCGCCGATGGTGGAGAGGAGGGGACAAGGGACAAACAGGAGGCAGCGGGTAGTGGAGTGAGGAGAAAGTAGGTCAGAAAGGTACGGAAGTGCCAGGGCATGAAGGGATTTGGAGACGACTGCAGTGCTGGGGATGTGCTATGTTATTGGAAGTGCTGTCCTTCCGGGTTAGACATTAAACCAAGGTCCTGCCAGTGCCTGTCTGGACAGACATTAAAGATCTTTGCGGCGTTACTTGAAAAGAAATGTTTAGGCCAACAGTCCCCAAGAGAAAATCAGTCATTCACTTCATGGCTACTTGTGGGATGTTGCTGAGCCAAACAGGCTGTCACATTCACTTACCAAACACACAGTCACTGCACTTCACAGGAGATCCCGTGAAGCACTTTGAGCCGTCCTTCTGACATGAAAAACACGCACTGCAACAAATGTGTGGATCACTTATCAAGTTTTACTGCAAAACATCCAGTGTTTTTTTTAAAAAAGACAAGGATTACCAGCAAGAAAAATAAATTGCTTGGCTTTGAAACTGGAAACGATTTACTTGGTTGAAGAGAGTATTGGGAAGTGGTAAAAAAAAATTCCTCTAGTAAACTGCAAAGAGCTGTTTGCAAAAAGATCTGCCCTCTGAGGCTGCTGTAATTCCTCCGAGCCCTTGAAATTCTTTTTCAACTTTTTCTTTCATATAACATCTGCACGTCTGATTTCATGCCTGTTCCTGAGGGCAAATGCTGAGAAGCATGAAGCGAAATTAGACTGAGGTGCAGTAATAATCCGAGGACAATAGGTCTTGGAATAATCCGTTTTTCATGCTGTGTGCCAGCCTGTCTCAGTGGTAGCTCACTCACCTCTGAGTCAGAAGATTGTGGGTTCAAGTCCCATGTCAGGACATGGAATCGCATAGTCTAAGCTGATGCTCCAATGCAGCGCTGGGGGAGGTGTTGCATTGCCGTCTTTTGTATAAGACGTTAAACCGAGGTCCCGTCTGCCTGTTCAAGTGGACATTAAAGATCCACTGGCGCTATTTGAAAAGGGAAGGGAGTTTCTCCCAGGATCCTGGTTAACAATCTCCCAAGTAAAATTGGTCACTCAAAATTGGTTGTTAATGCAACATTGCTATGTGTTTCACCCACAAAACACACAGTCAATCCACTTTACAGTGTATCCTGTGAAGATGTCTCAATGATGTGATAAGACCCCAGATCAAATGCAAGGATTATTATCGTATTATTATTTTTATACAATAATGAACAATAATGATCCACCCATTTTCTACAGTGCTTCATCGCGTCCTTGAGACATCTCAAAGCGTCTCACACGATTATAATTTCCATGACGTGTAGTAACTGTACATTTTGTAGCAACACAGCAGCCACTTTGCGATATCTCGCAAACATCCTCGATGTGAGCGACCTATTTTATCAAGGGGGATTGCTGGTCAGAAATCCACGCTCAGTGAGAGGAACTCCCTTCTCTTTTCCGGCCCTGCACTGGAGTATTGGAGATGCCTTGCTTCAGACTAGAGATGAACCTTTTCCCTCAGCTGACAAAATAAAAGAGCCACCTAGTCTGGTTCAACAAAACGAGCTTGTCAGATGCTGCATTATAAAATCATATCCCTGCATTTCTCCAGCTGCTACCATCTAACATTACAGAAATACACACAAGTCATAGCTGTGCAGATGTCATTTATCCACCTTGTGGGTAAAAGCCTCTAGCCTTTAAGTCACTTCTACATTCAAAGAGCATAAAACAAGGGAGGAAGTGTGATTTATACATACAGTCAGCCTACCGGAGAGGGAATTCCTCTGATATCATAAAAGTTACATTTGTTGACACAAAGGTTAGTTGGAAAAGGAAAGGAGCTGTGCAGAGGCGAGCGGATGTCAGCTTTGCTGTTCAGATGCCTTGAGTTGAAAGCTCTGTGCTTACCCCCCACATCAATGTCATAATAATAATAATCATGTAATATGGAAAATCGATGCTGAAGGTTGCACTGTTTTATTCACAAATTAATAAAAATAATCATCTTGCATTTGATATAGTGTCTTATCACATCGTTATCAGGCGCTTCACAACATTAAATTAGAGTGGATTGACTGTGTATTTAGTGAGCGAATCGCGGCAGCCAATTCCGCAGACCAGGGTCCCACAAACAGTCGTGGATTGAGTGACCACATGTTGTTTGTTTTTGGAGGGATTATTACCCCCCCCAGAAAGCTATCCCCAATCAAATAACAACCGAATTCCTACTTACTGCTCGGTAAACAGAGGCATTTATCCCTAGCAGTAGTATTAAATTGGCTGCCATCTGTGCCTCCGAAATAAAGAGTCACTACACTTGTCCTGTGAAGAGCTTTGAAATGTCCTCCTGATGGGAAAGGCGCTATGTCAAATGTAAGGATTATTATTATTATTAATATTATTATTAATATTAGCATTATTGCATTTAAAATACACACAAGTTTATGTTTAAACAGTGCCTTTCAGGTTCATTGTCCACAGTGCTAAGCAGACAGAATGGACCTTGGTTTAACGTCTCACCAAAAGGACGATATCACCAAACACTGAATTGGATTGTACCCCACACAATTCCGGCTTTGGGGAGCACAAGTTTGAGGTGGGGGAGAAGAAAATTTCAAGCTCCACAACTCAATCGCGTTTTAAACTAACCTCAGTCATAATAATGTGTGTGGGCGAGAGTTGTTTCTAATGTAACAAACTCAGTCCCGAATGAATGTATACATGACAATCGATCAGAACTACCTCAAGAAAAAGGCAACTAGAATGATCCTAGCTGGACAAACAGTGGGAAAGCTTACCAGATAGTGCTATCGACAGCAAGCTGTTTGGTTTTAGGTGGTTAGACTCCAGCAGTTACCCCAATGCACACTCTGGGGTCCCCAAACCTTGGCTCTTGCCAACCTGCGCCAAATACTTTCTGGAATTAGGTAAGCGGGAGGCGTCCCTCCAGGGAGAGAGTGCGCGTTCCATTCCAACACTCTCTCTCTGGGATTTCCATGTGTAGGTGGGATGTATGGAATTCTCAGTTTGGTTGGATACTGTTAAGCACGGTGATGGGTTTCCACAAATGTCAGACACCTGGCTGACCAAAAAAAAATGGTTGCACTCTCGCCTCTGAGTCAGAGGTTTCTGTTCATTCATTCAGCTCCTCGCTAAAGCGCTACATCTCAAAGTGTTAATTCGAACTGCGCTCCGAGGCTGCGATGGAAAGCACGGCTGACTTTGTTTCAATGGGTTGCCCTTTACTGAGCCTCAGTAATGCTAATCACATCATACTCAATAAGTAGCTGCTGCACTCTTGCATCTTAGCTGCGTTACCGTGACAAATGATCAATTTGGGAGGCAGCGCATACTTTATCTTGACGATGGACAGAATTTGGTGTAATTGATAGTCCTGACATTCTCTGAAAATACCAATCAATCCCCTAATTGAGGGAGGATTTGATAAAAATGCCGTTTCCAGTCCAGTATTTATTTGACAATTATTATCATTAATAATAATGATAATAAAATTAATAAGCCTCGCATTTAATACAGTGACTTTCACGTCCAGAGGCACTTTACAGGATCTACTGTAAAGTGTAGTGACTGTGTGCTTCGAGGGCGATCGTGGCAGCCAATTTGCACACGGCAATGTTGCACAAACAGCCACGACCTATTGAATCTGTGGGATTGTAAACCGGGACACTGGGAGAAACTCGCTTCTCTTATCGTGTAGCGCCGCGGGAATTTTAACGTCTGCCTGAACAGGGCACAGACGGGACCTCGGTTTACATTCACGGGACATCCATGGGATTGCGCCTCCGACAATGCAGCAGCCCACTGCCCCCCAACCCCCAGCACTGCACTGAAACATCAGCCTAGACTGTGAGCTCAAAGTGTATACTCTTAAACAACAGCAACAACAAATTACATTTGTACAGTGCCTTTCACGTTGGGAGGAAGTGAAAACAACTGTTTTGAAACATACACTGCACTTAGCATTGCTTTGTGCTGAAGTCCCGTGTCTGGGAAAGTCAGTGATGTTCGGTGGATGAGTGAAACCTTGTGAATTACTTGATAAATAATCATTTTGGACGAATGCCGTCCAGACTTGGCTCCCTGTCTGCTTTTGGACCGGACAGTCTGGCTTTTTGAGTACAGCGTCTGGAAATTTCTAAAATGGAAACCAGACAACAGACTCAGCAGATTTGAAAGTAGAGGTCAATTTCGCTCCCCCCACCCCACTTACTCCTATGTTTTACTTTGATGTCTCCACTGGCTCCCCATCCCTCAGAGGATCAAGTTTAAAATCCTCACCCTCGCTTTTAAAGTCCTCCAAAGTCATTCACCACCCTTCCTCTACGACAGTGTCTTCACCCTATAACAACCTGTCCGCTCACTCCGCTCAGTGGGGTAATGGCCTAATTCATGTCCACCGTTGGTGGTCTTCAGCTTTTGTGCCCCCAATTTCTGGTAGGCAATCCTGGAATCTCTCTGCCTCACCCACCCACCACCCCTGCCTCGCCTCCTTCAAGGTTCGTCTCCAAGACTTTCCTCTTTGACGCACCTTCGGCCACCATCCCACCCATGCAAATCTAATTCACAAGGGGGGGGATGGTTCCAACCCCCAGCTCGGGTGCAAACCCTTAACTTGTCCAGCAACTTGGGACGTCCTTTCAACATGGGATTCTGCCAATCGACTAACAACCGGATTCCTACTTACTGCTAGGTATGGAGTAAAAAAAAACTTGCTTACAGTTTTGCCCCACCCGGGAATCGAACCCGGGTCCCCTCACTTGTGAGGCATGAGAGGCGCTATATAAATGTAATTTGTTGTTGTGTCTCAGCCTGGTCAGTAGTAACCCTCTCACCTCTAAGTCAGCAGGTTGTGGATTGAAGACCCACATCGGGATTTGAACTTACATTGTCTAAGCTGACATTGCAATGCAGTGCGGGTGAGGATGTGTTTCATTGTTGGAAGCTCCTTCCTTTAGATGAGACGTTAAACTGAGATCCGGTCTGCTTGTTCAGGTGGACATGAAACAACCCCCGGTACTATTCGAAATAGGCAAGGGAGTTTTTCCTGGTGCCTTGGCCAACAATTCCCCCAAATAAAATTGGTCATTCGTTTCATGACTGTTTGTGGAACGTTGTGTGTGTAATTGTGCTTTCTCGTTTGCTGACAGATATACAGTCACTCCCCTTCACATTGTATCCTGTGAAGCACTTTGAGACTTCCTTCCGACATGGTAAGATGCTCTTCCAAATGCAATGATAATTATTATTATTATTAATATTATTAGGCCTTACAATGTGAACCCTGGGGAAATAAAAATATTATAGGTTTTGAATGAGCTTCTATCAGCGGTGAAATAAATCTCAGATGTCAAGCCACGGACCTGGCTTCCTTCCTCAATCTGCCTCCTTTTAACTTTGCGTAAACTGGTTGCCGCGTTTCACTCACAAAATACACAGTTAATCCTCTTTACAGTGTATCCCGCGAAGCGCTTTGAGACGTCTCAATGGCACGATAAGGCGCTATATCAAATGCAATGATTAAATATTAGTATTATTAAATATTAGTATTATTGAAATCTAATAAAATAAACGTTGCGTTGGACATAGCGCCTCATCACCTCATCGGGATTAAAGCATCAAAGATAAGCGTATTACTCCGCATCGAGTTTGAGTTTGTTTTCATAATAATAATCCTTGCAATTGACATAGCGCCTTATCACGTCATTGAGACATCTCAAAGCAGTTCACAGAATATACTATAAAGTGAATTGACTGTATATTTTGTGGACGATATGCGGCAGTCAATTGCGCACAGCAGTGCCTAACGAACAGTCGTGGATTGAGTGACCGAGTTATTATTATTTTTATTTATTTATCTATTTATTTTTGAAGGGATTATTGCCCACGGAAAAGTGACCTACCAATCGACTAACAGCCAGATTCCGACTCACTGATAGGTAAACAGAGGCGTGTGGAGTAAGGAAACTTACCTAAGGTTTCGTCCTGCCCGTGAATCGAACCCGGGTCCTCTCGCTTGCGAGGTGAGTGCTCTAATCAATACACTACAGGACTCATCACACAGGGCCGAAAGCGCTGTCGCAGCAGAGCTCTTAAACACACCGTTTCCTCTTCCCTCAAGACGCTTGGGCAATTAGAACAAATCTAACTCTGGGCCTCGGGGACAATGTTCCATCATAATCATATGAAAACAATTTTGGCAGAAATGAGGCTTTTTCCTAATGTCTTTAAAAGCACATTCGCTCCAAATAATGATGGATTTTGTACATTTCAGAATCTAATAACTGTCCGGATTGGTACCTGAACACATTTATCTCCGTGCCTGTAACTGACTGAAATTGTCCGGTGATGGTTTCAATTATCTTTTCCTTGTGGTTGCCATTGACATTCTTAGTACCATCTGACAAAATTGAGGAGCATTTATAAGTGTACGGAAGGTGCGGGGGGGGGGGGTGAAGGGGGATGGGGGCGGAATCTCTTCACTGATGTCCGGCACAGAGGAGTAGCCCTTTCACCCACTCCTCCCTCCTTCCCTCCCTCCACCATCTCCACCGCGACCCCGATAGCGTTTAACTGTTGCCGAACACCACCCCACCCCCAAAAAAAGTTTTGTCGCTGAAAGTGTGGCCGTTGGGTTCAGAGAGCGAAGAGCAAAACGTAATTTCCCGAAAAACAAAGGAAGAAAAGTTTCTGTTCGGCCTCAGAACCTCGCTATTTATGTCGCTCTGGAGCATCATGTAAATTGGATGTTAAAGTGAAGAGTCACGTAGAGGTCAGACCGTGCCAGACTGAGCCGCGGTTCACAAAGGCTGAAGGCTGGAATTAGTCTAGGATCTGGGGAAATTGGCTGTGCTTTCACTTTAACCCTTTGAGCAACCCGCTGATTCTTGCTGGAGAAGAGAAACACATACAGACACACACACACACACAGACAATCCCACGGCACTACTGGGAAACACGAGAGAGTTTCCCCTCACTCTCCTGGCCAACAACCATGCCCCAGGTGTAAATTGGCCGCTTTGTTTCATAGCGGCTCGCGGGACACTCCTGTACTCAAGTTCAATTTATTTTAGTTTTTATGTTTTACGCACAGAATGCTCTATGTATTGTTTGTAGTAATAATAGTAGTTTGCTCACTCAATCCACGACTGTTTGCGGGACACTGCTGTGCACAGTTGGCTGCTGCTTTTCGCCCATAAAACATACAGTCAATTCACCTTACAGGATATTCTGTGGAGCGCTTGAGACATCTCAAAGGCGTGGTAAGGCGCTATATTAAATTCAACGATTATTATTATGAAGGGAGCAGTTAAAGCAACAGACTCATGTCTATGCAGAAAACGTAGCAGAACTGATCATGGGAATAATGCCCATGTTTCAGACAGCGCTTGTACCTTAGACGGTGTGGTGTCTGTACAATAGAGCTACTTCATGTTACATAATGATACATGCAGTTAAATAGAGTTGCACAGTTAAATAATGTTTGATAGTATTACATGGACTTGATAACATGTGACATAGTGTTATGTTGACTTATGCAGACTTTAACACTGTTATATAGTGTTGTGTTACATAGAGTTTTAAGGATCCAAACTCCTGTATATATTGTGGGCAAAATGTGGCACCAATTGTGCCAATCGACTAACAACCGGATTCCTTCTTACTGCTAGGTACGGAATAAAGAAACTTGCTTATGGTTCCGCCCCGCCCGGGAATCGAACCCGGGTCCTCTCACTTGTGAGGCGTGAAAGGCGCTATAGAAATGTAATTTGTTGTTGTTGTTGTTGAGTGCTCTAACCAATACCATACAGGACTCCACAGGACTTTCTGCCTTTCAGTCAGAAGGTTTTGGGTTTAAGCTCCATGTTAGCGCTGTGAGGCTGACAACAGTGCAGTGCACGAGAGGAGGGTGCTGCAACATTATGAAGTTGCATGAATCATCCTTCGAATGACATTCAATCGAGGTTCACTCTGTACCTCTGCAGGTGGATGTTATACATCCCGCAGTGCTATTCAAAAAGAGAGTTGAGTTTCTCCCAGTGCCCTGGCCGACAATTCCCAAGATCAAAATTGCTCTTTCACTCCATGGCTGTTTGCGAGACATTGCTGTGTGCAAATTGCCTGCCATGTTCACCTACGGAAATAAAGTCACTATACTTTACAGTAAATCTTGCGAAGCGCTTTGAGATGTCCTCCGACGCTGTATCAAACGCAAGGATTATCAATTTTAATAATATTTATAATATTGCTGCATTCACCCACAAAATACACCATCAGTAAACTTCAGAATAAAATTGTGTGAAGCGCTTTGAGACATCTCGAAACATGATAAGGCGTGAAATGAAATTGCAAAGATTATTATGTTATTATGATTCACTGGACTACCAGGAATTACATTCCACCAAGGTTTTCTCCAACCCACTATTTGCCCTGAATTAAAGTTCAAACGCAGAAATTAAAGTAAAGGATGGGACATATTTTGTCCACTGATGCGAGATTCAGTGTCCCCACACATGCCAGGATGGATGGACACCCAGCAGGTAAGAGCAAGCGTCTGAAAATAAACGTTTTTTTTCTGGAACAAAAAGGAATTGCAGCTATCGCTCGATGTCCCAGACACAGGCAGAAGATTGGCACATAGAGAGATAGGGAAGATGCAGGCATTTTAAAGGGACGTGTTAATATAAACATCCCTAAATCAGATCTAAACACTTGGGCTACGGTCCATTTCCTTTGAACACAGAGTCTGGTTCGTGGCAGGGACTTAGAAAATATCTGCCATCCATCCTGTGATCATGCCGGGGACTTTGAGCTCACAGTCTAGGCCGATGCATCAATACAGCCATGGTGGGGAGGTGGGGGGTGTGGGGAGGAGTGGGGGCAGTGCTACATTGTCAGAAGTTCTGTCCTTCGGATGAGACATTAAAACCGAGGTTTCCACCTGCCTGTTCAGGGGATGGTAAAGATGCCTTGGTGCTATTTGAAACAGAGAAGGTAGTTTCCCCTGGTGTCCTGGCCGACAATTCTCCTTGAATTCACACTGTCTAGACTGACACTCCAGTACGTCGCTGGTGTATGTGTGTGGGGAGGGGGGGAGAGGTGGAGGGAGCATCTGAAGCACTGTACTTCCGAAGAGACCTTAAATTGAGGTCCCGCCTGCGTGTTCAAGTGGACGTCAAGGAACGCCATGGCATTATCCGCAAACTGGCTGGCGTGTTCTCCACCAAAATGCACAGTCACTACACTTCACAGTCAAATATGGTGGAGCTTTTTTGAGACATACTCGCGACACCGATTATTACTATTAACTCATCCTTTCTCTCCTTTTTCTTCTAAAAGCACAAAAAATTCCTACCAGGGTGGGAGTTTGGTCAGCGTATGACCTGTTAGTCAAAAGGCAGGAGATTATATGAAGGATATCTCAGTTTCACAAAAGTCGCAGTTTGTTTTGTCTCCAGATGGGATACAATCATTTGTCTCTTTAACTTTAAGAAAGAATGGAACTAGGATGTGTTTTTGATATATTATGCATACAGTATATGCATTTGCAATTTACAAACGTCTTTTATATATATGTAATATGTATATATATATTTATTAGTTTGTAAACTAATGAGTTTGTTCTAAGGCAGCATATTGAAGCCATTTGAACAACTTTAGCAAAAAAAAATAAGCCTTTAATCTGCCCGGTATCAATTTCTTTCATTTGCTTCTGATTCTTTGCTTAATTTACCAGCCAAGAGAACAAAGACACACATACGCTAACATTTCCAGGCACAAATTGGTCTGTGTTTATCCTTAAGGCCAAAAATAGCAGGCAATTTGTACGCAAACATTTCAATGACTGCTCATTGTAGCTTCTATTTGTTACCCATTACAGGACGTTTTCTGATCAACTGCCCAACGCTGGATCTCAAATTAATGCTGAATTTAAGAACTTTCCCAAATTCTGCACAATCTTAAATTTCTGCATGGATATAGCCTGCCCCGTTCACACACACAAATATACGTTTGCCTCTAAGTCAGAAGGCTGTCTTTCAGCTCAAGTCTAGGATGACACTCCAATGTAGTGCTGGGGGAACTCTGCATTATCGAAGGTGCTGACCTTTGGATGAGAAGTTAAATTATCATTTACTCCATTGTTCACTTACTCTACTCCTTGGCTGTTTATTGGACATCGCTGTGCATGAATTGGCTATTCACCTACAAAATACAGGCAATACACATTACAGTAATTCCTGTGAATTACTTTGAGATGGCTTTACAAAATGATAAGGCACTATATCAAATGCAAGGATTATTATCATTTTAAGACAATGATCTTAAGGCTAAGAGCAGTGAATTTCCAGGGCACCAGGGTGGTGTAACAACAACTTGCATTTACTTGCATTTGTATAGCGTCTTTCATGTGTCCCAGAGTGCTTGTGTAAGGTTGAGCCTAGGTTACTAAGTTTGAAAGGTTATCCTTTTGAGCATATAATGAGGCTAGCAAACCAATATTAACAAACTCTAGCTCCTTGTAGGACTTGAAATTTACTAAATAAAACCTCTTTAGGCTTAGGAACTCTAAGAGAAACAAACCAGAAGGAAGAGCGCCACCTGCTCAGGTTCTTTAAAACATTTTTTCTCTTAAAAAGTGAGTTAAGAAATGCTTTAAGGAAAACCGCAAATTTAGTCCATAATTTGTACTCATAAACATTTGTGCTGTGATGGGAGGATGGGAGAGTGGGTATTCTGGAAGGAAGAGATCCAATGGGCCTTCTTGATCACTGTTGAGAGACGACATCTCAGAGGGGATCTTATAGAGGTTATATCATGACATTATAAAGGGGATTGAAAAAATAAACCCAGAACCAATACTTTAGGATGCACCTAGACAGTAGAACAAGAGGCCATAGATTCAGGCAAAAGGCAATTTCAGGATAGAAACCAGGAAGTTTTTCTTTACCGAGAACACAATAAACATCTGAAACAAAGTTACCAGGAAGGGTGTTTGAGGGCAGGACACTGAGAGTCATTTCAAAGGCAGGTTGATGCTTTGGTGTGGGGGAATGGTAGGGTGGGTATTCTGGAGGGATGGGCTGAAGAGATCTTTATCATCTGGACTGATCTTGTGATCTTGCAATGTCCAGCATGCTGTGCCCCATGTCTTGTATTACCTTTGCCGTTGCTGGTCTGAAATATCCTGAAAGGGAACGGGGAGGGCGCAGAGTTCTTTTTGGACTCCCGACACCCCTACCTCCCAGATGAAGTACATTTCCTCCACCTTGCGCCCTCCTACATAACGTGCAGAATGTACTGGGAATGGAAGCGGTGCTGTAACCAATGCTCTACCACTTGGTGGCGCCATGTGCCAATCAATACAGTTACAAACTTACACAGGGCCTTCAACATCGGGAGGACGTCCATAGGCGCTTAACAATAATGACTTGGCACCTGAGTTGAGGATGGGAGCTGAGGGTAGGGTGGGGTGGGAAGGGGAAAGATGACCGAAAGTGTGATCGGCGAGAGAGCCCTTGAGATGGACCTGGATCGAGGTGATAGAGGGAACAAGTCGGAAGGACCTCTGGGATGGAATTCCAGAGAGCAGGGGAAGATAGCCTGAAAGCCAAGACACTGATGGTGGGTTGCCTAGAGTGGGGGTCATGAGGCTTTTGATTGAAGGGAGCAGCCGTGTTATTATGATCTGAGGTAGGTACTTCACAACCAAAGCAGCCAAAACCCTTGTCCAAGCCTTCATCACTTCCTGGCTGGACTATTCCAACGCCCTCCTCACTGGTCTCCCCAACTCCACCAGACACAAAATCCAATTAATTCAAAACTCCGCCACCCGGATACTGACCCGCACAAAACACTGTACCCCCATCACGCCAGTCCTTGAGGCTCCGCTGGCTCCCAATCACTGAACGGATCGATTTCAAGATCCTCACACTCGTTTTCAAATCCCTTCATGCCCTTGCATTTCCCTACCTACCCGACCTATTTACCCCCCAATCCACCACCCGCTGCCTCTGCTCTGCTGGCTCTGGCCTCCTATTTGTCCCTCGCCCCCTCCGCTCCACCATCGGTGGCCGTGCCTTCAGCCACTACTCCCCGAAACTCTGGAACTCTCTCCCTCAAACCCTCCGCCTTGCCCCCTCCCTCCCCACTGTCCAATCCCAGCCAAAGACGTTCCTTTTTGATTGTGTTTAAGGGTTACCTCCCTGCTTCCTTTCCCCTTGGCTCGTTGTCAGACTCCACCACAGTGAAGCGCTCCGGGACCCCACCCCGCGTGAAGTGCGCTATATTAATGCAAGTTGTTGTTGTACAGTAGGACATTTTGCAGTCATTTCAGAGGGGCTTCACTCCGTCCAAGACACAGCCTGACTGCCTGAGAGTTTATCAAGTGATTTGCCTGGTTTGAAAAATAAACATTATTTTACTCTGATTTATATCATAATATTGCTTTGAACACCTATTAACATAGAAAAATAAAGAAACATTAAAAACTGCTTCTACCGGTGTAACGTAAGTTGTCAGCTTGGCTCTGTTAGCTTTTCTCTCACCTTTAGGTTAGAATGGAATGGTTCAACTCCCATATTTTTTTGGTCAGCCAGGTGTCTGACACACTCGGAAACCAATTGCCATGCTTAAGAAACTGAGAATCCTGTGTATCTCATGTACATGTGGAAATGCCCAGGTATTGGAATGGAATGCGCACTCTCTCCCTGGAGAGATGTGCCCTGCTCACCTAGTATTAGGTGTTGGGTTGGCGAGAGTCAAGGCTTGGGTCACCAGAGTGTGCATTGGGGGTAATGGCAAAAGTTTAACCAACTAAAACCGCATAACTTGCCATTGATATCACTGTCTGACAATCTTTCCCATTGCTTGTCCAGCTAGGGCCACACTATCAGTTAGGGCTTTGGCTTGCAAGGTTAACAGGAGCTGAGTGGGAGGATTCCTTGCCCCCAGTAACTAGTTTGCCCTTCCAAATCCCGCCAAAGAACCAGGCTGGCTGGTCCAACTGTGCAGCGCCTTGGGACGTCCTCCTGACGTGAAAGGCGCTCTATAAATGGAATCTTGTTGTTGTTGTTGTTGTTGTCTGTCATCATGCCCCACATGAAATTGGGGGAGTGCTGGATCAATGGGAGTTGATGCCATTTGGATAATAATAATTTTGGGATTTGATACAGATGCAGCACATTGTGAAAATACATCACATGCTTTTTAGCGTTAAGTGCAGCGACTGTTTAATTCGTAGGTAAACTCAGCAACAAATTTGTACAACAATGGCCCACAAACAACAGCCATGAAGCGAAAGATCAATTTTTATCTGGGAAATTATTGGCCAGGACACCGGGAAAGAAAAACTCCTTTTTCTGGAGTCCTGTAGCTCAGTGGTTAGAGCACTCGCTTTGCAAGCGAGAGACCTGAGTTCAATTCCAGGCAGGGCGAAACCTTGGGCAAGTTTCCTTACTCCACACATAGCCTAATAATAATCCCTCCAAAACCAAAAACAATAATAAATTGGTCATTTTCAATCCACGACTGTTTGTGGGACATTGCTGTGCGCAATTGGCTGCCGCGTTCGCCCACAAATATACAATCAATTCACTTTACAGTATAGTCTGTGAAGCGCTTTGGGACGTCTAGAAGACGTGAAAAGCGCTATATCAAATGCAAGGATTATTATTATTATTATTATTTGTCTTTCTCAATAGCACTACGCGATCTTTAACGTCCACCTGAACAGGCAGAAGGATGGCATCTCTGACAATGCAGGGTTCCCCACCCTAGTCTCCCTCACCCCACCCCCTCCACCTCCACCATCACCCCAAGCACTGCCAGTCTAGACTGTGAGCTCAAACTTCTATTAACAAAGCCATCTTTACTCCAAAATGAGGATGAGACAGTAAACAAATGTCCTGTCTGTATGTTCCTTGCGATTGACGTCAGCAAAGCACTGTTCAAAACAAAAGAGAATTTCTGCCTCCCTCTCTCCCTCCCTCCCACCCACCCTCCCAGTGTCCTGATCAACAATCCTTGAGATAAGATAAAAATGGATCATTCACTTCACGGCTGTTTGTGGACCTTGCTTTGCTTTGTGCAAGATAGCTGCCACCTTTTGCCTAGACAGTAATTACTGTCAAGCACTTTGAGATGTTTTGCTGTGATATAGTGCTATAAAAATGCAAGTTCTTCTTTCTTTTAATAGAAACCATTCACATGAAATATGACAGTCAATATATCAGGATTTGGAGCTCATACCTCTGATTGACACTCCAATGCAGTATTAGAGGAAGTGTTACAGTGTCAGAGACTCCATTCTTCAAATGGGATGTTAATAATGGTCCAGTTTGCGCCTGTTTAAGGTGGACGTTAACAATCCTGCGGTGCTACTTGAAAAGAGAAGGGGGTTCCTCCTGGCGTCCTGGCCGACAATCCCCACAAAAATAAAATTGCTCATTCATTCCATGGCTGTTTGTGGGACATTGTTGTGCGCAACTGGCTACCATGTTTTACCCACAAAATACCCAGTCAATCCACTTTACAGTATATCCTGTGAATCGCTTTGAGATGTCTCGATGACGAGATGAGGCCCTATACCCTCATCTTACGCTATATCAAATGCAAAGATTATTTTTTATTATTCATTTGTTTCATGGCTGTTCATGGGATATTGCTGTCCACAAACTGGCTGCCACACTTGTCTACGAATATACAGTAACTATGCTATACAGTAGATTCTCTGAAGCATTTAACTGTGTGATAAAGCGCTATATCAAAAGAAAGATTTATTTTCCTTTCAGAAGCCCCCACTTCCCATCAACCATTGTCAAATTCCTCATCGATACTAAAAAAGAACATTGTATTGCCTTTTAAGGATTAATTTTCACACTTCAAAATTTATGAAACACTTTTTCATGGAGCGAAATGTCAATTTAAACATTATTAAGGGATCCTGATAGAATCGAACGTTATAAAAATAATAGTTTACAACTGATATTTTTCCACACTGATGAAAATTCTCTGCAACCCATCTCATACCACGCGACAAACACAAAGTGCACATGCAGAAGAACATATCCAAAATACATGCATGACCTCATTCATAATAATAATTCTTCCTTTTGATATAGCGTCTTATCATGTCGTTGAGACCTCTCAAAGCTTGAATGAAAAATATTGTAAATATGTTGGGGGCGAAATGCAGCAGTCAATTGCAGTGTCCCACAAACAGTTGTAGATTGAGTGACCACATCTTTTTTTGAGGGATTATTACCCCCAGTAAGGGATCTGGCAATCGATTAACAACCTTGTTCCTACTTATTCCTAGGGCGAAACCTTGGGCAAGTTTCCTTACTCCACACGCCAAATAAAAATCCCTCCAAAAACAAAAAACAATAATAAATTGGTCATTTTCAATCCACGACTGTTTGTGGGACACTGCTGTGCGCAATTGGCTGCCGCGTTTCGTCCACAAATATACGGTCAATTCACTTTACAGTCTATTGTGTGAAGCGCTTTGAGACGTCGAGAAGACTTGAAAAGCGCTATATCAAATGCGAGGATTATTATATTACTTATTGATAGGTAAACAGAAGCGTGTGGAGTAAGGAACCTTGCCTAAGGTTTCACCCCACCTGGGAATATAAGTGGGGGAGGGAGAAAAATTCTCAAAATCCATTTGGTGTTAAACAAAACCGAGGCACTTAAAAAAAACACACACACAGCTTCAAAGTGAACCTGACATATCTGTGTGATATGTGACTCACCCTCTTAAACCAGCCGTAACACTCTCGGGCATGAGAAATTTGCTTTGAAACCAATTGACCTTAAAACTGTCCCTATCTCGTTTCTTTCTAACACAGCCAGGATTGGTGCTGATAGGAACTAGCGAGCAATCAGAGGCTTTTCCAGTTCTCGGAATACACATTATACACCGTCTTTTCTCATAAACGCTGACTTCTTTTTTCCTGTGAGATTCATACATCGCTTTACCATCGTCACTCTCAATCTTTGTCTCTTTCGTCCTTCAGGCAGTTTCTTCTCTTTGCTTTGCCCTCTGCTGTTACCCTTCCATTCGTGCCATTTATTCCTTTTTGTATTCTCCTCTCCACTCTCTGAGGATCATCAAACCCAGCCCAGGAGGTTAGACTGACCTGTTGCCATGATATTGCTAATGTCTTCCAATAAGCATGGAAACAGGCCATTCAGCTCAACAAACCTATGCTGGTGTTTATACTCCATAACGCCCACTACCCCCATCACCACCATCACCACCACTTTCCCAAGCATCTCTATTCACCTCCCTTATACCCTCTCTCTATTCCCTTCTCCCTCATCAAGTTTCTGCTTCAATATACTGACACTTTCTGCTTCAACCACAACTCCTGGCAGTGAATTCCACACTCTCACACCCTCTGCACGAAGAAGTTCCTCCTAAGCTCCCTGTTAAGGACATAGAACATAAGAATCAGTAGTAGGCCATTCGGCCCCTCTAGCCTGCCCCGCCATTCAATAAGATCATGGCTGATTTATTCTAACTCTACCTACCCGCCTTATCCCCATATCCCTTAATCCTTTTATTCACAAGAAATCTGCTCCTGGCTACCTTATATTTATGTCCTCTAATTTTGGACTCACCAACAAGTGGAATCAGCCTATTAACAACCTACCTGATTGAATCTTTTCACAATGTTCATGATAGATAATAATAGTTATTATCCTTGCATTTCATATTGCATCTTATCACATCGTTCAGACGTCTCAAAGTGCCTCACAGGATATATTGTAAAGTGGATTGATTGTGTATTTTGTGGGATACTATAAATGTATAAATTTTGTCAATATCAGTCCTAATTAAGCTCCAAAGCTACTGGAGAATTTTGCTCTCAAGTGCAGAGAACGGCAATGAGGATGATCCTTAGTTTTATGGGAATTACTTAGATAAGCAAGAATTGAGTATCGAAAAGAGATGTTCCATAAGGGACCTTATTGAAGTGCCTTTCAGCCATTCTGTACCAGCTCTCTGGAACTTCATGCCAGGGTCCCTCTATCTAGGTCCCCTCATCCCTCTTTTAAGGCATGTCTCAAAATGTATCTCTTTGGACTTAGTTTTCGGTCATCTTTGCCCCTCCTCAGGCCCCCTCACCTCCCACCATATGGAGGCCTGTTATCGCACCAAGATAAATACTGCAATGCACAAAACAACAATAACAACAACAAATTACATTTGTATAGGACCTTTTTTGTATAGGACCTTTCACTTTGGACGGGCGTCTCAAGGCGCTGGACAGTCAGGGATTTGGAAGCTCTTTTAGTCCAGAGATCTGAAGCTTACTGAGCCTGGAGGGCGAGATGCGTCTCAGCCTGGCTCAGTTGGTAGCATTCCCACCTCGGAGTCAAATGGTCGTGGGTTCGAGCCACCCCATTGGGACTTTGAGCTCACATTTTATGCGGACACTCAATGCAGTCACTATACTTCACAGTAAAATCCTGTGAAACACTCTGAGACGTTTCGATGACCCGGTAAGGCACTCTTTCAAATGCAAGGATTATTTATTTATTTTGGATAACTAGAAGCTCCAAAATTGCACTTTACCTCAGCCTGTAAGAGCCTTCTACCTTAGAGTTTAAAGCGTTGCAGAACTGTGGATAAATTCTTAAATCCAGCCTTAAATCGAAAGCTATTCAAGGAGGACTGCAAAGAAAAGCAAACAAACCACCAATTCAGACAGTGAATCTCAGATTTATCCACTCTCCCAGGCAATCCTACATTCATTCTTGGGTAAAATGGTCTTACAGGCTCAGGCCGGGGTGGGGATTTTATAGTCTGAGATGGAAAAGGCTGATGTGACAATTCCCAGGAGCCAAAGGATGAGTGACGGCTGCTCATGTGCAGATTAACATGGTCAGGACTGGCGACACATCAGACACACTGAGCAGAGAGAGAGAAAGAGAGACTGGGTTCTGACGAAGGGTTGTGGAGCCGAAACATTGACTCACTTTCCTTTCTCCATAGATGCTGCCTGACCTGCCGAGTGATCCCGGCAACTTCTGTTTTTGTTTGAGAGAGAGACTCATCCCATCGTCAAGCATGGTCAGTTATAGTTCCACCTGTTAGTCAGCCAGCCTCGGTACTTTCTGGCGAGCATTTGAGTGTAAAATAATAATAATAATTATTATTATTATTATAATCATAATCATAATCATAATTACCCTGGAAATCGATCTTCTTTTCATGCCCCAAGAAAAGATGCCATATCAATAATAATGAGTACTAATAATAATCAATTATTAGCAATAATATTCCTTGCAATTGACATAGCATCTTGTCATGTAATTACAGTGAGAGATTTATATTAAAACGTCTCAAAGCACGTTGCAGGCTTTTTTTGTAAAGTGTGCTGACTCTATATTTTGTGGGCAGCAAATTTCCACACAGCAATGTCCCACAAACAGCTACGAAGTGAATGAACAATTTTTATCCAAGGGATTGTCGGCCAGGACTTTGGTAGAGCTCTGCGGAGTCCCGTAGCGCAGTGGTTAGCGCGCTCACCTCGCAAGCGAGAGGATCCTGGTTCGATACCCGGGCAGGGCAAAATGTTGGGCAAGTTTCCTTACTCGACATGCCTCTGTTTACCTAACAGCAAGTAGGAACCCGATTGTTAGTCGATTGGCAGATCGCATTCCGGGGGTATAACCAGAACCCTTGCCATTCTCTCCCAGGGTCTTGAACCTCAATTTAAGCAAGTAAATACACAGTGAGAGCGGGAGTCAACTACGGACCAGGCGAGAACGTGAGAAAATAATAGCTTCCTTCAGACTCTTTACAAGCTGCCGCAGGTCAGTGTGCGTTGAACTCAGCTCCCTCCATACGCACTTCCTAGGTTCTGCCGTCTAATACACTTTACAGCGAATAAGGTTAGAATCGTCACCTTCTACCTTTAAGTGAAGCGCTGAAAACGAGTTGTTTTTTTTTTGTGTTGTGTTGTTTTAAAGGTCATTGCATTTGCTGTGTGGTGATAATATCACGACACCGGACAAACTGTGGGCTTTGCAACACAGCATGATGATGTCTCTCGCAAATAGTCTGACCCGATGGAAAATTGACTTACAGAGGTTTTCAGGGTTTCAGGTTTTAGAATTAAATTTTGCAGCCTCCGACGACGGTGGAGAGTTTTATCTGCTTACTGTACAGGATTTACTGTACGGTGACTGTATGCACTGTGAGGTGCGTAGGCCTGGCTCAATTGGTACCACTCTCTTACCTTTGAGTTAGAATAGATAGTCATTCCATTTCACAGTAAATCCTGTGAAGTGCTTCGAGACATACTTCTGACATGATAGGGCTCTGAACTAAATGCAAGGTTTATTATTATTATTAGCATTATTTTTAACTCCCCTGTGGGTTTGCCCGCTCATGTTTGCCCGAATGAGAGAAACGGTTGCAGTACCCCAGAGTCTGACATCTAATAAATAATAATTATAATCTTACATTTGATATTAAAAACTTGACTAGACAATTACACAAGAGCCGACAACAAACTTTTGATATCCCAGAGCCTTGAGACATCCTCCTGAGGTGAAAGATGCTATTCAAATATAATTTTGTATTGTATATAGTACCTTATCATGTCGTTGAAACGTCTCAAAGTGCTTCACAGAATATATTGTAAAGCGAATTGAGTGTATATTTTGTGGTCGAAACGCAGCAGCCAATTGCACACCGCAAATTATTATTATTATTATTATTATTAAATCCTGTGAGGCATCCTCCTGATGCGAAAGGCGCTTTATCAATTAGAAAGATTATTATTATTGATAACTACTTTAATAAGCATGCAAGATAATTGGCACACCAGGCTCATTCTTTCTGCTGAAGAGCAGAAATTATGCACACTGAACATATGACTGATATATTGACCTGCCAAGGCAGTTTGTCAGCTGCAAGCTTCCCATGTTTTTGTTTTATGGCACTTGCCTGTGAAAACAGTTGTCTGGAGTCACAGATACTCTGAGCAGCTCACCTAAATCAGCTCCTCTATATATTTTTAGATTACGTGAGAAGTGCTGTACGTTTGCGATAGGAATGTCAACAGCTGGCATTCCCAGCACTGGAGAGAGAAGCTGTGAGAAACAGAGTTGAATCAGAATAGATAAAAGCAGTAAATTGTGCCGGGGATTGGGGGGGGGGAACAAAAAACCTGACTAGACAATTACACAAGAGCCGACAATAAATAGCACAGACTCGACTGTGTACTGACAGCGCTGCCTTATCTACGCTGCAATCGACAGTACAGTGTCATAGGGCAGTCTTTGACCTGTACATGTACTGTAATTATCTTATCCCGAAAATCTTGCACAAATGCAGCTCTCTGCACAAGACCATGAGAAAGCACAGATGAGAGAAGGACATTTGAGCCATTGTTCCTGCGCCCACTACTGACCGTGGACTCAACTCCACTGATTTAACCATTTCCTTCCTCCCCCACCCTCCTTCTCGTTCATCTGCCATCCTATTTTTCCTATCATCCCCATCCTCGCACGGCTCCATTGGCTCCCCAGTCCAAAGAGCACAGAGTTCAAAATCCTCATCCTCGCTTTCAAAGCCCTCCATGACCTTGCTCCTCCCTACCTCTGTGACCTGCAATCTCCACATCGACAGGTCCACTCGCTCCGCTCAGCAGGCTCCAGCCTGCTTCATGTCGCCCAGTCCTGCCCGTTCCACCATCGGCAGTCAGGCCTTCAGCCTTTCTGCCCCCAGCCTTTGGAATTCCACCCCAAAGTGTCTTTGCCTCGCCCCTTCCCTTGCCTCTTTCAAGGCCTGTCTCAAGACCTTCCTCTTTGACCACGCCTTCAGTCACCCTCCTACCCCAACTCTCCTTACCCTCCACCCCTCGTGATTCCAAGCTCCAGCTCGGGTGCAAATCCTTGACTGTCCAGCACCTTGGAATGTCTTCCTGACCTGAAAAGTGTTATGCAAATGTCATTTGTTGTTGTTGTTCATTCAAAAGAAAACATATGAATACATTTTATGTTAACTGTCAACAAAGACAATCTTGTTCTGCAAGAAATGTACCAAAAACAAGCCAACTTCCTAAGCACTCGATAAAAAAGGAGTAAGGAAAACAATCCAAAGTGACCAGGTGGGAGTCTGCCCATGGACTCAGGCCACTGACCAAGGTTCAGACCTTGGATTAAGACTGCATTGTTGGTTGGCTCAGGCCATGGAGCAAGGCTGCATTATTGGGGGTAGTTTAGACTATTGATCAAGGCTGCATTATTATTAATAATAATAAGAATATTAATCCTTGCCTTTGATAAAGCGCCTTATCACATCGTCTCAAAGCTCCTCACAGAATCTATTGTAAAGTGGATTGACTGTGTGTTCTGTGGGCAAATTATTGAGAAGTTTAGATCATTGATCAAGGCTGCATTGTTGGTGAGAGTCAGACAACAGAATCATAGACATTTATAGCAAAGAATGAGGTCATTGACTCTGCACCAGCTAACATGGAGCAAGGCTGTTTTTTTGGGTGCAATTAAGATTATGGACCAAAGCTACATTGTTTGGGTGGACTAAGGCCAGGGTTTTACATGTATTATCTTCCGATAGATCATAAGCCAAGGGCTTGTCAGAAATTAGATAGTTATGGTGAGATAGCATAAGTGTTATCTTGGGCAATCTGTTTCACATATTCTGAGCTCTGTAATGGAAAACAAAGCATTCTAATCTCAAATCCTACTTAAGTCTTGTTATTTTCACACTTATTTCCATCACCCCCTCTCCCCCCCACCTTCCCCAGTTCTGCAGTCACATTGCAAGTTAAATCAACCAACCCTTCCTTCTCAGCAATTTGAAAACCTTTCAATAGTCTACTCTGCAAACAAGTGTGTCAGGCTCAGTCCCTGAGCCAACCTCCGAGTCAGAAGGTTGTGGGTTCAAGCCCCCCGCGATGGGAATGTGAGCTCACACGGTCCAGGCTGAGCCTCCAGAGCAGCGCTGGGAGAGCTCTGCATGATTGGAGGTGTCATTCTTCAGATGAGATGTTAAACTGAGATCTGTGCGAGTTCAGATGGACATTAGCGATGCCGTTGGCACTATTTGCCCACAAAATACACGGTCAATCCACTTTACAGTATATCCTATCAAGAGCTTTGTGACGTCTCAACGACGTGATAGGCACTATATCAAATGCAAGGATTATTATTATTCAAAAAAGAGAAGGAATTTCTCCTTAATTCTCCAGCTAAAATCGATTAGTCATCTCATGGCTGTTTATGGGTTACCACTGTGTGGAAATGTTCACCTACAAAATACTTTACTTTAAAATTTAACAGCATTTATCTTTGTACTTTGAGACATCCTCCCGAAATGAAAGGCGCTATAACAAATGCAAAGATTATTATTATTCTTGATGAAAAATCATAGTGTAAATTCTTTAACTGGATATTAATTTATAGAGATGCATCATATCAAATGCAAACCTGAAAATGTACGTGGACAGATGCCAAGTCAGGCCAGCACCGGGCTCAGATTTGATGGTTTCCATAGTGGAAACAGACCGACTGAAGGCTCAGAACTAAGCATGAGGTAATAAAGTCCCATCAATTTCCCGAGAACCAGGGCTCAGCATCAGCAAAGGAGCAATAAGCAGAGAAGACTGATGGAGAGGAGACCCCTTATGCCCTTTAATAACATATTCCTTCCTGGAAAAAGCACGCAATATGTATCCCATTCGTGATGGTATGAAGCAGAACATTTTCTAGACTGGAGCCTGATCTTAATTATTTCGGAGGGTTATTTTTTTTGAATGAAAATCCGATCCGGGGGCCAATTTGATCGACCTTGAAACCCTGCACAGATGACGACAGAACTATTGTTGCCTGTGACAGCTCTCCCGCGAGGCAAAAATAGCATAGCCTCCCCAAGTTATAATGCGTTCCTTCAGCAAGTAGTTTTTGCTGTTGTTGTTGCGATACGGTGTCAGCTCATACTCCACAGTCACTGCACTTGACAGGTAAACTCCGTGAAGCGCTTTGGCATGTTTTACCATGATAATAATACTTGCCTTTGGTATAGTTCCTTTCACATTGTAAAAACATCTCAGAGCTCTTCAAGGATTGTACTGTGAAGTACAGCAACTGTGTACTTGTAGTAAAACAGGCAATCTGCACACAAAGTGCTTCACAGGATAAAATGGAGTGACTGTGGATGAATGCGGCAGCCAGTTGCGCACAGCAGTGTCCCACAAGCAGCCATGAAGTGAATAACCAATTTTATCCAGGGTATTGTTGGGCAGGACACCGGGAGAAACTCCTTCCTCTTTTCCAATACTTGACATAGGAACTTTAACTTCCGGCTGAACAGACGCTGACGGGGTTCATTTTAATGTCTCCTCTGAAGGACAGTGACAGTGCAACACACACTCAGCACTGCATTGGAACGTCAGCCTAGACTATGTGATTACAGGCCCCAATGTGGGGCTTGAACCCACAACCTTACGCTCAGAGGCGAAAGTGCCACCAATGAGCCAGGCTGACGTATAGATAGATGGCGACAGGGAAGTACTTGTATTTTTTTTTGCTGGTAACAGATGGAGGTTTTTTTTTCACGTACACGAGCTTCAATTCAAATCATAGTAGGGAATGGCGATGGGTGGGAGGGGAAGGATGAGAGAAAAAAGTAACACATCGGTGACGGCACGTTATTGAAGTTTTTATGCAAGTGCTGAAAAGAGTCAATGCCTTGAGGGGTTTTTATACCAGCTGGATGGCAGCCAAGCTTCCACTGCAGGGAGTTACTTATAGAAACTCAATAAATTGCCATCGGTGTGAAGTGGACCACATGTGTTTATTGTTCAATGATTTGACTCTTGAAATATGAAAACATTTATCGTTGCTTGCCTCTTAATTAAGCTTGTGAGTGCTTGGAGAGCCCCCCGCCTTCCAAGGCTTTGATCCGAAAGTTAATTGTGGGAAAAGTGTTGCGTTACGTACATTAGGTTAAAAAGAGTCGCTCCATAATAGAAAAAAGGGGAGAGGGGAGGTGGAGGGAGGGGGAAGGAGGGCAAATTGCTGAAAGCACATTCATTGGCCACTTGGAATAGAAGACAGAATGTTCCTTTTGAGCGCACGGTTAGAGATAATAATAATTATAATAATCCTTGCGTTTGATGTAGTCCCTTGTCACGTCTTTGAGACGTCTCAAAGCACTTCACAGAATATATGGTAAAGTGAATTGACTGCATATTTTTGTGGGCGAATGATGGAGTTCGCACACGTGTTTTTTCCCCACTTTTTGCCTAAATTTTATAACAAAACTCTAACGCAACTCTAAAAGCAGCTGGAACCCTTTCAAGAGCAAGTTAGGATTTCTCGCAAGACAAGCCTGGGACCTAGAGTGTAAGCTGTTGAAATTGGCTGCCACTCTCGCCTACAAAATACACAGTCACTGTAGACTTCGCGGTGAATTCTGTGAAGGTAAGAGTATCCAAACCAAACTGAGAATTCCATGCATCCCATCTACACATGGAAATCCCAGAGCGAGAGTGTTGGAATGGAATGCACACTCTCTTCCTGGAGGGACGCCTCCTGCTTACCTAATTCCAGAAAGTATTAAGCGCAGGTTGACAAGAACCAACCTCCTACCCCAAGGAGGACTGGAGTCCTGTAGCATATTTGTTAAAGCACTTGCAAGTGAGAGACCTGGGTTCGATCCCTGGGTAGGGCGAAACGTTGGGCAAGTGTCCTTGCTCCACACGCCTTGGCTTACCTTGCAGTAGGTAGGAACCCAGTTGTAAGTCAATTGGCGAATTGCTTTTCCGGGGGTAAAAATCCCTTAAAAAATAATAATTTGGTCACTCAATCCACGACTGTTTGCGGGACACTGCTGTGCACAATTGGCTGCCGCATTTCGCCCTCAAAATACACGGTCAATTCACTTTACAGTATATTCTCTGAAGCGCTTTGAGACATCTCGGAAACGTGATAAGGTGCTATATCAAATGCAAATATTATTATTAGCATGATTTTCCTCTCTTTCTCTTCTGGGAAATCCTTCTGGCGTTCATTCAGAATACGATGCGCTGATATTTGTTGTGAATTTATCGATTGTGTTCCTGAGCCCGGTGTGAGTTAATGGATGTTTGTATCAACAGGGCTGTGTCTGACCGATGCCCTGTTCTGTGACACTGGTTTGGGGGGGTGGGGTGGGATGCGGACTTGCTTTACAAAGACAAAGCCTCTATCAGTTACAAGGACATGACATTAGCGGTGTCAGATAACACAAGAGGAAATCTGCTTTTGGCCTTAATGAAAGATGTGTAATCAACAAAAGATCTCTCTGCTTCCAAAGAGTTTCAGTGTGATGGGGTGCTTGGCACATTGCCTGGTATTTTCTGCAGTAGTCCATTTACCCCACTGATTAGATTAGGAATTATTAATGGACTGTATAAGAGAGCAGCAAGGGTCACTTAAAGTTTAATTCTGTTCTCGTATAACTTAATTTCGGCTGATGGGATTGTTTTGCCGCTTTTGCTCCCGACCTAGCTTAAAGGGAAGTGAATGTAACACACGGAGATGTAGCCATAACATTCTTGATCCAGGGAGTCACTGCATTATTGATATCTAAATTTTATGGTCAATCTGGCAACGATTTTCAGAGGGACTCCTCTGAGCGCTGTGCTGCTCTGGACAACGTTGAACAAAGGACAGCGATTTTATGCCGGAGTACTGGCAGGTTTTGATTCCGTGAACCGATCACCCCCATCCTCGCCCGGCTCCACTGCTCCCAATCCCTTTAAAATCCTCGTTCTCACTTTTAAAGCCCTCCACGGTTTTGCTCCTCCTTACCTCTACGATCTGTTGACGTTATACCAACTTGTCCACTGTCCAACCTATCGGCTCTCTCTGCTCGGCGGCCACTGGCCTGCACCACATCCCCCCACTCGCTCTGACCTGCTCCACGTTTCCCCGCCATTGGAGGTTGGGCCTACAAGGGAGGTGGCGGGTGGGGTGCTGCTCCTGCTGGGGCTACGTCTCTTGTCCTGAAAGTGGCGGTACCCCATCTCAGTGTGTCCATTCAACAACAAAGGTAACTGGTCGGACACCCGCTGACTGGTTGAAGAAAGAACCCCCTCGCCTCACAATCCTAATCCCCTCCCCCCAATCCCAATCTCCCTACTCCCCAACCCTAAATCTTCATCCACTCAATCTCCACAAGCTCCAACTCCCGTTCCCCACCCCATCACCAATCCCACCAACCTCTCAATGTGAAAGGCAATATGTAAGTGTCAACATTTATATTAATAATAAGAATCCTTGCATTTGATATAGCACCTCATCACCTCATCGAGACTTCTCAAAGAGCTCGACAGGATATCCTATTAAGTGAATTAACTGCGTGTTTTGTGGGCGAAACGTGACAACCAATTGCGCACAGCATGTCCGACAAATACTGGCCAGGACCCTAGGAGAAACTCCCTTCTCTTTTCGAATAGTACCAGGGAAGCTTTAACATTCAATTGAACAGGCAGACAGGACCTCAGTTTAATGACTCATCCGAATGACAACATCTCCGACAATGCAAACACACCCCCAGCACTGCATTCGAGTGTCAGTTTAAACAATGGGATTAAAAGTCCCGACGTGGGTTTGAACCCACAACCTTCCGACTCAGGGGCGAGTGTGCTATCACTGCATCAGGTTGACGAACGATCATACTGTAACTTCTCCCTCAATCCCTCCTTATTGCCTCCTCTTTCCCCTCTTTTAGATCACGACTGAAGACCTTCCTGTTCAAACGTGCGTAGAGTCACCTCCTCCCTCCCCCGGCTTGGTGTCAGGCGTTAAGCGTTCCGAGACGCTGCCTTACGTGAAGGGGTCTATGTAAATGTTATTTTTGCTGGTGATCAGTGAGAGAGACAATCACTGGCTCACGGAGTCAGCGTGTGACGGTGCTGAGCAGGTTATTTCAACTGCCACCTTTTCCCCATTTGCTATGTTTCACAAAACAGTTGCCCTGAGAGCTCAAGAAATAAAGGGACAGCACAGAGGCAGAGTATGAGGCGTTGGTTTGTCTGGTGATGAAAAGGCAATTTTGAAGGTGCTGGACCATAACAAATAACAAAAGCATGATTTACGAGAATAATTAGATCATCAATCTGGAATCTCCAGGCTGGAAAACACGTGCAGCTGACACCACTGCATTTATGAGCGAGTGAGACACCTTATTGCACTGCGAAATTAAACAAGGTAGAAGGAAAGATGGATGGGAAGCAGAAAGGGTCTCTTTCACCTTGACGTTTATCCTGTTTGTCTGTTTATTAATATTATTATTAATTATAATTGTTGCGTTTGGTACAGAACCTTTCGCGTTTGGTACAGAACGTGTCTCAAAGCGCTTCCTAGGATTTTACTGTGCCTTGCAGTGACTGTCTTTTTGGAGGCAAAACACGGCAGCTGGTTTGCACACAACACTGAACCCAAAACAGCCATCATGTGAATGATCAATAATCTTGTTAATTGTTGGCCAGGACAGTGGGAGAAACTCCCTTCTCGTTTGGAATTCCATCCCCAGTCACTCCGCCTCGCCCCCTCCTTAGCCTCCTTCAAGTCCCACCTCAAAATCCTCCTCTTCGACCATGCCATCGGTCACCCCCCTTCCCCTTCCCTCCCTTCTCCCCCTCACCCCCCCCCCCCCGACCCCAGCTCGGGTCTGAAATGCTGTACACTGTCCAGCGCCTTGGGACATCCTCCTGACGTGAAAGGAGTTATACAAAAGTAATCTTGTTGTTGTTGTCGTTGTTGTTGTTCTCTTTGGCAAATAGCACCATGGAATCTTTAACATCTACCTGAACAGACACGGGAGAGACCTGGGTTTAACGTTTCTTCCAAAGGTTGTCATCTCTGACAGTGCAGCGCATCCCATCTCCAACACAAGCTGGCGGTTGGAATCAAGAGGGTTGAAGGGTGGGGGAGGGGGGAGTGGTGGTTGAGGGTGGGAGTGTGGCCAAAGGCACGGTCAAATACACCCCAGCCAAAAAATAAACAAAACAGGATTGCAGGGAAAGAGTTTGTCCAAGAGATTTGTTTTAAGATTTGCTTTGTGTAGAGCTGTTTGGAAGTCTTTGTACATTCTGCTGTGGGTCCAAATATTGACCTTAGAATTCTGTTTGTCTTTACGTGGAATTAAATCAATAAAGCAAATAGCTGACTGTAAGAAAAATCACTAGATCTCATAATACTGCGCACACAATCACCACCCATTACTTGTTTGCTCTCTGTCATTTCCTTACATGCAAGAGATAGCAAGAAAATGCAAGGCATTAATTAGCTTTCACCAGGATAGATTAGAGCCCAATATGTCTATTACTCCAAGACTATTACCCCGAGATAGCTCCCAATAATAGTGCTCCCCTGCCAATTATAGGTTTCCCAAGTAATATCACAGATTTGCTCAAACAATCCGAGAGAATAACATTAATCCTTGCATTTGATGTAGCGACTTATCATATTCATCGGGACTTTGGAGGATTAGAGCGTCAGCTTGGCTCAGTGGTAGCGCTCTCGCCTCAGAGTCAGAAAGTTGTGGGTTCAAGCCCCATGTCAGTACTTGAAATCACATAAATATAGGGCCAAATCCAGTACAATGCAGGGGTCTGGCTCTCATCATCTTCCGGCTCATCTTATAACAAAGCAAAACAAATAACCGACTTCCAAATCGCCAGCTCACCACTTCTCTTTTCGACGAGGTGGGGAGAGGGGGAGATTTAAGAGGTAGGTGTGGTGGACATTACAGTACAATCATGTGTCAACCTGGCGCAGTGATAGCACACTAGCCTCTGAGTCAGAAGGTTGTGGGTTCGTCAGGACTTGGAATTGCATCTTGTAAACTGACACTGGAATGCAGTGCTGGGGGTTTATTGCACTGTCAGAGGTGCCGTCCTTCGGACGATACGTGAAACCGAGGTCCCATCTGCCTGATCAGGTGGACATTAAAGATCCTGTGGCACTAAAAGAGGAAAGAGTTGCTCCCAGTTCCTGTCCAATAAATCCTCAAAATAAAATTAGCCACTCACTTCATGGCTGTTTGTGGACATTACTGTGTGCAACTGGCTGCAGCATTTCTCCCACAAAATACACAGTGAATCCACTTTACAGTATATCCTGTGAAGCGCTCGACAATGTAATAAAGTGTTATTATTAAATGCAAGGGTTTCGCTCACAAAATACACAATGTATCCTGTGAAGCGCTTTGAGACGGCTTGAAGACGTGATAAGGCGCTATATCAAATGCAAGGTTTTTTTTCTATTATCATAATAAGTGCCATGACTGTATATTTTGTGGATGAACGCGGTGGCTAATTTGCGCACAGCGATATCTCACGAAAGACAGCACGGAACAGCGCTGAGAGACAGAGTCTAGGACAGCCGTCACTCTGTGGGAGAGCACCGTTTTCTGCAGATCATTAGCAGTCGGACCGTAAACAGAATGTGGGAACTTCAGTTTTGGTGCGGAGCCAGACTTGCCAGGTGAATGGAAAGGATTAAACATAAATTCCTTGTGACTCTCTTTTTTTGTGCGCACTGTCAGCCAAATGAAAGAGCTCCTCGCTTCAACCTCACTGTCCTGCATCATTACTCATGCACCTTTTTTTTTCCTGCCTTGCTTTGTGACCTTTATTCAAAGCCACGATTTTGGCGAGGATCGCGATGCAAGCCGTCGGTGGAGCTCTGTGTAAGGCTCTCACCTCCTTGGATCTTGCGGAGCATGTATCCCACAGCCCAGCAGGGTCTCCTTGGAGCTGAACTGGCAAGGGAATGTCAGAATCGAGCCAACCCTCTGTGGCAGTCTCGGTAGTTCGGTTCCTGAGCCAGGCGGGTTCTCAGTATTCCAGGGCACTGCTGATGACAGCACAACCAGCCTGGCTCATCGGCAGGACTTGGAAGGGCAGACCAGTCACTGGGGTCAGGGATTCATCCCACTCAGCTCCTGTTAACCCTGCAAGCCAAAGCCCTAACAGGTAGGGTGGTACTAGTTGGACAAACAGTGGTAAAGCTTGCCAGACGGCAATATCAATGGTAAGCTATGCGACTTTAGCTGGTTAGACTCCAGCAGTTACCCCAACACACGCACTTGACTCTTGCCAACCTGCGCCTAATACTTTCCTTGGTGATGTGTCAGACACCCGACTAACCAAAAAGAATCCCACTACCAACACACGATGCCACAGACATTAGGTCAGGTACAACCTGAATGGGGACTGTACATGAGATATCTACTTGGCTGTGCTCTAAGTCATCTTTCCCCTTCGCACACCCAGCTGTGGTGACCAGCCAGCAGTTCACACACTGAGATGTCACAGCGACATAAAGGATGCTGTATAAACAACAACAACAACAAAATTACATTTGTAAAGCACCTTTTACATCGGGAGGATGTCCCAAGACGCAGAACTGTCAGGCATCAGGACCTGAGCATGACAATAAATGTAAATTGTATTTTATTGCCAGTATAATGACTGTGTATTCTGTAAGGCAAATGTTTTTTTTGAAATATTATACCTTAAAAAATGCTGTGATAACTTTATTTCTCCAAACATTTTCTGGTTACTGTTCTCCTGCTAAAATAAAACCCTTACTATCTGGCAATACTGTGCTTTGCTGTGTTAAAACACCTCAGTGTATTTTGAATAATAATAACCCTTACATTTGATGCAGTACCTTTCACATCCAAATGATGTCTCAAAGGGCTTTGTAGAATTTACTGTGGTGTGTAGTGACTGTATTTTGTAGATTCTTACTCCGGGGCATTATTTTACATCTAAGACCCCAAAATGACTCCTCTTCTAAGCCTGAAAGACTACTTTACCCCAAGGCCCCGGCTCCCCCACTTGACAGACATTCTTTACTTTCTCTTTTAATGAGGTACAGTAGCCTCTGGAATTTAGTGGGGGTGGGGGGTTGTTGTCTCAGTTGTTTTCTGGGCAGGATCTGCTGAAGAGCAGCAATAACATGCTCTCCCCATCCCAAACAATGTTATTCCCCAATCCAGACCGAGGCACCTGCTTTCCTGTTGGTTGTCTAATTGACTCTCATTGCCTACAAGGGATTGAGTGCAGTTCATCCAGTTTCATTGTATAGTTTCACAGGAAACCAGAAAGGTACTTTAAGAGGAACTTTATGCAGAAGGTGGTGAGGATTTGGAGCTCATTGCCGGAAGTTATGGCTGAAGCAAAAAGCATCAACATATTTTAGAGGAAACTTGATGCATATGCACAGAGTCCTTCTACGTTACAATATATTCTGTAAAGCTCTTTGAGACATCTCAACAATGTGATAAGGCGTTAATTCTCAGTGTTTGCTTTTTCTCTCTCCTCCCAACACCGCCCGAAACAGTAACGTACATTCTTGTCAGAAGATTTGCATGGATTACACTGTCATCAAGGAGTTTATGTGGACTCTTTAAAGGACTTTTGCCTACATGCTCATAGTTATTAATGCACCCCATATCTCTTTCTCTCTCTCCTCCCTCCCCGAGGCTTTCTCCAGATTCACTGCCCATCTCTGAAGCTGTGTTACTCTACACACACGCCTGTTTGCCTAGTAGTAAGTAGGAACCCGGTTGTTGGTCGATTGGTGGATTGCTTTGCCGGGGGTAATGATCCCTTCAAAAAAAATGATTAATTAAAAAATTATAATTTGGTCATTTCAATCCACGACTGTTTGTGGGACGCCTGCTTTGCACAATTGGCTGCCGTGTTTTGCCCACAAAATATACAGTCAATTCATTTTACGGTATATTCTGTGAAGCATTTTGGGATGGCTCGAAGACCAGATAAATAAAGCGTTATATCAGAGGCAAGGATTCTTCTTATGATATTATTATATTAAATTCAAGGAATATTATATTATTATAGAAGGGAATAGAGCGATATGGGTGAGGAGGTGTGGGCCTGGGAAAGGGAATTAGGAGGAGTGAAGTGTGGTATATAATTGTGCCGTACCACTCTATGTAGTTCAGAAGCTGTATTGAAAGCCGTGAAATGGGGACAAGTTAAGTGAAGAGTTAAGGGAGGAAAAAATCCTCCACTGAATCAATTGTAACCCACTTAGAAGAAATCAACTTGGTTAGAAATTTTACTTCCACTTTGGTCATCAGAATGTTTCCTAGAGCTTTTTTCAAAATATTTCGATCCCCATTCCCCTATCAACAACAACAGCAGCAGCAAATTACATGTGTATAGTGCCTTTCACGTCGGGAGCACACCCCAAGGCGCTGGATAGTCAAGGATTTGCACCCAAGCTGGGGGGTTAAGATCAGGAGGGGTAGATGGCAGGGAAGGTGAGGGTATGAGGGTGAATAAAGGCGCAGTCGTTGAGACGGGCCTTGAAGGAGTCAAGGGAGGGGGTGAGGCGAATGCATTCTTTCTCACACTAGTGTGACTTTGAAAACAGCTGGAAAGGCAATTTTCTACTCCCCCTTGTCTGGTCTGTATCCTTGTTCATATATATATATAATATTATATATATAAAAGGCTCTTAATGACCTTATAAAATGCTCTGCACATTATATATGAAAACCTTTAATTCAATGGCGGGCGGATGAATCACTTGCAACAATCTATGTTTCCATCAGGCTGACAGAAGCACTGATGTTCTGTCAAATTAAAATGACGAATTGCGCATGGCAAGAGTAAAAATAAAGTCTGCCACATGCACGGCGACTGCTGCCGACACTGAGAGCCTTTGGCACCCGAATAAAGCGCTGCACACGGAACTCCGCGCTCTGCACACGGAACGCCACGCTCTGCACACGCAACTCCCCGCTCTGCCAGCTGACGAACAGCTACCAGCCTCCATAAGCACTTTCTGTCGCTGTCCTGTCATCGCTCCATTTTCCTTGTCTAACATTCACAAATGGGATTGGAATTGCTCTCTGCAAGTGCAGTTCTCACACCGAAGACTGTGTTGCATTTTTCCTCTGCGGAGCTTAACTATGATTCAGATGACTGCAATAATAATAATAATAAATAATTTTATTACATTTTTTTACTTATTATTATTTATTGTTATTATTATAAGAATGGACTTATGTGGCAATGTACAACAAACATAGCTCCTATAATCATTAGTGCAATAAGACTATGTTAATAAGACTATTCAGAAATGGCTTGACAACATACCTGGTGAACAGAACAAAATATCAACCTCCTGCTGTGTAGCTGTGATTTTAAGAAGCTCAAATATATTAAGCAAAGTAACATCCATTCATAAGTAACGTGGCAGTGTTATTGGTCTGGTTGACCCATCACTGAAAACCACTTAGAAATTAGTCCTATACAGTGATTTAAACTGTAATAACATTAAATACACGTCCGTTCTGAACTTGTGAAACCCACTGCGGTAAGCGGTTGTTGGAAGCAAAATGTGGAAGCAAATCTATTTAAGAGGAAACGTGATGCACACATGAGGGAGAAGGGAATAGAGGGTAATAGGAGAGGAGGATAAGAGGGGTGGGCAGGGAGGTTCATGTGGAGTATAAACATGGCACGAACAATTGCCCTCTATTCACTGGGGGCAGACATTCTTTCCACTCAGGTCCTATTAACCCTGCAAGCCAACGCCCTAACGGGTAGTGTGGTCCTTGCTGGACAAGCAGCAGGAAAGCTTGCCAGACAGTGATATCAATGGCGAGCTATGCGGTTTTAGCTGGTTAGACTCCTGCAATTACCCCCAACGCACATTCTGGGGTTCTCAAGCTTTGGCTCTTGCCAACCTGTGCCTAATACTTTCCGGAATGAGATAAAAAGAGATGCATTCCTCCAGGGAGTGTGTGAGCATTCCATTCCAATAAACGTGTGTGAGTTCTCGGTTTGTTTTGGATACTCTTAAACTCGGTTACTCTTGATGGGATTCAACATGTGTCAATCCAAAAAAAGAATTGGGACAAATGACCAGTTTCTGTGCCTTAAGATCTAAGCAACTCTATGTAATGCGTGGAAATTGACATTTATTTATTGAGAACCCCAGAACAAAGTTCTGACCGTAAGGTCACAAGATCGGTTCGGATGATGAAGTGCTTTTGGGTGATCTTATCATTTCAGAATACCCGCCTTTACCCATCACAGCATGAAGCTGTGAGATTTTTTTTTGTGGTTGCTCGTTTTTTTTAAAAAGGGAAAACCGATCGCATTCTCAGGAAATATTAAACTCTTTGAAGCCCTTGCAAAGCGTTCTGTGAACCAGGCGAGGATGATACAATGGGGCTTTCAAGTGTCGGAACCTTAGGCTCCTGAGCTCGATCCTCGGCTCTACATGGGGAACAGAGAGAGAAAGAGGATACGCTCTGGTTTGCCGTTGTTGACTGGCTGATATGCCTGGGGTGTTGTCCAGGTGTATCACAGTGGGGAGGAAGACAGAGAGAGGGTGGAGGGTGGGGGTGTGGGTGGGGTGGGGGGTTGGTCCAGGGCAAATCATGTTACTGGTTGATTGCATAATCGTTGGAATTTGTTTTCGTGTCTGGATTTTTTAAATGTAAATCATCTAATAAATCATAGGTTTTTCTTTCACCCCCCACAAGATGCGAGATCACAGTCACTTTACAGTGTGTCTTGTTATTAATATTATTATTCACCCATAAAATATACAGTTAATTCACTTTGCGTTATATTCTGTGAAGGGCTTTGAGACGTCTCAACGAAGCAATAAGGTGCTATATCAAATGCAACGTTTATTATTATTATTTTCCTGTAAGGCACTTTGAGAAATCATGAAAGGTATTGCATCAAAGTAATTATATTACAACAATAAAGGATCATTAAATATTATTATTTGATTATTATATTATTATAATTACCACCAACCAGGACCATAATAATAACAATAATCCGTGCCTTATCAGGTCATTGAGATGTTTCAAAGAGCTTCACAGAATATATTGTAAAGTGGAGTGTATTTTTTGAGCGCAACACTTTTGGCGGGGGAGGGATTATTGCCACCGGAAAGCGATCTGCCAATCGACTAACAACTGGGTTCCTACTTACTGCTGGGTAAAGAGAGGCGTGTGGAGTAAGGAAACTTGACTAAGGTTTCACCCTGCCGGGGAATCGAACCCGGGTCCTCTCGTGTGTGAGGCGAACGCTCTAACCACATCGCCACGGGATTCCACCATTAAGAAAGTTCTCAACTCATTCTCCCTGTCCCTGTGTCAACAATGCAACACCACACCAATTATACTTCAGTTCTCCTGAACAGATGTACTCGAGTGCTCATCGAGTTTAAAAAACTGCTACACTTAACTACAGTTACTCAGCCGTGACCTTCAGCCTTGGGCTAGCTGCAATAAAATTTTCATGCAACCATATGGAGGAATATTTTTTTTAATAGAGATTTACTGTCAGCTATGGTCCCAGAGGAGAAAATAAGGAAGCTGTAACATATTGCGTACAGTAAATCACGGGACTTCCAACCGGGGCGGATGGGTGGGGGTGGAAAGGGATGGGGGAAAAGAAAGTAAAGCCCCCAATAAATATCATCCTATTCCATCCGCCTTCAAATATTAGCCAGAGCTGTTTAGCAAGGAATAGCTGGTCGGACAGACCAAGGTGCTTTGCTGAGTACAGACGGACGACATTGCAAACATTGCTCTAATCAAGCCCTGTAATTGTTGTGCTCTGCGATTAAATCATCATTACCTCAATTTCCTATAAAAGACCAGCTGATGGGGGAAGAGAGAGAGCGAGAGAGAGACAGAGAGAGCAAGCGAGAGAGAGAAAAGAAAAGCATTAAACTGCAGTGATGCAGTTTATTTGTTCCCCGGGTGTCTCTGGAGAGTGATTTTTCTGCGCCGCTATCTATCGCGAGAGTCACGTTCTTCCTTCAGTTCGGTGCAAAAATAGATGCCGAGATAATAATAATAATAATAATAATTCCTGCATTTCATAAAGCACCTTATCACGTCGTTGAGATATATCTCAAAGTGCTTCCCAGAATTCTAAATGCATTGACTGCGTATATTGAGGGCGAAACAAGGCAGTCAATTGCGCACAGCAGTGTCCACAAACAGTAGTGGATGAGTGACCAAATTATAATTTTTTTTGAAGGGATTATTACCCCCTGGAAAGCAATCCGCCAATCAACTAACAACCGGATTCCTACTTACTACTTGGTAAACAGAGGCGTGTGGAGCAAGGAAAGTTGCCTAAGGTTTTGCCTCGCCTGGGAATCGATCCCAGGTCCTCTCGCTTGCAAGGCGAGCAAGCCTTACACTACAGGACTTCACAAGAGAAGAACAACGGGAACAGATTAGCGCTTTGAGATGTCCTCTCGATGTGAAAGACCAATGAAACTGTAAATCAGGAACTGTATTGAACAAACTATCAAAAAAATGTCCCGCTTCCCCATCCACCCACAATGACCCTGATATCTCTACTGACGAAGATGTGAGACAGATTTTTAACATGGATGGAGTAGGGTGGGGGGGGGGGGGGGGGATAACAGATACACAGTTGTTGCAAAATGCATTGTGTTTCCATTAAATCATGGATTTGTCATAATAAAAGCCCAGCTGGCAGGAAGGGAAGAGACATTAAAGTATGAACAAAGGCATTCCGTGCCAACAAATTATCAACATGCCTGCTTTCAAGGTAATATTTAGCAAAGTGCTTATTTAGACAGGGTAGCCATGGCTACTGGCACCGACCAAAGGCCAAAACCAGACTCCAGTGCCATGTTGGCATGTGGGATGCGCTGGAATTTTATTTTTGGGGTTAACCAGAGCTCCAAGGGCCATTGAATCGTGCCTCGCTGTTCTCAAGCCAAGATATTTCCCTTTTACCTTATCTCGCGGCAGGGAGAAGGCAAACAATGCAATGCTATTTCACGCCGGCTGTTGCCATAACAACGAAGACATAGCCAGCAAAAAAAAACACATGACCACACCCCCCCCACCCCGCACCCCCACCCATGACCTTTCTTCAATGGTGATATTACAGATTGGATGGGGTTAATGATTTTGTTTCTGTTTCCCCTTCCCGCCTTTAAATCCCTCTCCGCCATGATCCACGCCCTTAATGTCAACATTTCCCTCTCTGCCACCCTTCCCCCACCCCCACCCACATATCCACCCACCTCCCTCCCCAGTTCAGGTACCCAGTTAGCTTAAAAATGTTATAATTAATCCTGCGAAGAGCTTTGAGATGTTTTGATGGCATGATATATCAAATACATGGAATATTATTAGAATTATTACTTCTGACAATGCAGCAAATTTTCAGGACTGCGCTGAAAAGTCAGCCAAGACTGTTAGTTGCCCTTTTACCTCCAATGATGAACTAATAATCCGTGTATTTTTTACAGAGCCTTTCACATCAGGTGGATGGTAAAGATCCCGTGGCACTACTTGAAAAGAGAAGAGAGTTTCTCTCTCCCGATGTCCTGGCCAACAAATTGATCATTGGTTGTGTGTTATTTCTCAGATGAAGGGCGCTATAAAAAATGCATGTTGTTGTTGTTATGACATGGGTTTGCTTACAGAGCAGCTCGAAATGCAGCACATTTCAGAACACGAATTGAAACGTAGGAATCCATCACGACTGACATCCGTGACAGTGACTGATATCACTTCCACTGACCTGGGCTGGATAAGGACTCTGGATAGGATATTTTTTTAAAAAATTCCCACGGCTTAAGGGAGAAGAGGCATGTCTGATAAAGAGACCACCTTTCCTGCTAACTGATCCTAGTTGTGAAGAAATATTTCCTGGTGCTCGTCTGAAAATGTCCTTTGCAACTCTAAACCTTATGCTTACTCAACCGATCAGAAAGTATTGTTCTGGGCTCACTTCCTGAATCTCATTTGAAAATCTTGTGTGCCTACATACGGTTCTCTGGATAATAGACCACACATTGATTCTGTCTCATAATCTGAGAATCGTTAAAGACATTAAAGGCACGACTTTCAGTTCTCAGAATCACAAATATGAAATTGCATTGCGTAATAATAAATAATAATCATTGCATTTGGTTTAGCACCTTTCATGTTGAGAGGTCATCTCAAAGCACTTGACAGGATTTACTGTAAAGTGCAGAGACTGTATTAGTGGGTGAATGCAGCAGCCTTGTGTCCAGCAATGACCTACAAACAGCTATGAAGCGAATTTTATATAATAATAATTGTTGCGTGTGATATAGCGCCTTATGACATCATTGTGACATCTCAAAGCGCTTCACAGAATATATTATAAAGTGCATTTTGTGAGAAAAGACGTGGCAGCCAGTTGCGCACAGCAGTGTCTTACGAACAGTCGTGGATTGAGTGACCAGATTTTTTTCCCCAGTGTCAGTATTAGATTCCCCACCCCAGTATTAGAATGTCAGCATAGTGTACGTGAGACCAAAATGTGCAGAGATCAAACAGTGTAAGACTGGGATTTGACTTTATAGAGGTAATAGAGGAGAAAGGCAATTTTCAATCTCACGTACAGGAAATAAAGAGCATTCCAATATTTATATTGAATGCAAGGTTTTGTGTAAGATTGATTGTTTGCTTATTGTTTTAATTACATCTCTCTTGCCCCTTGCTCCCTACTTTGCGATTTATTTTCTGAAACTCTTGTGTTTTCCCCAGCACACATGTCAATATAATTCCTTGCTTCTATCAACTTGTTTAGTTAAAATAAAGCTAGACCTTTCTGCTCGTAAAGTTCTTGGTAAGGGAAACCCTGCGCCTTTTCAAATGAGTTTCTCCCAACCCCCCGCTCCCTTAATCAGATCTGCGTGTCCCCCTGGATCAGTCAGTAGAGCTTTCGCATCTGAGTCCTAAAGTTGAATCATAAGCCACACGTTAGGACTTTGAAACCACAGTCTAGGCTGATGCCCCAGTACAGTGCTAGGGGTGCTCTCCACTGTCAGATGTGCCGTCCTTCGGATGAGACATTAAGCTTGTTCCGGCTGGCCTTAAAGATTCCCTCGACTCTGTTCGGAAAGAGAAGGGAATGTGTCTGCCAGGCATCCGGGCCAACAATGCCCCAGATAAAATTGGTCGCTCACTCCACAGCCGTTTGTGGCACGTTGTTTGCTCTGTGCAAATTACCTGCCTGTTCACTTACAAAATACACCTTACAGTGTATCCTGTGAAGCCCCATGAGACGTCCTCCTGAAGTGAAAGGCGTTGTATCAAACGCTAGGATTATTATTATTATTATTATTTCCCCCATAAAACACACAGTCTTTATGCTTTACAGTATATTATGTGAAACGCTTTGAGACATCTCAGCGACATGATAAGGCGCTGTATCAAATGCAAGGATTATTATTATTATATTATTATTATTGTGCAATGACTGTGTCGATGTGGAGCAGGTATCACTTACACCTGATGGTGGCAGCAGTTGCTAGCACAAACCTCACGAATCTCTAATTCAAATCGACGATTCGGCTTTTAAAACACTTAAGCGCACAGACATAACAGGATCTCACAGGTAGGGACAATCGCTTCAGTGGGATATTGACAGATTATTCCTGTCATGGAGCCTGAGTTGCTAGGAACTTAGTGCCACTAACTAAGGCATATCAGAGGAACAGAACGACCGGCTGTAGCCACTGTTTAATGATGTATGAAAAAAAAACGTCTGGTAAAGTGCACCATTAAGAACAGCTAAAAAGACTCCAATCACAAAGACACGATGAAATATTTATACCATTTCGGCCAATTTTGTTTCTGCTCACTTGCAAACAGTCAATGGAGTCAGCCTCCCCCTGGGATGGGAGCAAAGCGTCGGGGAGAAATCTTGACAGAAAGAAAGGCTGGCACTCTGCATGCAGATTGTGAGGAGGGAGAGGGGGGTTGGGGGGGGTGTCGTGGGATGGGGTGAGGGGGCTGAGTTGTCTCTCAGTGGAACGTTGAAAGATTGTTGGCATTAATTGTGATGTTGTATACCTACGTACAATTTTTTCTTTGGGGGGTTGGGGGAGTGAAGGATACTTCCAGACATTAAAGCTTCTTCTGAATGTCCAAGTTGTCTGAACAGTGGGAGAGGAGAGTGATAGCTAACAGCTTTAATTGGATAGACAGATGCTCCGAAGATGATTGTGGAAAAATAAATTTGCTCACACAAAAATAAACACACGATGCATAAATCTGGTATTCCCTTCAATCTTGTCTTCTCTCCCCTTCACTCCCACCCCCTCCTCCCTCCACCGGTTAAATTATTTTGCAGGTTAACAAAAAGCTGCATAAGCAGTCACTACACTTTCCAGCAAATCCTACCGAAGGCTTTGAGATGCTTCAATGATAATAAGGCGCTTTATCAAACGCAAAGCTTATTATTGTTATTTTATTGTTATCAAATATACATCTATTCCTCTTATAGCTTTATCTCTCAAACATGGTTGTGGTTGAATATTTGTGGTTGAATATCTGTTGAGACTATGAATGCAGTGCTGGTATGGAAGAGTGACGGATGCTGTATTGTCAGAGGCACCATCCTTCAGATGAAACGTTAGACTGACATCCAGTCTGCCTGTTCAGGTGAATAATAATAATTCTTGCATTTGATATAGTACCTTTCATGTCGGGAGGATGTCGCAAAGCATTTCACAGAATTTCCAGCCTGGCTCCCAGTCGTTAAACTTCAAGATCCTCACTCTCACGTGTAAATCTCTTCATGCCCTACAGCTTCCCTATCTCTCTGATATACTTGTACCCCGCCTTATCAAGTCGTTGAGACGTTTCAAAGCGCTTCACAGAATATACTTTAAAGGTAATTGACTGTATATTTTGTGGGTGAAACACAGCAGCCAATTGTGCAGAGCAGTGTCCCACAAACAGTTGGGGATTGAGTGACCAAATTTTTAAGATATAGTTGAGGATTATTATCCTGGAAAACGACCCATCAAATCGACTAACAACCGGGTTCCTACTTATTGTCATTTCCTCCCCCAAAATTATACGTGAAATCTGAGAAAAAAGGATGAAATGCTGATACGGATCTCGATGACACATTCTTTTGAAAGAACTGATTATATTTTCGGATATTATCTCCCCCCTCCACAAAACACACACACACATACACGCGCAACAGGGTTAATATAAATCAGCTGTGATTTAATACCTCATTGGCAATCCTGTTGAGCACAGCAGCTGTAAACCCTGTCCCAAGGGTTACAAAAGTAAGAAGCAGTGCATCATCATAAAAAAAAATGAGGTAGTGCATTATCCTGACAGAGCCTGCACAAGGAGTGACTTTACATGCACCAGAGGTGAAGTTACACTCACTGGAAGTGTCATTACACAAAGAGGTTTTTACAACATTCAACACATGTCAGGCATTGCATTCCGCTCCCGATCGCTCGTCTCATACGTCCAGCACTTGAGCTATTCTCCACAAAAGGGGGGGGGGGGAGATGCGTTTTTCCAGCAGGACTCCTTCAAACAGCGAGTGTGAGAAGAAATACGACATAGCCTTTGGTTTCATTTTGTTGTTTTCTTTTTCGATACGGAGACACGGTTTTGCGTGTGCGGTTGACAAGGAAGAGGTGTTGTCCCGGTATAACTTTTACTGGCTTTATCTTAGTAGTTCAGCTTGCTGGCACTCAATGGGAAGTTAAAATACAGGTTGGGCTAATAGCCCATGTGTCAATATGTTCTAAAGCATAATCATCCAATGTGCTTGCAAAAACACAGTCACTAGACTTTCCAAGGAAATGCTGCGAAACACATAGAGAATTTTGATGACTGGATGAGATCCATTATCAAATCGAGTATTATTATTAATAATAATTAATATAATTATTAATAATAATTAAGGAATGTCATTTTTTCTTTGTGGGTTAAATTATATAATTAACAACAACAACTTGCATTTATATAGCGTCCCACACACAGGGTAGTGTCCCAGAGCGGTTTGGGCAGGCAATTAAGGGCATCTGTATTCGTTTTGAACATTATTTGCTTGTGCTGACACCTTAAATAATAATAATAATTCTTGTATTTGATACAAGTTCCCCCCACTCCCTGCTTTGTCATTTTGGTGAAATGATAAAGTGCTTCACAGGATGTACTGTAAAGTATAAAGTGTAGTTGCTGTGCTGGGGGTCATTGGCGGAGGTGCTGTCCTTTGGATGAGATGTTAAACCAATGTCCCTCCTGCCTGGTCAAGTGGATGTCAAACATCCTGTGATGTTATTCGAAAACAGAAGGAAGTTTCTCCAGTGTCCTGGCCAACAATCCCCCAAATAAAATTGCTCACTCACTCTATGGCATTTGCCTGCAAATACACAGTCACTCCATTTTCCAGTAAATCCTGTGAAGGGCTTTGAGACGTCCTTCCGAAATGATAAGGTACTACACCAAATGCAAGTATTATTATTATTATCTCTGTGACTGTGAATTTGGCCACCTCCTCCTTACCCTGCGCTATCGCTCTCCCAGCCCTAGCTCGCTCTGTGCTTTTGTAAAATGCTTTGAGACAGTCTCCTTATAAGTGAAAGGTGCTGTACTGGTGCAAATTGTGATTCTTGGTTGGTCAACGTAGAAATCAGTGCAAATTATAGAATAAAATCTACCTCCTGTGGACAAAAGCATTGGAAGTGAACCAACAAATTATGGAATGCAAAGCCATATTATTCAGAAATGTATCTTTCAGAACATAAAGAGTAATAATAATAATTCTTACATTTAATGCAGCACCTTTCAAGTCGTGAAAAATGCATTAGAAAGTGACTGTGCTTTGTGGATGGATTAGGATAAAGGTTGGGTGTCAAGTTTTCAGCCCATCTGCTCTTACTCCTTTCGACTCGCTCCTTCTCTCAACTCGTAACAGTCCATCTCAAGACCTACCTCTTTGACCGTGCTTTCAGTTATCTTTCCCGCCCCACCTCCCTCTCGGCTCCTACCCCCAGCTCGGGAGCCAAGCCAGGATTGTTAAGCGCTTTGGGTGTAATTTTTCTAGTTTTATACCGGTAATCAGAGTACGTAGTCTTATTGATTAACTACTGTCATTGATCGTTGAACATACTGCCTCTTTGAGGGAAAATGTGTTGCTGGAATCCCATGTGCTCGGTGAGTGACAGATATCAAGCATCCTGTGATGGGCCATCATCAATCATCTCCTGCCTAGTTTTTTCCATCTGAAAGAGCGGTCTTTATTTAACACCTAAGAAATCTGCTTAACCACAGAGCTGTTCCCGAGCTGTTCACAGGTGCTGTCACTCACAACTGTCAATTAAAACCCCTCCCATTTCATTAGAAAAGATACAAGTTTAAGTAAAAACTGATCTTAAACAAAAGACCAATGATATTCAAGCCCAACTTGGGGGCTTTGAAGTCTAGAGCCTAGGTTGATGCTCCAGTGCTAGGGTTAGAGGTGCCATCCTTCAAGTGGACATTAAAGATCAAACAAGAAAAGGTTTCTCCAGGTGTCCTGGCCAAAATCCTCCAGGTAAAATGGCTCACTCACTTCACGACTGTTTGTGGGTCGTTGCTGGCACAAATTGGCTGCTGCGATCGCACACAGATACAGTCACCACATTTTACAATAAAACCCTGTGAAGCACTTTGGGACGACCTACCAATGTGGAAGGCTGTGTATCAAAAGCTGGATTTTTTTTTAATGGTATCTGCTGTGCACGTTAGTGTACACACCACAGTCATGTACGTGACAGTTGTATGTGCCAGTCAGGCGCAAGTGGGGTCTCATAGTGTAGTGGTTAGCGCGCTCGCCTTGCAAGTGAGAGGATTCGGGTTCGATTCCCGGCCAGGGTGAAACCTTAGGCAAGTTTTTTTTACTCCACACGCCTCTGTTTACCTAGCAGTAATTAGGAACCTGTTTGTTAGTCGATTGGCGGATTGCTTTCCGGCGGTAATAATCCCTTAAAAAAATAATAATTTGGTCACTCAATCCACGACTGTTTGTGGGACACTGCTGTGTGCGATTGGCTGCTGAGTTCCGCCCACAAAATAGAGTCGATTCACTTTACAATACATTCTGAAGCTTTGAGACGTCTTGGCGATATCATAAGGTGCTATATCAAGTGCAAGGATTATTATTATTAAGTGAATTGTTACCAGACATGGCAGCAAACATCTGTGAAGTGCTTGGACACCGAGGCCGTTGTTTCGAGTACCAGAACTGACGTTAGGCTCGTCCTTCAGCAAAACATTTAGCAGTAGCGGGGGAGAGGAAGCCATTTTTACTGGGGCTAATTATTAACCCCTTCCACCCTCCCCCACCCCATCCCCTCGCACCCGTCTGCCCCTCTCATCCTGAAACATTTTACCAGGCTGACAGACCTCCAGTGAATTACCTTGAAAGAAAAGGAGCTGCGTGAGCGACAATAATAATGTTTAGAATAATAAAAGGATTCGATAGGGTAGCTACAGAGAAACTATTTCCTCTGGTGGGGGAATCCAGAACAAGGGGCATAATCTTAAAATTAGAGCTAGGTCATTTAGGAGGGAAATCGGGAAACATTTTTTCACACAAAGGATTGTGGAAATCTGGAACTTTATCCCCCAGAAGGCTGTGATTGCTGGATCAATTCACATTTTCAAGACTGAGGCGGATAGAGTTTTATTTGGTATGGGTATCAAGGGATATGAGGCAAAGCCGGGTAATTGGAGTTGAGGTATGGATCAGCCATGATCTGACAGAATGTCAGAACAGGTTCGAGGGGCTGAATGGCCTACTCCTATTCCTGATGATCGAGTGAGTTGGTTACCTGAGAAGAAATGTTCTTGCCAAAAAATAAAAGTACATTTTACTGGAACTTGCCCGCAGGCTAGTACTTAAAAAAAACATTAAAGAATTGCAGCAACCCAGAAACATATTGCATTGAAACATGTTCACAGGCCATTCGTAGTGCTGACATTTGCAGGCTTGATCCTCGTCCCTTTAATAGCCGCTTCCGCGGAAGGTATCAAACAAACTGAATAGCTCTTTAAACAACTAACACACAAAAAGAAGATATATTATCCTTCCATTTGATATAGCATCTTATTACATGCCAGAGACGTCTCAAAGTGCTTCATGGAATATACTGTAAAGTGGATCGACTGTGGGTGTATTTTTGTGGGCAAAACGGGGCAGCCAATTGCACGCAGCAATGACCCACAACAGCCATGGAATGAATGACTAAATAATTCATTTATTTATTTTGGTGGGGATTATTACCCCCGTAAAGCGATCTGCCAATTGACTGATAACCGGGTTCCTATTTAATGCTCGGTAAACAAAGGCATGTGCAGAGTAAGGAAACTTGCCTAAGGTTTTGCCCCGCCTGGGAAACGAACCCGGCTCCTCTCGCTTGCGAATGAATCGTGTTGCCTTCTGACAATGCAGCACCGCCCCACCCTCCCCAACCACCACTCCCTTGCCTCACCACCACTACACTGGGGCATCAGGCTAGACTGTGTGAATTCATAATCTCAACAAATATCCAACCACTTCTCACCAAATCCATGACTGGTCATTAATTCAGGGAGATAGTCTTGATGTGGGAACGCGCCAAACTGTGAAAATGTAATTATTTTCCACTTGATACCCAGCATGAAGAGCCCAGCTTCAAGAGCAGAAGTAATTGCAATGTAATAATACCTTAATTTGTCACAAAACAGAATCGGTAATCAGCAAGGCTTAAGCCCGGGGCTAACGTTTTTTGGAGCCTAAGTAAAATTAATTTAGGTCTTGTTTCCTATTTTGTTTCTGCTACCAGAGGAAAAGTAATACTTCTATTTTTCTCTTAAACGTAGCAACAGGAATTGAATGTACATTCGTAGACAAAACAAAACACTGATTAAATGTTCCAAGCTCTTCAGTTACGGGAGTAAAGATTTTGCGGGTAGGGTGGAAGTGATGACGCAGGAGGGCATTTGAAATAAAATATGCTAAGAATCCTCGCGTTTGATAAGCGCCTTTTCTTGTTGTTGAACATCCGAAAGGATTTTAATTTTAAATTTGATTTGCATGCAGCAATGTTCCACAGACAGCCGTGAAGAGAACTGCCAATTTTATCAACAAGAACTTGCATTTATAAAGAGCCCTTCATCTGGGGTAGGGCCTTCACATTTTAGCAGAGGGTCTCAGCCACTGTATGATTTTGAGATACGTCCATAGAAAACAGCACTGAATTTCTATGAACCGAATTTGCCTGGCAAAGGCTTGGCTAATCTGAGCTTCCGGGGTGTGGGGGGGAATTTTTTGGATACTTTCCAAAACACCAATAATATGAATTTGTTGTTATATTGCATTTTTGTCTCCGCACGCTAGTGAACCACATACACCGTTGCAAATGCCAACAACTTCCTTCTCTATCAAGAGAAGGGAGTTTCTACCGGTGTCCTGGCCAACAATTCCCCAAATAAAAATCGGCCACTCACTCAACTGTGGGACACTGCTGTGTGCAAATTAGCTGCAGTGTATGCCTACAGGACACTGGCACGCAACAGCAACGACGACAAAATTACATTTATTGAGCGCCTTTCACGTCGGGAGGACGTCCCAAAGCGCTGAAAACTTTATGGTATAGGCTGTGAAGCTTTTTGGGATGTTCACTCGCTATGAAAGGGTGCTGCACCAAATGTAGGGATTATCATCATCATCATCAGTGTTCAACTGATAACCCATCTCTCTTCCGCTCTTAACTTCCCAGCTTCATGAAATCCGGCAGCTGGGAAACGTTTAGTGCCGCAATATTTCTTGATGACTGAGGTCAACACCGTGAAGCAAAGTCAACCTTTGAGGAGGACATCTTCCATCTACCAATTCTAACTCCCCCCTGAAATGCAACACTAACTTGGCTAACAGCCTTTGAAAATAATCCATCAGCAGAGTATTTGTGCAATGAAGCCTTCTTTTTTACCGACTAACAAAGCAATGGCCCCAAATAGTCTGTTTTATTGGACGGGTCAAGTTTGCGAGACACATCTCTGCTATTTACTGAATTTTAAATCACCAAATTTTTCCCTTCTATTGCTCACATCAACCCTGGGTAATTTCTGCAGCCTTTATTTTCTGGTATAAATTGTAGGGCGTGAGCACAAGTTCAACTCAAGCTAGAGCTTCGGGCCAAATACTCCATCTACTATAGCTGTTGGTTCATTTCAATGTCTGACTGTGAAGCGTTATAGATGCACATCGGGACTGTATTTAATAATCCTTGCATTTGATACAGCGCCTTATCACATCATCGAGATGTCTCAAAGCACTTCAATGGATTTACTGTAAAAGGTGATTGCATATTTTTAAGTGAACGAGGCAGACAATTTGCACACAGCAAAGTCCCCAAAACAGTCACGGAGTGAGTGACCAATTTCTATTTGGGGGGGGGGGGGGTTGTTGGCCAGGACCCTGGGAGAGAAGAAACCCCTTCTTTTTTTGAATAGTGCCACGGGATCTTTGTCCACCTGGGCAAACATCCAAAGGAATACATCTCCAACATAACACCTCCAGCACTGTATTGGAGTGCCAGCTTAGACTATGTGATCCCAAGTCCCAACAGGGGTTTGAACCCACAACCTCTGCTGCGTTTCGCCCACAAAATATACTCAATTCACTTTACAGTATATTCTGCAAAGTGCTTTGAGACGTCTAGAAGACGTGACAAGGTGCTATTTCAAATGCAAGGACTATTATGTAGTGTCAGCCTGACTCAGTCAATAGCACTTGGGGCATTTAATGAACAATATTTATTTTAGAGGTTAATTATTAGGCTCGACACGAATCAACATGCTGAGTAAATCTGATGTCTGTAAGCCTGGCTCAGTGGTAGCACTCTCGCCTCTGAGTCACATGGTTGCGGGTTCAAGCCCCACATTGGGACTTGGAATCAGACTAAACTGATGCTCCAATGCAGAGCTGGGGGGTGTTGCATTGTTGGAGGTGCTGTCCTTCGAATGAGATGTTAAACCGAGGTCCCGTATGCCTGTTCAGGTGGATGTTAAAGATCCCATGGCACCATTCAAAAGAGTTTCTCTCTACCGGTGTCCTGGCCAACAATCCCCCAAATAAAATTGGTCACTCACTCCACGGCTGTTTGTGGGACATGGCTGTGCGCAGCTGTTCCTGCTGGGAATCAAACTCAGGTCTCTTGCTTGCGAGATAAGTGCTTTAACCACTGAGCTATAGAGCTCTGCCTGTAAACATTATTAATAATAAACCTTAGTGGCAGTCAAAGAACAGCAACGCTCGCCTTCAAGATATTCTTCAAACGTTCCATTTAGCTGTGAGCAAAGCAACTGTGTGAGGAACTAATGTAATTGGGTCCTCATGGAACAGATCAAGTCCAATTAAGTAGCAAATGAACCATCATTGTAGAAACATGCACTACCCCAGCGCTCCCATGCTGCAGATAAGCCGCCTTTAATTGCTGGCTTCACAAATTGCAGGTAGACACTATTTTCCGGGGATGATTTCACAACGGAGCCAATTTGACCAAGCTTTGTGATTACTAAGCCCTTTTCACAGTGTGATGGGGAGGGGGTTAAGAAAGAATCCCCTCCCTTTCTTAAATCACGGCAAGGCAGGAGGTGGGGTGGTCTTAAAATTAGCGGCAGCGGTTGTGTGAGGGCAACAGTGCCCGTAGCAAATTATCTTCATCACTGGCTTCGTAACATAGTACTTCACAGCAATTTCATCACACGCTGAACGAAATGTAGAAAGCTAACCCAGATTGCTCCCTTGGGTATAGTAAACGCAACAGCAGACAAGAGTTAAACTCAACCTACATCAGTTTTACATTATGTAGTACAAAATGACTCCTTTATTAATCCTCTTTATTAAATGTCTAGACACTGGTTAAAAAACACCAGGTACGCCACACACACTTACATATGTACAGTAACCAAAACATTACCTTCCAAAGGTCAAGCTAACACGGCAGCGTGGAGACATTGCACACAAGGCTTTAGATTGGGACCAGAGAACTTGCTGCATCTCCCCTCTCCCCCACTGAGCTCTTTCAGCTTAAGGCTGTACACACCAAGTTAAAAGGTTTGAAAACAAAGTGGAGTACTCATGTAGGGGAGATAAATGTTCCTTCAGCTGAGAGTTGATAGCTTAAGTTTGTCTTCCTATACTTAACAATAATCCGTGCACTTGATATAGCGCCTTATCACGTCTTTGAGACATCTCAAAGCGCTTCACAGAATATACTGTAAAGTGAATTGACTGTATATTTTGTGGGCGAAACGCAGCAGCCAATTGCGCAGAACAGTGTCCCACAAATAGTCGTGGACAGAGTGAACGAATTATTATTAGTTAAAAAAAAATTGAGGAGATTTTACCCCTGGAAAAGCGATCTGCCAATCACTAATAACCAGGTTTCTATTTACTGCTAGAGGTTTGTGGAGTAAGGAAACCTGCCTAAGGTTTCACCCCACCCAGAAACTCTCGCTTGCAAGTTTGAGATTACTGGTACATTTGAGATTAGCGACTGCCTTCTTGAGCTACAACTGAGGGGCCAGCAAGAATGCTTTCCACATGAAATCCGAAAAATAAAAATAAAATTCCCTTTTGTGAAGACGTTACAGTATCAGGCAACAATGAACCGAGAGTAAATTTGGACTTACACTGGGTTTTAGTTCAACTTGCGAGAGACGAAGCACAAAAACTTTCTAAAAGGAGAGGGGGGGGAGAGAGGAAGGCAGAATTCCGAAAGCCGAATCCAAGATCCAAACAGATCGATGTGCGATTGAAACGACAAGCAAATTCGATCCCGTGTGTGGTGACTGAATAATACTTTATGACAGGTTTGGAATGCCACAAATTAATGAAAAAAGCAAGAAATAAACCAGGGACAAAACAGCTCTTCACGTAGGGTTTGGGACTTCAGAGAGGGTTGTCCGAGGGTGCCAATGCTAAACGAATAGTCATTGTTTACTGCTCAGTTTCTGCAAATGCTTGATGTGGAATGGTGCAAATGTTTTAAGACTGTCTTAGGCCACTATGTCAGTGGAAAAAATAATGTAACATTTTCTTTTTAGCAAAGCAAAATTAGGTCTTCATCTGCCAACTAGTCAACAACACGATTCTCCAGCCAGATTTCTCACAGAGAAAACAAATCACAAAATCAAGACAATCTCGTTATAAATTTAAAAAAAAGTGCACTTCTTAAATCAAGCTCTGCTCTAACTTGAGGAGTACATGACATTCTCACAGAGAGCAATTGTTCTCTTACATCTGCAAAGTCACATATTGGGAGAAATGGCTTGCAGTTTTAGCCTTCTCCGTGCTAAGGCTTCCAGCTTTTTCCGTTCAATCTCCGCCTGTGAGCACTTTGTCACTGGTTTCGGTGGGGTCTTCACAACTGCGTAAACGAAGTAAATATTGAAAAAAAAGCTTAAACAATGACACTGACTTGCATTTTTACAGCGCCCTTCAGGCAGAGTAGCACCTCGGAACGTTGAAAAGTGGACACCGAGCACAGGAGAATAACAACAACAAATTACACCGCTACGGTTAAAGAAGTAGGTCTTTAAGAGGGTGCAAGGCAGAGGGTATGAGGCAAGGAGTCCCCAGGGTTAGGGGCTTAGTGGCTGAAGGCTCAGCCGGCAATGGTGACATGATGGTGGGGGGATAGCGGGGGACATGCAACAGGCCTGTGTACGCTGAGTGAACAGAGGAGTGGGGTAGGTGCAAGTTAGAGAGGTAGGGAGGTGCAAGGACATGAAGGGATTTGTTATAAGGGTGAGAAGGTTCTTGAAATCGAGACAGTGTAGCCTAGCGTGGATCGAGGTGATGGGTGTGCAGAGTTTGGTACGAGTGAGGAGTCGGGCGGCAAAGTTTGGGATTAGTTAGACCTGCTGGATGGTGGGACTATGGAGGCCGGCGAGGTCGGGTACGGGAGGAGCAAGGCCTTGGAGGGCTTTGAAAACAAGGATGACGATTCTGAACTCTATCCTCTGGGGTTTGAGGAGCTAGTGGAGCCAGGCGAGGAAGGGGTGATGGGTTCACGGAACTCAGTGCTGGAGACGACACGAGCTGCAGAGTTCTGAATCTGAAATGAATGTTTAACACCTCACCTTTGGTCTGTATAGCAGAGTCGGAATGAAGTCTCTTCAAAGGCAAGCCTCGGTGATGCTGCACTGCTGTACTCGGCACGTTTGCTTGAAGACTAGAGCGACCTGCGGTGCCAAAAGTCTTCCTGCTGCTTGTCACATGGCTCCCCAGAGCACCGTTGCCAGAGCAACTCGTAATCCTGGAGAAAGAATATTTGGAGGAGCTCGGCTTTCCGTTTGCGGCAGACGCAGCCTGGGAGTTCGTCGCTGCGCGATTCGTAACAACAGAGGACTTGAACGCCCCCGGGCCTCGGGGGTTGTTCGGAGCTGGGATCAATTCGGGATGGTTCCCGGAGCTGGAGTTCAGAGCAGACATGGAAAGGGACCTGCTCCAGTTGGTGGCATGTCCCGATGTTTTGCTCTGGAGGCCGCTGGAAGCCCTCGAGTGATGGGCTGCTGTGTGGAAGGTGGTTGCGAAAGGCAACGTGTTGGGGGGGTTTCTCAGAGGATTGGTGTGCGCAACAGGCTGCCCCCTCGAACAGCCTTGGCTTCCTGGCTTGGAGGCAGCTCGATCTCCGTTCAATGGTTTGAGCGATGGATCCGGCCATTTGGATAAGGGGCTAATCCGCATGGCTGTGGGCAAAGGGCAATGAGCGGTTGCTTTAGGCCCTGGCTTTTCCTCGGCTGTAGCCAGCCCGGCGTTCTGGTTTTCCATCAACCTTTCTACGTCATCGCACACCCTGTACAGGTCCTCGTCGTCCTCCTCCTCCTCCAGCTCACAGAGCCGGTCAGATTGGGACAGCATGTCCAGCACCTCGTCCGAAAACTCTGAATCATTCCAGTCATCCACCGGAGGCAGAGTTGTCGTCGTCGTCGTCGCTGTGCTTTGCTTTGGTGGGTCAATCGTTCTCTGCGTGACGAGCGTCCGCTGAGCGATGGCCTCCTCTTGCTTGGGTTTCAGGCCGGGAGCCAGGGCGGGCTTTGGGCAATGGGAGAATGTCTCTCCGCTGCCCTGCTGGCCACCATTCCCCAACCTCGGCTTTGTACAAGGGAACGTCTGAAAGGCATGGAGCGAGGGGGCGACTTGATAGGGTTTCGGAAGCTCCTGCGATCGATTCTCTTCGCCTTTTACGGGCACTTTACTTTCTTTGTCAGAACCACCTGGAGTAACTCTATTGCTGGATCTGCTTTGTAACATAAAAGTCGCCCTGGGCTTTGGTCTTTCAGACCCCCTCCCGTATAGCAAAACCTTGGCAACCGTTTTGGTGTCTTTCAACTTACCGGTTGGACTCTGAAAATGCGACGGAAGCGCCATACTCCTGGAGGGAACTCCCGGCTTGCTTATATCTTTAGCCTCTCTGCCCTCGCTTTGGTTGGCAGTGTCTGTGCTACAATCTGGCAGCTTCGGGATATCCTTCGGGCTGACGATAAGCTCTGGGTTTTGGGTAATTTCCATGCTGAAACAGTCATCGTCCATCCAGTCGTCGCTGTCCCAGTCGTCAAACCCCTCGTCGTTTGTTGGAGCTGTTGCAGTCTGGCAAGACACCATTCCCGCTCCGGTTTGGGACTCAACGCTGCTGTCCTCTCGCAGGCCGATAGGGCAGCTTTCGGTCCCGGTCTCACAAGGCGTCCCTTGGCCGTTTTCCGAGACGGTCGATCTGCCAGCGAGGAGACACTTACTCTGATCAAAGTCAAGTGATGCTACAGCTTGGGCTCTGCTGTTTTGTTCAGAGAGCAAGCCTGCATTCTTCAGAGACAAACACTGATCTAAAGGTTCTTTCACATGGCTACCTTTGCTACACTTATTGACCTGTGAAGAGACATCTCTGTTGGTATGCACTGACTTGGTGAGAGCTTTGGTAGGATGACTGCCTTCCCCGACTCTTTGACTCATTGCATCCCCCGAGCAGCACTGACTCAATGGCCCACTGATGTGTTGAGTGGGTCCATCAAACAAAGCGTTGACGGCAGCCTCGGCTTCTTCATTCAGTGGTGGATGGCTGAAGTTTTGTCTGTGGAGCTCGACTGTGGGAGCAGCGTTGCCTGTATTAGACCCAGTTACTGGATCCGATGACAACAAAATGACACAGTTCTGGGGCCATGTTATTTGTTCTGATTCACCACACACCAAACGTTGATTGATCTCGATCGTGTTCTCTTCGTGACTAACATCTTGTTCCACTAGATTTCGGTCAAATTCTTTCGCCAGCTTCATCAGCTCTTCCTCTGTACTTCTCTGCCACCTGAAATAAAGGCACATTTTAAAACAAATCCTCTTGCGCAACCATCTTCGAAACAATGGGGTGAAATAATAATAATCCTCGTATTTTATATAGCGCCTTATTATCATGTGACATCTTGAGACATCTCAAAGCCGTCACAGAATATATTGTAAAATAAATTGACTTTACATTTTGTGGGTGAAACACGGCAGCCAATTGGGCATAGCAGCGTCTGAGAAACAGTCGTGGATTGAATGTTCACATTTTTTGGGGGGCGGGGGGATTATTATCCACAGAAAGCGATCGGCCAATCGACTAATAACCGTATTCCTACTTTCTGTGGAGTAAAGAAGCTTGCCTAAGGTTTCACCCTACCCAGGAATCAAACCCAAGGTTAGAGCGCTTGCAAGGCAAGTGCTCCAAACAATACGCTACAGGACAAAACGAACAGTAAATTTTTCAAGACGGCCAGCTTTAATCAGGTTCTCTGCTAGAGAGGAATGTATTAGTGTTGCTTACCTTGAATGGTTTATTTTGGGCCTTGATCGAAATGGACCAGAAGGGGAATGCTGCATTGCATCCTCCCCAAGCCATATATTCATCGGTACCGTGGAATTCGATTGCTGATGAAAGAAAATATTAAATAGTACATTAATTTACAATAAGAATGTTTTGCAAAGGGTTCTACTTTGATTAAACTGCATTCCAATACAATACATTTATAATACACAATACAGTATAAATACGAGGTGGGTGGAAGGGTGGGGAGGATCTTTGGAGGTGCTGTCCTTCGGATGAGATGTTAAACCAAGATCCCGTTGGCCTGTCCAGATATACAATAAAGATCCCATGGCACTATTTAAAATAAGAAGGGAATTGCTCCCTGGTGCCCTAGCCAACAATCCCCACACCTTACCAAGTCTTCAAAATGCATAATTTGATTTTATTCTGAATTGGAATGACTGGGGCTACTCAAAAAGACAAGGGAGTTTCTCCTGGTATTCTGGCCAACAATCAATCCATCAGATAAAACTGGTCATTCACTTCATGGTTGTTAATGAGATTGTGTAAACACAAAATATTTACGAGTCTGTGCAAAAATTGGATATCAAGTTTGGGTACAAGATAATCACAACACTACACAGTAAAATCCTTTGAAGAGATTTGGGAGTTCTCCCTACATGAAAGGTGCGGTAAGGATAATCATTATGTACCGAGTACCCCAACGTGCTTTTACAGCATTTCACTGTAACATGCTGCGATTTTAAAACAAATGGGGTAACCTCTCTTTTTCTTTTCCATTTTTCCTTTGCATTCTCTTATGAGTTGAAGCTGCGGAAGACTGCTGTGTCTGTTAGAAACCCTGGGTGTGGACGGGTTCAAACCGACTGTCTTGCTCAGCTCCGGCACCTGCATCAATGATATTAGCGCTACAGGGTTGAGCACGCTCTCAGTTACCCTCAAATTCTGAGGTTATTGTAATTATGGAGTCTGAATCGGTCGGTGGTTTTCCACTGGATTTTAATTAACAGACCACAGATATTTGCAGAGATGGTAGATTTGACAGTGTTCTGTAAAGTTCCAGTTGTACTCAACCTGCCCATTTCGTGTAAATGGCAGCCTGCAGGGTGAGCAATGTCAACAAAACAAGGACTCGCATTCAGAAGAAACAAAAGTCAAAACATCCACAAGTAATTCTCAACTTATCAGAGTCAAATGCGGCATCTACGAGTAGGCAAATGTAGATGTTTGCGCCATATCTAAAATATTCACTCAATGAATGTATTTGGCACTTCTGCTATCAGCCTGTATACACAGCAGGCTTGAATGGATCACTATCTGATAACAGGTGATTTTGATAAGACGTAACTGATAACTTTCAGCCAACCTAAGATTTCTACTGTGTGAATGGAACAAGAACCTGCCACAATCATTTAGGATATAGCTGGTTTGTTTGAAATTATTTGAACCCGTTATACCATAACATTTGCCAGTGGGATTCAACCTACGTTAAAAGGCAGTTATCAAATTGCACTGAAACAAGACAGATTACAAATTGTAATTTAGAGTTTAATCTTGATAAATAAATTACTTTTTTCATATACAAACAGTAAGGAAAGAGGACAATCCTGTACTCCAATCATTTTCAACTTAAGACCAGTCCAACATTGGTGCAAAGAAAAAATGTACAGTAAACTCCTGACACTCCAAGGGAAAAAGCTCAATGACGAGTTATATATATATAAATACATCAATAAATGCGGCCAAGATATTGACAGCACGATAACTTAAGTGGTAGAGACAAGTTAAGCCAGGGGTTGAGATATCAGTTGACTGTAATAATACAGTAAGGAACCTTTAATGTCAGGTGGACATCTCAAAGCGCTTCATAGTAATGTGTAAACTTCAAATGTATTGATTGTGTCTTTTGTGGACAAACTATACTGCAAAGCCTGCTTCCTTGTCGTTGACAATTGTTTTAATTATTAATTACTACAATTAATGTAAACTCCTGATAACTTGACCCTGTCTTAACTTGTCACTACCACTCAAGTCATCATGCTGCCAGTATCCCTTCTGGATTTATTTATGTACTAGCTGTACCCATTGCAGCTTCGCTTGCAATAAAAGGATCCCATATGCAACGTAGATTGTTACACAGACAGACATTTCATCTTTGTTTATACTCAGCTGGGAGGACTCCTGTGGGAGGACTCATTTTAGCCGTGCTGTTCTTTGAGTGGCCAACCCATTTTGCGTGCTGTTGCTGTCCTTTCAGCAGTGAAGTGCAGCTGCGCTGTTCTTTGTTCTTCAGTTTCATTTAATGGCCTTCTCTCTTTTGTCTACCATTTTTAATTATCCTTGAAAGGTTGGATTTTCGCTTAGGCATCTTTATGATATATATATACTTTATAATTACTGGGACGTACTCCCGACCTGAAAGGCGCTTTAAAAATGCAATTTTGTTGTTGCGGCGGCTTAGCTTCGTCTGTGTTCTTTATCTTGTTCCCACTGCTGCTTGGCTACATGCGTGCTCTGTGACGCAGGAAGCCACAGCTACTTTGACTCAGCGGCCACCAGGTGTAACTGCAGTGAAAAACCCAAAACTGAAATACATTTTAGGTCGTAACTCATGAACGATAGGAGATATCCGAAAACAAATACGCCCATGTCACTCCCAGTTGTCAGACCTTTCCAATATAAATCATGTCAATCAGTTATTGAGATGCACACACACAGACATTGACAATGTCATAGACAGACATAGTCATTTTATTACCTATAGATAGATATGATGCCTAGCTAACCACTCTGAATAACTTGGCACTGAGCCCTTTTCCCTTGGGAGTGATGAGTTAACAGGAGTTTACTGTAATTTAGTGAAAGTATAGATTCAAACTCAATTGCAGATTGTGTTGCAGCACAAGAACAAGTTTCCCCACATACCCAGACAGGCGAACACCGCCCCTGTTCTCAAGCGACAGCAATCATTGGCAAATCATTGACAAAATTACTTCTGTAGGAGGAAAGTGCAGGTTTACCATTTTTTACCATAGCGGAAAAGTTGCCACAACAGAGCAGTAAGAAATGTGCCAGCCGAATTTCGCAAGGCAATGACCAGCAAAAAGCCATGAAGTGAACGATTAATTTGATCTTGGTGGTTGTTCACCAAGGCACCGGGAGAAATTCCACTTCATTTTTTGAGTAGTGCCGCAAGATCTTTTAACGTCCACCTGAATAGGCAGATGTGACCCCGATGTAATGTCTCATCCAAAGGATGGCACCTCTGACAACACAGGCACGGCAGTGGAGGATCAGCCGACTATGGAGGTTCTTGGGAAGTTGCAGGACGCAAACCGGCTGCTGTTTTCACCCCCAAAATAATAATAATAATAATCCTTGCATTTGATATAGAGCTTTTCACGTCTTCTAGACGTCCCAAAGCGCTTCACAGAATATACTGTAAAGTGAATTGACTGTATATTTGTGGGCGAACGCGGCAGCCAATTGCGCACAGCAATGTCCCACAAACAGTCGTGGATTGAAAATGACCAGCAAATCCGTGAAGCTCCTTGAGATGTTTTGAATGGAGTGCTTTGACATTGCATCAAATGTAAGGACAATTATTATCATTGACACTTGCGAAGAGGATCTAGGTTAACGGTAGTTACCTCCAAGCCATTCTCATGAGCGACTATGTTTGCCGCTTGGTTTGTTTGAGAATCAAATGATTCACTGAGGAGTGATTTGACAGAAAGCAGATCACCCTGGTCAAGTAGTCAGTGTTACCTGCGGAGCAATGCGTTTTACAACATCCGATATTTTCACCTCGTGTTGACATGCTGCAGATGTCTTCTTTCCATTGCCTGAAAACAAAGAGGTGAGACGCAGCATTAATGTTTGCACCAGATTTATTTTACCACAAAATACACAGTCCATCCACTTTACAATATATTCTTTGAAGCGCTTTGAGACGGCTCAAAGACGTGATAAGGCGCTATATCAAATGCATGCAAGAGACATGAGTTTGATTCCCAGCAGGTGTTTCCTTACTCCACACGTCTCTATTTACCTAGCAGTAAGTAGGATCCCAGTTGTTAGTCGACTGGCGGATCACTTTTCTAGCAATAATTCTTTAAAAAAAAATTATTCCCTTATAATATATATATATATCACGTAAATACTGTGGGTGTGAGCTGGTCTGTTGAATGCATTTCAACCATTGCAGAAAACGGATCTGTCAAAGGTACAAAAGTACATCAAATATACTTATAGTGAACAAATGGTTAAATGATAGACGAAAGTATCGAGGCCTGAAATTTCGCCTGGTTTTAGCCCGCGAGACAACTGTGCAGAAAATCAGGAGATTCCTTAAATCTGGTCTCAATAGATAAATTGATTAAATAAAATTAGGTCATTCAATCCACAAGTATTTGTGGGTCACTGCTGTGTGCAATTGGCTGCCGTGTTTCGCCCACAAAATATACATCAATTCATTTTACAGTGAATGAATCTGGAGGATTGTTGGCCAGGACACCGGGAGAAAGTGCCTGCAACGATTCTCTGCCCTTCCTAGTTCTGCTGATGAGCCAGGCTGGCAGCTCTGTCATCAGCAGTGCCCTGGAGGACTTCGGACTCGACTGCCTAAGGAACTGGAATACCGAGACCGCCACAGTTGACTCAACTCTATTCCATTGCTGAACATGTCACTTTGGAGCCAGTTCAGCTCCGGGAAGACATCAGTAACACCCCCATCCCCCCCACCACCACAGGATAGTCACCAGTTGACAATAAATGTATTGAATTACCTAATTTAAACGTGGTTGGAGAATGCTGATCCCAATATATCTCTTGCTGTTGCTGTGAATCATTGCAAGGGGAATCATGTCGATACTGTGATCTTCTTTGTGGAGTTTTTTGAGACAATACTTCTGAAAGGTTAAAAAAAAGTTAATGATAATAATCCTTGCATTTGATATAGCACCTTATCATTCCGACGAAATGCCTCAAAGCCCTTGGACAGGATTTATTGTAAAGTGCAGTGACCGCATTTTGTAGGCGAATACGGTAGCCAATTTGTGCAAAGCAATGTCCAATGGACCATTTTTTAAGAAAGGACATACTCGTCTTAGAGGGGGTGCAGCGTAGATTCACTAGGTTGGTTCCTGGGATAAGGAGGTTAACCTATGAGGATAGGTTGAGTAAACTAGGCCTATATTTTCTAGAATATAGAAGAATCAGAGGTGATCTTATAGAAACCTATAAGATTCTTAAGGGTCTTGACAGAGTAGATGCCGTGAGACTGTTTCCCTGGTTGGAGAATCTATAACTCGGGGTCATAATCTCAAGATTAAGGGTCAGTCTTTTCGAAATGAGTTGAGGAAACATTTCTTCACTCAGAGGGTAGTGAAATTGCAGAATTCTCTACCCCAGAAGGCTGTGGATGCTCAGTCCTTGAACATATTCAAGACTGAGGTTGATAGATTTCTAAAGGATAGAGGGATTAAGGGATATGGGGATAGGGGGGTAAATGGAATTAGGTTAGAAGATCAGCCGTGATCTTATTAAACAGCGGGGCAGGCTCGAGGGGCCGAATGGCCTACTCCTGCTCCTACGTCTTATGGTCATTTTATATGGGGAATTGTTGGCCAGGACACCTGGAGAAACTCCTTTCTGCTTTCTAAGAGTGGCATGAGATCTTTAACATCCACTTGAACAGGCAAACGGGTTCACTGATAATGCAGTGATTCCGCTGGGAATGTCACAATCCAAATTTGCGTTTACATAACTCCTTTCGTGTCAGGAGAACATCCTACGGCACCTAGATTACCTGCAGTTCAATGTTCTGTCCTGAAGCTTAACCGCACAACCTTCTGACGCTAAGGTAGAAATGCTAACAACTGAGCCAGGTAGTTTTAAAAAGAAAATAGGTACAACACTAACAACAGTTTAGTGACAAAGTCCAGTTCTGACGCAAGGTCATAGACCTGAAACATTAACTAATTTTCCTCTCTCCATGGATGGTTCCCAGCGACTTCTGTGTTTATACTAACAACGAGTTGCCTTATTGGAAAGTTTTACGGGTGGATTCAGACGATTTAGATTGGATCAGACAGAGGAACAAACTTATTGAGCGAACTTTAATTTTGCACGATTTGAGTAATTGCTCATTACAAAAAAGGTGTCGTCTGCACCTTCTTTAAGCACATTTCTCAAAAGTGATTAACAGAAATAATATAAATGCCTCACTTGGTGCCCAAATCCCCAATTTAATCCATTACGATTTTAAATGCGATAGAACAAAAATGTTGCAGGCGGACCCAATTGACCGCCTATTTATTGCAAAAGACACATTATCTTTGATGCTTTGATGAAAGGAGTCCGACAAATCAATGGATGCCCTTCTACCAGTAGTCGGAAGTTATTTTCACATGGACTGAATCAAGGAATTACATTTTATATGATGTTCTAATAGATGTTGAGAAATCTGTAATGTCAAGCTGAGCTAACTCCGCAGGTGGTGGCCGAGGATCATAAACAGGGCAAAGACTGCCCGCTGTCATTTTCACTGAGGCCACGCTAAACCTTCTCAGCATCTGTTTAGTGTGTGTGTATGTATGTATGTACGTATGTTTATGTGTGTGCTGCCGCAGTGAGCATAACCAGAAGCAACGCTTGTTTGGAACTGATGAGTTTTGATAACTGCATAACTAGTTTGCAACTCATTACGACACTCTAATAAGATCCAGATAAAAGTAAGACGGCTTGCAACCCCTTTTTTTGCCACCGTCTTTTCATTTCATTCCAAACTGAGCCCCTAAACGAAGCCTTTTGCAACGAATGGAATACTTCTTGAGCGGAAAAACATTTAAAATGGGACTGTTTGAAAAGAAATAACCAATGCAAAGCAATTAAATAATCCCTTCATATAAAAATAATAATTTTGTCACTGGGACACTACACAAACTACAGTCAATTCGCTTTACAGTATATTGAGACGTCTCAACAACATGATAAGGTGCCATATGAATGTTCGACCCTGAGCTGTCCTTTCTCCCTCATATTCGCGCCACAACTGGCACCGCCTTCCATCACCTCCGGAATATCGCCAGACTACGGCACTACCTCACCCCTCACGCTGCTGAAACTCTGGTCCACGCCTTTATCACCTCAAGGCTGGACTATGGGAACTCTCTCCTCGTCGGCCTTCCCGCCACCTCCCTCCACAAGCTGCAGGTCATTCAGAACTCTGCAGCTCATGTACTGTCCCGCACCAGGCTTCGGGACCACATCACTCCCACCCTCGCTCGCCTCCACTGGCTCCTCATCCCCCAGAGGATCGAATTCAAGATCCTCATCCTCACCTACAAGGCCATTCACGGCCTTGCTCCCTCCTACCTCTCCGACCTACTATCCCCTACCTACCTGCCCGTACCCTCCGTTCCTCTGGCTCCGGTCTGCTCCACATCCCCCGCCCCAACCGCCCTACCATCGGTGGCCAGGCCTTCAGCCTCTCAGCCCCGAGGCTCTGGAACTCCATCCCCCAGTGCCTTCGCCGCTCCTCCCTTTCCTCCTTCAAGGTCGGTCTCAAGACCTTTCTCTTTGACCGTGCCTTCAGCTCCCCTCTCGACTCTCTTCCCCCTCCTCGCTCCCTCCCTTCCCTCCCCTCACCCTGACCATTTCCCCCCTCCTTGCTCCCTCCCTCCCCTCACCCTGACCATTTCCCCCCTCCTCGGGTCCTGATCCAACTGTACAGCGCCTTGGGACGTCCTCCCAACGTGAAAGGCGCTCTATAAATGGAATCTTGTTGTTGTTGTAGGGGGTATTTAGAGAGTTTAAGGGGTATTGGTGGGTATTGAAGGGGTACTGGGTGGGGATTGAGGGGTATTGGGTGGGTATTGGGGGGGGTATTGGGAAGGTATTGAGGGATATTGGGTGGGTTTGAGGGTATTGGGGCTATTGAGTGTATTGGGGGGTATTGAGGGGTATTGGGGGGGTATTAAGGTGGTACTGGGGGTATTGGGAGGGTATTGAGGGATATTGGGTGGGTTTGAGGGTATTGGGGCTATTGAGTGTATTGGGGGGTATTGAGGGGGTATTAAGGTGGTACTGGGGGTATTGGGGGGTATTGGGAGGGTATTGAGGGGGTATTGGGAGGGTATTGAGGGGGTATTGGGAGGGTATTGAGGGTATTGGGGGTATTGGGGGTATTGGGGACAGTGGGGGTATTGGGGGTATTGAGGGGTATTGGGGGTATTGAGGGGTATTGAGGGTATTGAGGGGTATTGGGGGTATTGAGGGTATTGGGGGTATTGAGGGGTATTGGGGGTATTGGGGGTATTGAGGGTATTGGGGGCAGTGGGGGCAGTGGGGGGTATTGGGGGCAGTGGGGGCAGTGGGGGTATTGGGGGCAGTGGGGGGTATTGGGGGCAGTGGGGGGTATTGGGTGCGGCCTACAGACGGGCTCTGCTCAGCACGAGCCTCGGCCTCGGATACCAGCGGCGGCCGCTCTCCTCACCCTCAGTCCGGTCACCCGCCTCCGCCGCCGGCGGCCTGGGGCCTCGGCGCAGCCTCCCGGCCCTGCCCCGGGGAGTGCAGCTGCTCCGCTCCCCCTCCCCCTCCTCCTGCTCCCGCTCCCGGGGCGGCTTCGGGCTCGGTCTCCGGCCCCACATCCCCGTCACTCGGGCTGGGGCTCGGGCTGGGGCTCGGGCTGGGGCTCGGGCTCGGGCGGGGCGGCCATCCCGCCCCCCGGCACAGCCCTGACTGAGAGTCAGACACACACACCGCGTCCCAGCGCGGCCGCAACCCCACCACGTGTGTCGCCCCAAAACCACCGCACACTCGCCCAAAAGTAGCCCAATTATATGTGTGTGTGTGTGTGTGTTGCCAGAAATTAAAGCACATCTGTAGCCCCTCCCCCTCCCCTCCCCCACTCCCTCCCCTCCCCCTCCCCTCCCCCCACTGCCTCCCCCTCCCCCCACTGCCTCCCCCTCCCCCTCCCCCACTCCCTCCCCTCCCCCTCCCCCCACTCCCTCCCCTCCCCCACTCCCTCCCCCTCCCCTCCCCCCACTCCCTCCCCTCCCCTCCCCCCACTCCCTCCCCCCTCCCCACTCCCTCCCCCTCCCCCACTCCCTCCCCTCCCCCCCACTCCCTCCCCTCCCCCTCCCCCACTCCCTCCCCTCCCCCTCCCCCACTCCCTCCCCTCCCCCTCCCCCACTCCCTCCCCTCCCCACGAAATATTTCCATTGCAAAGTTTCGCCCGCGAAGTATGCAGTCGACTCGCCTTTACGGTGTATTCCGTGAAGCGCTTTGAGGCGTCTCGACGACGGGATAAGGCGCTGTATCGAATGCAAAGATTATTATTATTATTATTATTATCATTAAATATTAGCCCCAAAATAGTAGCTGGATTTTTTGTGTGTTGGCTGCTTGCTATCAGGGTAGCCAGGAATTGAAACACGCTTGTAGCCCAGAGTTTCCCCAAGGCACTAGCCCAAAAGTAGCTCAGTTATTATGCGTTGTCGATTATCAATAATGATAATAATAATCTAATAATAATAACGATAATCTGTAATAGTTGTTGGCCAGGAATTAAAACCCATTTGTAGCCCAAAGTTCGCTGAATACGAGCCCCAAAGTAGCCCGGGTATACTAACAATCATAGCAATTAGTTGTAATCGATCAGCTGTAACTGACCAGATATTACCATAAAGAATCAAATAGATTGTACATGTAGTATTGTTGATGTGGCTCTCCCAAGTGATTATAATGTGAAAAATATCAACCTCCTGCAAAAAAGCAGCTCAAATAGGAAGCTCAAATATAGAAAAGTAACGTCTATTCATATGTAACGTGGCAGTGTTATTGGTCTGGTTGATCATCACTGAAAAGCGTTTAGAAATGACCTCTACACAGTCATTTCAACTGTAATAACATAATAATACTAATAATAATCCTTGGGTTTGATATAACGCCTTATCACATCATCAAGACGTCTCAAAGCGCTTCACAGGATACACTGCAAAGTGAAGTGACTGTGCAATTTGTGGCTGAAACAGTTTATTCCTACATAGGGAAGCAGAATGGCCAAGTTAAGTTAGTGCTTTTGAAACTGTGTAAGAAGTGGTCTTCAAACGGGAAAAAAGTTCACACACACAGAAACGTTTTGCAGGTTTCAAGATCAATTTTTAAAAAGAATTAGACACCCGCCCAAAGCCATTTTTTCCACAAACAGCTGGTACAACAAAAAAAACACCTGCCCAATCTGACTGCATTGGTAAGAGAGAAAGAGAGAGAGACTGACTGACAGAGAAAGCAACACATAGAGACACAGCCTGCCTGTCCACAAATAGAGACATATCAACATACATACAGAGTATCCACACGCAGAGACACTGACTCAATGCACAAACGCAGAGAGAAACACAGCAACAGAGATGCTCACTGACTAACTGTCTACATACAGATATACACACAGCAACACACAATGACTGGCTGACTATCCGCATCTGAGCCTAATAATAATCCCTCCAAAACCCAAAACAATAATAAATTGGTCATTTTCAATCTACGACTGTTTGTGGGACATTGCAGTGCGCAATTGGCTGCCGCGTTCGCCCACAAATATACAGTCAATTCACATTACAGTGTGTTCTGTGAAGCGCTTTGGGACGTCCTCCCGACGTGAAAAGCGCTATATCAAATGCAAGGATTATTATTATTATTATTATTATTATTATTATTATTATTATTATTATCTGTATGCGCTCAAGTGTGCACTCAGTCCAGTCTCAGATTGAACTGAAATCCTACCTAGACCTTCCCTGTTGGAAAGGAATGAGAAGTTATAAAGGATGTGAGTAGAGTTAAAAATTCTGAGTCATCCTAAGCAGGTTCCCAGTGTTAGTACTGTAGATGACCAACTTGGAAAGGAATACATCAAGATTATTATTAATATTATCAATTATTAAGTGGCATGATGGGGGAGGTCAGGGAGTGGGGTGTGGGGGGATTCAGGGAGCAGTGTGCATGGGGTTGGTGAGTGGTGTGGAGGGGGAAGTCGGAGCGGTGTGGAGGTCACGGAGTGACAAGTTGAACACTGTATTACTCTTGTTTTATTTATTCCCGTCCATAATTAGTTCACGCCCCCTCACCGCTGGGAGCGAAGGGTGTACGCGTCTGTTGATAGCGAAATGCAATATGTCTGTGAGATGCCCAACGCCATCCAGGTTGCTTGGAATAATATAAACATTGCAGATTGCTGCTCGCAGCCCCAAACTATTAGAATGTACAGCTGAAAGCAACCAACAGATCAAAAATGATTGATGAGCCCACTTGGGACTGATTAATATTCACATGATTTACCCATCTGTTACTGGGAGGGTGTCAGCGCTCAATAGCTGAGGAACAATCAACAGCAGTGACAGGCTTGCGGAAAGAAAATTCTAGAAACCATTAAGTGACAATAAGATAAATAGTTTAAACAACGGAAAATATTTCACTTTACTTATTAGCTTTTACTCCCGTAATTGCACATAAATCTCAATCTAGTCAGTAAGCGTTGAGTCTGAAACATATCTTTCACTTAGCTTACTTTACAGAACAGTGTCGGGTGCAATATTCTTATTGATATAATAATAATCTTGCATTTGATATAGCGCATTAACATGTCGACAAGACGTCTCAAAGCGCTTCACAGGATATACTGTAAAGTGGATTGGCTGTGTGTTCTGTGAGCAAACTCGGCAGCCAGTTTGCGCACAGCAATATCCCACACATAGCCATGGAGTGAGTGACCAATTTTATTTGGAGGTTTTTTGGCCAGGACACTGGGAGAGAGAAACTCCCTTTTCTTTTTGAATAGTGCAATGGAATCTTTACCATCCACCTGAACAGGCAGACGGGACCTCAGTTTAACATCTCATCCAAAGGATGGCACCTCCTACCATGAAACATCCACCAACTAGCACTGCATAGGAGCATCAGCTTAGACTATGTGATAGATTTCCTGATTAAGAAATCCTGAAGTAAACTCATGGATAAAAAAAGGATAGAGATCCTTATTAAAATTCGAAAGATAGATTGAAGCCCCCCGTGTCGGAAATTTGAGTTCACGGTCTAGGCTGTCACGCTCTAGTGCAGTGCCGGGGGGAGACTGCATTGTCGGAGGTGGTGTCCTCTGATGAGATGTTAAGCTGAGGCTCTAACTCAGGTGGATGCTAATGATCCCGTGGCAATATTCAAAAAGAGAAGGGAGTTTTTCCCGTTATCCTGGCCAACGATCCACCAAACAAAATTGGTCACTCACGCCGTGGCTGTTTGTGGGGACATTGCTGTGCGCAAGTTGGCTGTCGTGTTCGCCTACATAGTGCATAGTCATTGGTCTTGGACAGCTTGAGCGTGGCGTACAGGGAGCCAGGCTCAGTGGATTTGACGGCGTCCTGTTTACCTTGTTTATTGCCGCCTCACGCTGTTTTTGACATGGTGAGCATTGAGTAAACTAACACCCCTAGGTTTCTGTCAATTTCTCCCTTGTTAAGTTCTATCCCATTTACACAGGTCACGTGCCTCCTGTTTAGATTCCTTTACACCTTGTAGTACCTTGTATTTGCCAATGCTTTCACTCCAGGTACGTTCCCCATTGAGCTCTCTTTGCAAAATCGTTGGTTTGCACATTCTGGCTCCTGCTTACTGCAGTCTCCCAGGCTGGGTGTCATCTGTAGCTACCTTCCACTGAGCTTGTGAATCAAGGACGTTATTATTACTATTACTAATAATAATCCTTGCAATTCAAATCATCATAATAATAATAATCTGTGTATTTGATATAGACCCTTATCACGTCATTGAGTCGACTCAAAGGGCTTCACAAGATATATTGCAAAAGGAATTTGTGGGCAAAATATAGTGTTATTCATGTCAGGATGATGTGACCAAATTTTTTTGCGGGGGGAGAACTTTGCCGACTCAACCTTCTCTGAAGGAAGGTACCTCCAATAATCCAGTACTGCATTGGTGCGTCAGCCTGGACGATGCAATTTCAATGTGGGACTTGAATCAACCTTTGGCTCACAGGTGAGTGCTACTAACTGAGTTAGGCTAACACCATGTATAGTAAAAATAGGAAGGACTCCTGAGGCAACCGGTCAATACATCACTTCATCTTGATCTAGCTTCCCTTTCCACTATTTTCTGCTTTCTTCCATTTAACTAGTTACTGCTACCAATAATGAGAATCAATCCACGACTGTAGGACAATGCTGTGCGCAACTGGCTGTTGCATTTTAGCCAAAGACCGTCAATGCACTTTATAGTATATTCTGTGAAGCACTTTGAGGTGTTTCATAGACGTGATAAGGTGCTACATCAAATGCAAAGATTATTATTAAATAGGATATGTATTTTGTAGTGAACGTGGCAGACAATTTGCGCAAAACAATGTCCCACAAACATTCATGGGTGAACAGCCGTTTTTTATCTTGGGATTCACTGGCAGGACCGTGGGAGAAACTCCTTTTTCTTTTCGAGTCATATCCGAAGATGTCATACTCAGGCTGTACAGCGCTCTGGTTAAGCCACACCTAGATTACTGCATACAGTTCTTGTCACCGCAGCATAAGAGACCCTAGAGGCAGTGCAGAGGAGAGCAATGAGGATGATCTCCAGTGTTACAGTAATGAGCTATGAGAAATGATTACGGAAGCTGAGGCTCATCAGTCTTGAGAGAAGACATCTCAGTGGGAACCTTATAAAAGTACATAAGATTTGAAATGGGTCGAATAGCCTTCTTTAACTGAACCAATCCTCTGTTCTTGTGAACAATCCCCCAGGTAAAATGGGTCATTCAGTTAATGATAGTTTGTGGGACATTGCTGTGCGCAAATTGGCTGTCACATTCGCCAACAAAATACAGTCACTACACTTTACAGTAAATCCTGTGAAGCGCTTTTGCGACGTCCTCCCGACACGAAAGGCGCTGTGTCAAATGCCAGGATTGTATACTCATTCACTCATTCTCCAGTGCACCTCTATAGCCTTATGCTCCACAGCTGACAAACACAAACCCTTTCAAAATAACAATCGACGGCACTGCAAAGGACATTTATTTGTTTTTGTTTAAATTCTCGTTTGATTTAGCTCAAATCCCACGCTTCTGAAATTGCGTGGCTGCATCTATGCTTTAAGTGTTTTTTCTATCCTTTTCTCCAACCAAAAAAATATTTGCCAGATGAAATTTCTCTGTGAAACAGGCTCCCCCCCACTCCTCCCAACATAGATGCCCTTTAGTTAATCAAACGCTGTGATCTTTTCTGTAGAGGCATAAAATGGTTGAGTTGTATTTTCACAGTAATAAAAGCGTCACAACTTGAAATGTACAGAGGTCAGGTTACTGGCAATGATATCATTCTGGCTTTCACAGTAGTGTAGTAAAAGATCACTGCTTTATTGTGTTATGATTCTCGATACACATTTCACTAATATAACAGACTTTGCTAATGATTTGACTGACAAAACAAGCAATACATAGAATACCGAACAAGAGGGCAAGGGAATAGAATTACAGGAATCTTGCTTTTACAAAGATTACACGAATTAGATATGCTGTTTCTTAACATGCTGCAAAAATCCTTACAATAACATGCAACCCTGAAGGCGCTAAGCAGCCCCAAATGAGTCAGGAATGTGTTACTGTTGGTTCTTTCACATTTTAATTTCCACACCAGCTTGGTTACATTTAGCAGATGTTTCCAGGGCACACGAACGATAACCCTAGCCGGCTAGTTCGCATTGCTTTCCAAATCTCTCTCTCCATCCGATCCATCAAGGTTGTAACTTGGGCTAAGGTACGGTTCCCTCTGGCACCTTATAATAAAAGTAATAATAATCCTTGCATTTGATATAGTGCCTTATCACGTCGTTGAAACGTCTCAAAGCGCTTCACAGAATATACTGTAAAGTGAATTGACTGTGTATTTTGTGGGTTCAAATATACAGTCATCTTATTTGAATTGCCCGAGTTGGGTATTTTTCACATCCGCGAGCTCCAACAGGGGATTCAACAACAAGGAGCAGTCATTGCTGACATGTCCTAGTATGTGCAAAGCGGCCACAGTTCTGTGGTTGGTTTTTCTCCCTCAGCTAAGGGATTCTGAGGCTAATCGTTGCCTTATCAAGACTCTCTTTTCCAACTGACATGTGCAACCTCAGCTACACCCAATGCCTGACTCAGTTGGTGATTCTCTCACCTCTGAATCAGACGTTTCGGGGGACTTTCACAGTCTAGGCTGACGCTCCAGTGCAGTGCTGGGGCAGGAAGCGCTGTAGTTTTGGGGATGCCATCCTTTCGACGAGACGTTAAACCTAAGTCTCGTCTGAGTTATTGTCAAGTACAGTGACTGTGTATTTTTGAAGATAAACACGGAGGCCAATTGCACACAGCAACGTCCCAGAAACAGCCATTAAGTGAGTGACCTATTTTATCTGGGGGATTGTCGGCCAGGACACTGGGAGAAACTCCCTTCACTCTTTGAATAGCTCCATGGGGATCTTTAATGTCCACCTAAACAGTCAGAAGAGATCTCGATTTAACATTGCATCTGAAAGACGGCACCTCCAACAATGCAGCTCTCCCAGAACTCTATTCAAATGTCACCTTAGACTAGGTGAGGTCAATTTATAACCAACGTGGATAAAAAGTGCATTAATCCAGTCTATGCAGGTTTTGCATGTACATTAGTTCAGACAAAGTTCATGTTCAGATTCAACTAGTTTACAAAGCTACTGATCCGATCAGAATATTAAACTGTAGAAACATCGTTAACATTTATATTTATTTGTTTTATTTTACAATCTAAGTGAGAGAATTAGCACCAGTCTCTGTTTGCATTGTGCTGCATTATCAAGAGGCACCATCCTTCAGATGAGACATTAAACCAATCTATGCCTGTTCAGGAGGACGTTAAAGATCCCATGGCACTATTTGAAAAGAGAAGGGAGTTTCTCCCAGTGTCTCTGCCAACAATCCCCTAAATAAAATTCTAGGATTGTTATTATTATTGCATTATTGTTGTTGTATTGAGCATTTTTCGCCCTATGACACAAGCTGTTACTCAAGCTAAGCACTAGATGGTGCCCAGTTTCTTTCCCTAGGACAGACACAGTCCTTGCTCAGGGATTTGAGATATCTTTTCTCAGTTCCGTAGTTAACGTGTTTTTCATAAATTACTGAGATCACGCCTCAACATTTATTTTGTGAACCTTGGGGTTTTTAGCTTAAAACATGCAAACAGTTCCCTAACTCTGTGAAGAGCTCGGAGCAAACTGTTCATTACCACCACAACACAGTTGACTCCAAGTGAACCCGTATTAACAGATGGACTGAGACCGGCACATTACATTAAGAACAATCCTTGCATTTGAAACAACTTCTTAACGTGTCGTCGAGACGTCTCAAAGAGTTTTACGGGATTTTACTGTGTAGTTTGTGAAGTGTAGTTTGTAGGCAAAGTTGATTGCCGTCCTTTTATTTGGTCCTGTCCTTTTAAGCGCACCGAGAGCTGCGTGAAGGGCACTTGATATTTGCAAGTTGTTAAATACTTTAATGGCCAAAACATTACTGGCTGCCTGACTCAGTCGGTAACACTCTCGCCTCTGTGCCACAACCCTGTGGGTTCAAGTCCCACTTCGGGACTATTGAGGTTACAGGCTAAGCTGACACTGCAGTGCTGGGGAGAGGGTGCGTGCTTTGTCGGAGGTGCCTTCTTTCGGATGAGACACTAAACTGAGGTCCTGTCTTACCAGTTCAGATGAATATTAAAGATCATGTGGCACTACTCAAAAAGCAAAGCGAGTTTCTTTCCAGTGTCCTGGCCAACAATCCACCAGATAAAATCAGCCATTCATTCCATGACTATTTGTGGGACATGGCTGTGCCCAATTGGGCTGCCAAGTTCACCAACAAAACACACAGTAAATGCACTTTACAGCAAGCGCTTTGAGAGAACTCAAAATTGTGATAAGATGCAAAATCAAAGGCAAGGATTATTATTATTATCATTTACTGAAATGAGAATTGACAGCAAACAGAAGCAGTGCCCAAAAACTGGCAATTAACTCCAGACCGTTAACATACGGTTACATGAACCTCCTGTTTTAGAATGTAGCTGCAGCTACATTGTTGGGTGAAAGGGTTTCTGCTTCGAAGCATTTTGTCAACCCACTCAAAATGCCATAACTAACAAACTGCTAAAACTTTAAGTGCAATTGGAGGAGAAATCTCACCCGGGTTTGATTCACTCTTATTCATGCAGCGTTTTAGATCAGAATTTGGCAAATTCTTACATTTTTTTTAAAAAGGGTCTTAATTTTAAAGCCCTTTTTGTCCTGTGAGCATGACTGACTTCAATATTAAGGTTGAGTTCAACAGTCTGCCAACTTCTGGCCTGTAGAGTATTGCGAGGTGAGTGCTCTAACCAATACTCTACAGGACACCACAAAAAGACTAGCGATAAACAGAATAATGAGAAAGCCAGGTAAAAAAAGCAAGCAATGCCATGTTCCATTTTGTCGCCCATGTTCTCTGAGTTGACACACGACAGGTTCACACTTTGTTCATTAATTCTATTTTTAAACCACGGTATTTACAGGGGAAACTCCCCACGGAGCTAACCATTGTTAAAATATTCATGACATTATTTTGTGATTCTCAGCTTGCAAATGGAAAAATAATTGACTCAAGGAGAGAAAAATCGCTATACAAAGTCCTCAATTACACTAACACAATCCTGACCATCGAACTAATTGCCAGGCTTCTCCTTTTTACACTGTTCCCTTTATTCACCTGAGCCAGCCCGGCTCAGTCAGAAGATTATGGGTTTGAGTCCCACATCGGAACTCACGTAGACTAGACTGACACTCCTGTGAGATGCTATGGAGAGAGCTGTATTGTTGCAGTTGCCTTTCTAAGGATAAAATGTTAAACCGAGGTCCTGTCTTCCTGTTCAGGTGGATGTTAAAGATCCCGTGGCGCTATTTAAAAAGAGAAGGCAGTTTCTCCAAGTGTCCAGGCCAACAATTCCCCCGGATAAAATTGGTCATTTGCTTAATGGCTGTTTGTTAGACATTGCTGAGCACAAATTGGCTGCTGGGATCGCCTACCAAATACACAGTCACTTCACTTCACGGTATGTCCTTTGAAGCTTTGATATGTCCTCACGATGCGAAAGGCGCTCTATCAAATGCAAGTTTTTTTTTATTAAGGTGTGTTAAGTGTAAGCTGAAAGAGAGTCTCTCACTCACCCTTGGGATCCTTGTACATCTTCACAGATGGAAATCAACAACTATAACAACAACCTGCATTTACACAGCGTCCTTCACGCGGGGTAGAGTCTTGGAGCGCTTAGCAGTGATGGAGAGTGGCAACAAGCCAGGAAGAGAGATGGCAAGTGGCACTGGCAAAGAGGAAGACCTTCGGGTGTGATACAAAGATGGGTAAGGAGGGGTCGGGGAGGAGGGAATTGAGAAGCGTTTTGTGAGCTGAGTCCTGTAAAGTTGTTGCTATCTCCATGGCTGTGTCCATAAGTGTCTCCTTGGCTGCTGTTATGTACAGCAGGTCGTCAGTGTTTTAATATTATTGTTAAGCACCTTGGGACGTCCTGCCGATGTGAAAGGCTCTGTACAAACAAGGATTTTCTGTATGGATAATAATCCTAATAATAATCCTTGCATTTGTATGAATATAAATGTGTATTATTATAAGGAGAGAACTCGAAGATAAACGGAGGAATAAGTTTAAACAGTTTCGGGTGCCTGAGCAAGAGTTTAGTCATGGTAGATCTGATTGTTATATAACATCTTACTGTTAACTATTAAAAGCCACATATAAAATATATATAGGCAAAATCAGCTGAGTCCCCCGGTGACGATGAAACTAAAATATTCTCCAGCGCTCTGATCTGAGACTCCTTGTTGAAAGCAATGAGAATGGAAAATACCGTGATCTTGGATCAGATTATCAATGGTTCTTCTCTATACCATCCACATAACACAGCGGTTCCATCCTCTTTCCCTTGTTCATCTCCTCTCACTCAGATTGCCTTCAGTGACACAAAAGACCGCTCTGTTTACAGGAAAATAAAGACAATCCTTGCATTTAAATGAAGCGCCTTTCACGTCAAGAGAACATCACAGGATCTATCGTAAATCGCAGTGACTGTGTATTTTGGAGGCGAATGCAGGCAGCAGCCAATTTGGGCACAGCAATGTCCCACACAAATAGCCATGAAGTGAGTGACTAATTTTAGCTGGGGGATTGTTGGCCAGGACACCGGGAGAGGGGAACTCAATTTTCTTTTTGAATAGTGCTGCAGGATCTTTAATGTCCACCTGAACAGGCACAGATGGGACCAGGTTAATGCTTGTTTTTAACAAGCTCATTTGATACAGTAAAATGCAGATTACATTTTACACAGTGTATTTAACATCGGGAAGATGTCTCGAAGAGCTCGCCCTGCTGGCTGGGCACCAGAGCTGGAGGGGTGGGTTGCATTTTAATAGCATAACATTGTGCATTTTGGAATCCCAACTTCATTTTTGTTTGATCATTTGTGGTTGTCCTGTCTGTTTGTCTGTTGCCCGTTGCAGGTATTCAGCAACACACGTGGAGTAATGAGATTGACCTTATCTTTCCTTCCCTCCTAGAATTACTCATAGGTCATGAAGGTTAGATTCAGGTATTGTTCAGCAAAACCCGGCCAGTGAGAAATCTACTACTCCACTTACCATCCAGGACCAGGGATTGCCTCACCCATCTCTTAAAGCACACACACACACCAAAAAACATTGAACACATAAGGCCTAAAATTCTACCAGGTCTTAGCCTACAAGATCGGTTTGGGTATTAAATCTTTGATCACCACGCTTATGGTCACCCCACCTCTATCCCTGGCTCATGAATAATAATAGTAATAATAATAATCCTTGCATTTGATATAGCACCTTATCACATCATTGAAATATCTGGAAGTGCTTCATAAAATATACTGTAAAGTGGATTCACTGTATATTTTGTGGCAAAACGCGGCAGCCAATTGTGTACAACAGTGTCCCCAATTGCATACAAACAGTCGTGGATTGAGAGACAAAATTTATTTTTTGGGAAGTAATTATTACCCCCAGAAAGTGATATGACAATCAACTGACAACTGACAACTGACAACTTATTGCTGTGTAAACAGAGGGGTGTGGAGTGAACACTGAACAGTCAGGTGTCGGGGCCCGAGCATGGGGAGGGGTGGTGTAGGGGTTGAGGGAAGGCAGAGAGGTGGGAGGGAGACCAAAGGCACGGTCGAAGAGAAGGTCTTGAGACCGACCTTGAACGATGCAAGGGAGGAAGCGAGGCGAAGGGACCGTGGGATGGAGTTCCAGAGTGTGGAAGCAGAGATGCTGAAAGCCCGGCCACCGATGGTAGGGCAGGTCGGGTGGGAGACATAGAGCAGGCCAGAGCCTGATGAACGGAGGGAGCGGGCAGGTTCATAGGGAGTCAGCAGTTCAGAGAGGTAGGAGGGGTAAGGCCATGGATGGCTTTAAAGGTGAGGATGAGGATCTTGAACTCGATCCTCTGGGGGATGGGGAGCCAGTGGAGTTGGGCGAGGGTGGGAGTGATGGGGGTCACAGAGTCTGGTGCATGAGAGTACACGAGCTGCAGAGTTTTGGATGATCTGCAGCTTGTAAAGGGAAGAGTTGGGAAGGCCGATGAGGAGAGAGTTCCCGTAATCGAGCCTTGAGGTGACAAATGCGTGGGTGAGGGTTTCGGCAGTCTGAGGGGTGAGGCAGTGGCGGAGTCTGGCAATGTTGCGGAGGTGGTGGTACGCAGTGCCGGTCGTGGCGTGGATGTGGGGGAGAAAGGACAGTTCAGGGTCAAACAAGACACCCAGTTTCCTGACTGGTTTAGTGAGACTGGCTTAGTGAGCCCCACCCAGCAATCAAACCTGGGTCCTCTTGCTTGCGAAGGGAGCGCTTTGACAACTATGCTACAGGGCTCCACAATTTCATGTCAGGAGAACATCTCAAAGCATTCTGTAGATTTATATCCAAAAATGCAATGACAGTCTTTTGGAGGAATTTGTCAATGGTGATCCATGACATTTTATTTCAGGGTTGCGGATCAAAATGTTTTAAAAAAGACCTGTATCGTTTGTGCGTGTGTGGAGGGGAGTGCGGGGAGTGTGTGTGGGGGGGAGGGGGGCTGGTGGGTGGGGGAGGGGGGCTGGTGGGTGGGGGGGGGTGGATAAGAGAGGGAGAGAGAAAGGAAGGGTAAGGGAGGGGTGCGGAGTGAACTTTATATGAAGCGGGCTATTGTGAGGAATCGACTTAGCAAAGGTTTAACCCAGATCACTGACTTGAAAGGGTTACAGGAACTTTTAAAAGTTTTTGAAAAAAATTATCCAATTTTCTTTTCTACCTCTCCCCCCCTCACCACTTGGAATATAACGAGCATATGGCAAACCACCCTGACTTCAGTTGTCAAACAACAGGAGGGATCTTATTCTGATCTGCATCCTGTCATCAGTGAATCCCAGGGTAATTTTTTTTGTGCAAATCTTATAGACGTGATCCGCATTTGCCGTCCGGATGGAGTTTAATATAATGCCACTCTACTGGAGGAGCCTTCAATCAGTTAATTAAACATGATATAAATCACCGCATGAATCTGTAAAGTAAGATTAATCAGCCAAAGTGAGGATAATGAAGAGAACCATCGCCATTGTCTGGGTGTGAATCGTAAATATGAAGATTACTCTGTTTGAAATCGGATAGCTTTGAATGTGCTTTGTTGCTAATCTGCCGGTATGCTTTGTGCAACCTGAACCTCAGAGCTGACATCCTTCAGCCCAAATACAAGCCGAGGCTGCCTCGGCTTTCCCCATCAGACAAACTATCATCCCAGAGCCCGAGATCAAACCTTTTCGACAGACAATGAGCCTTCTCAGTGCTTTTTTCCCCAGCTAGGACAAAAAAAGGGGAACGCATTTTAATAAACATTTTAGCTCAGCAAGAGATCGTTCTTGTTTGGGGAGGAGAGGGGGGGAAACAGGGTTTGGGATTTTGCCCACAACACCGTCTTACTGCTGGGGAATTTCTAGAGGCTGCGGTGGGGATTTATACCATATGTTAAGTCCTGTAGCGTACTGGCTCGATCGCTTGCCTCGAAAGCGAGAAGTCCTGGGTTCGATTCCTGGGCAGGGCGAAACCTTAAGCAAGTGTCCCCACTCCACATGCCTTTGTTTAAGCACTCTGAGATCCTACCCTGCATGGAGGGCGCTATACAAGTGCAAGTTGTTGATGTTATTGTTTACCTAGCAGTAAGCATTTGGCAAATTGGTTTTCTGGGGAAAATAATCTCTTCAAAAATTAAATAAAATTAATAAAATAATTTGGTCACTCACTCCATTGATTATTTGTGGGACACTGCTGTGCTCAATTGGCTGCCTGGTTTTGATCCACAATATACTAACAATTCACTTGACAGTATATTCTATGAAGCGATTTGAGATGTCTCGAAGACGTGATCAGGCGCTATATCAAATGCAAGGATTATTACTATTACACTAAAAAACGCCCTGCCGTAAAGTTTTAATTCGATTCTTTTTGAAGCCATTGATGTTGTGGAATCTTGTTATCCCAGGTAATTGCAGTGACACGAGACGGGGGATTGGGAAGAAATGACATCAAAGACTTTCTGAAGTTTGCTCTGTATAAGAAGGCAGTGTGTATGTGTGTGTATGTCTGTGTGTTGGGGAGAAGGGTTACTGTAAATTTGAGTTAAAAAAACCACACCTGATAAAAGTGGATGTTATCTCCAGAAAATGCTCCAATAAAAGGCAAAGCAAAGAGTTCAAGCCTCAAAGTAAAGCTTTCTTATCACGGGATACAGACTTGGGTCCCGCAAGCCTACAGTAATTGAGATTTTATTGGTTCTTTTCACTGTTTATTAGCACTTTTCTGTTCCCAAACATGTACAATAACAACAACAACAACACAAAAAGCAACCTCACTATCATTAGGTGTAAGGATCTGAAATTCAATGAAACAGCATTGTTCCACTTAATATCATGTTCGGTAACTTAGTAATGAACTGTGAGCAGTAAAAAAAAGATGTTTGATGTAATTTATAGAGCACTTACGTAATGTTTGATACTACACACTGTCTCGTTCTGTCTGCCTGAACGCCAGCCTCATTGTTCAGCTGCAGAGGGTCTCTTACACAAACTCAACCGAGGTGAACAAGTGAGTCTGTGTGTGTGTGTGTGTGTGTGTGTGAATCAGAACAGGGTCAAATTTACAACTCCTCTGACGGATTTTGGATCAGATACGTTCACATTCGTGCGCAACCCTGAAATGATCTTTGTGCTCTGGGATGCTATTTTACGTGGGGGAGGGGGTGGGTGGGTGGGTGGGACGCTATATAAATACAAGTTGTTGTTGTTATTTCTCATTGTGCCCCATCAAGTCGTCGGGACCTTGCAGGATTTCACTGACGAACGTAGGCACTGTAGCGGGAAAGATTTGCCAGACTGCGTTCGCAACTATAAGATGCGCAGTTTTAGCTGATTAAACGCCAGCAGTTACCCCAAAGCTCATTCTGGGTCTCCCCCAAGCCTTGGCGCTCACTACCCTTCAGATGACCTCTCTGCCTCTTCAGATGTACATTAAAGATCCCCAGGTGCTATTCGAAAAGAGAAGGCAGTTTCTCCTGGTGTCCTGGCCAACAATCCCCCAAATAAAAATTGTTTGCTCACTCCATGACTGTGGAATTTGTAGGATTCTGCTTTGTGCAAACTGCCTGCTGCGTTTCGCCCACAAATTCCACTTTACAGGATATCCTGTGAAGCGCTTTGAGATGTTTCGACGATGTGATGAGGCGCTAAATCAAATGCAAGGATTATTATATTATTATTAATCAGCGCTTAATACTCTCCGGAATTTGGCAAGTGGGGTACGTCCCTCTGGGGTCAGAGAGAGAGAGAGAGAGCATGGATTCCATCCCGGAAACACATGGGTGGCATGCATATGTGGAACTCTGGCTGGTTTGGATACTTTTAATGGGTTGATGGGTTTCAGACAAACTGACTGACCCGCCTCAAAATCACTCCAAAACAGTCACTGCCACTGATACGGTCAAAACCTCAGATGTCCGTGTAATATCATTTGTTGGCACCAAACTGGGAGAAGATTTTTCGAGTGTAATATCATACACAGTCAATAAGAATGGGATAAGGATCCACATATTCATCAGTGTCCTCAAACTAAAGGCTTTGATATGTGTCATGTCCAATGCGTTGTTTCCTGAAGGCTTTTGGTGCTTACTTTTGCAACCACATACACTGAAAGACTGCAAGAGGCGTGTCTGACCAGCCTGTAATGCATAAGGGCAGGCTGTGTTCATGCATGCAGTAAGTATTCAGGTGTAAAGTTTGTCAAAGACACATGGGTCATGACCCATTCACCCTCTTCTGCACAAATTATAAGGGTCTTTCTCCTAGCGTTCTGTCTAACACTCCCACAGTTCAACTTGATCACTCACTTAATGATGTTGCTGTGCGCAAATTGGCTGCCGGGTTCGCCCACAAAATACACAGTCACTGCACTTCACGTTACAGGTGTCAGCTTGGCGGGCTCGGTCGGTAACCCTCTCACACCTGAGTCAAAAGGCTGTGGATTCAAGCCCCCACGTCATGACTTTGAACTTTAACAGTCTAGGCTGACACTCCAGTGCAGCACTGGGGATGAGCTGAATTGTAGGAGGTGCCGTCCTTCAGATGAGCCCTTAAAGCCAGGCTCTGCCTGCCTGTTTAGTTGGACATAAAAGATCCCATCCCTATTCGAAAAGGGAAGGGAATTTCTCCTTTTGTGCTGGCCTACAATTCCCCGAGAAAATCAGTCATTCACTTCATGGTTGTATGTGGGCCATTCTTGTGCACAAATTGGCTGCCATGTTCGCTGACAAAATACCCAGTCACTATACTTCACAGTAAAAATCCTGTGAAGTGCTTTGAGACATCTTGAGGACATGATATGGCGCTATACCAAATGCAAGGAGCATTATAATTTAATACTGTGCCTATCATGTTCAATCGCTGTCAAGTGCAATGAATATGCAATTGTAGGTAAATCCAGCAGTAATTTCCCAGCAATCTTTCACAAACAGTGAATGACCAATTCACCTAGAACATTGTTGGCCAGGACACTGGCCTTCCCTTCTCTCTCGTGGCAATTACTCAATTATTCCAACCAAATGATGAAACTGGAACCAAGTACAAAAGGAGTTGGCAACACATCAGATGTTTCCAACCCTTCTTGGGCCATTGAATAAACAGGCAGAGCATCAGAAAAAACAAAGATCCAACAAGAATGGATAAAGAAAGGATGACTGTGAGACTGGTTTAGTCCAGGGAACGGGCAATAAGGGAAAGTGTTTAACAAACTTTGAGTTTGGTATCATATCGCACCTTATCACGTCGTCAAGACATCTCTAAGATCTTCACAGTGTTTACTGTAAAGTAGCTTTGAAGTACTCTTGAGATATCCTCCTGACTTGAAAGGCTCTATGTAACTGCAAATTGTATTGTGTTGTGCAAGTGTCGTGACTGTGTACTTCGTTGGGGAATGAGGCAGCCAGTTTCTCACGAACCATGGGTGACCAATTTTATTTAGGGGGATTGTCGGCCAGGACACCAGGAGAAACTCCCTTCTCTTTTCGAATAGCACCATGGGATCTTTAACATCTCCCTTAACAGACAGATGGGGACCTTGGTTTAACGTCTCATCTAACAGTGCAGCAAGAACAGAGGCTGCCCAAGAGAAGGACGTGGAGCCTGCGAGCAGTCATGGTATAATAATGTTTATGTGTACATTGAGCTACCTGAAATTCACATCAATGAAGCACATTTGCATTGCCCCAGGTGTTGAAATGAGTCTGAATGAATCCCATAATAGCTGGTGAGGTAATGCTGTGCACTAAGAGGGAGGTAATCTCTCCCTTTCTCTCTATCGGCGATATGAAAAGAAACATTTAATCACAAACAGGTTCTTTCCCACCGCCTTCCCCAAACACCCCTCCCCCACCCGCTTAGGTTAGGATATATCTTATACTTGCTCAATCTTGTCCTACTAATTCGAGGACCAGCTCTGAGGCAAGCGATTTAAAACTGTGACAGTTTTGAGCGGGATCAAGACCACTGTACACTGAGAGGCTTTATTGCCATTCACTGCAGGTTCCTGAATGACTGGTGGTAAGGTTGACCTGCAATTTTAATTTTTTGGCTCAGCATGGTGTCTGATACATTAGGAAACCCATCACCATGCTTAAGAGTATCCAAACCAAGAGTTCCACGCATCCCACCTACACATGGAAATTCCTGAGATAGCCCTAAGTTAGGACTTGGAATCACATAGTCTAAACTGAGACTCCAGTACAATGTTTGGGCCTGTGCTGCATTGTTGGAAGTGTCGTCCTACGGATGATACATTAAACCAAGGTTCCCTCTGCCTATTTAGGTGGACGTTAAAGATCCCACAGAACTATTCGAATAAGAGAAGGGAGTTTCTCTCTCCCAGTGTCCTGGCCAACAATCCCCCAAATAAAATTGGACCCTTACTCCATGGCTACTTGTGGGGCATCGATGTGTGCAAACTGGCTGCCACATTTCACCCACAAAATACACAGTCAATCCACTTTACAGTATATCCTTGTGAAGAGCTTTAAGATATCTTGATGACCTGATAAGACGCTATATCAATTGCAAGGATAATTATTATTATTATAGAGCGCCTTTCGGGTCACAAGGATGTCCCAAATACTTCACGGGATATACTGTAAAGTTGACTGGATCACAATGTTAAACCAGAAGCAAACCAGCACTTGTGCTGATTGACTGTGACAAGGAGCCAGCAACCGACCAGTCACACTTACAGCGGCGAATTCCCGAAATGATAGGAATAGGGGAAATGCTCGACAAAAAAAGATCAAGGTCCATTCAGTTTGCCTTCCACCATCCTGGCAGTCGCATCCACGTGTCATGTCCTGAACTATTCATATTCTGTATCTCAAAATATTATTTCCTAAAAGCAATCTATAAAATTTTTCTTCCACCGCCTTATCGTGTTGTTGAGATGTCTCAAAGAGCTTCACGGAATATATTGTAAAGTGAATTCACTGTGTATTTTCTGGGCAAAGTGTGACAGACAATTGTGTACAGCAGTGTCCCACAAACAATCATGGATTGAGTGACCAAATTATTTTTTTTTTTAAAAGTTGAAGGGATTAATTAATACCCTTGGAAAACGATCTGCCCATCGACTAACAACTGGATTCCTACTTACTGCTAGGTAAACAGAGATGCGTGGAGTAAAGAAACTTGCCTAAGGTTTCGCCCTGACCAGGGATTGAACTCAGATCCTCTCGCTTGCGAGGAAAGCACGCTAGCCATTACGCTACGGGACTCCACAAGAATAATAATAATCATTGCATTTCACATAGCACCTTATCACATCATTGAGACGTCTCAAAGCACTTCACAGAATATACTGTAAAATGAATTCACTGTGTATTTTGTGGGCGAATCGTGGCAGTCAATTGCGCACAGCAGAGTCCCACAACAGTCACGAATTGAGTGACCAAATGTTCTTTTTATGTAATTAACTGAAGGTATTATTACCCCCGGAAAGCGATCCACCAAGATTGCCTTCTGTGCAGGAGTCGGGGAAAAGATCCTGCAAATGTACAAATAGTCTGTGCTTTAATTGCTTTGAAGTGCTCCCAATGCAGAAAAAAAAGGACCCGTGTTCCCTGTGACATTATAACCGCTGACGGTTTGAAGGTGCAAACTGCTGGCTGGAATTTTAACTAGGTTTCTAGAACACATCAGCCTGTTCACTGGATTTAACATTCAGTCTCTGGCCAATTGAATTGCCTCATTCTGCAAAAAAAATTGTTTTCCAAAATCCGTTTCACTTCATCTCCTGGAATTTCAGGATATCAAACCAATTTATAAGCGGTCGATTAAAATGTACTTCCGATACTCTTATGACAGCTACTTGTCCCCTCATGCAGGTGTTTGGAGGAATTCCCATTGACAGGTTGTCACTGGTGGTTCTGAACGGATCAACTTCAGGATCCTCACCTTCACATATGAATCCCTTCACGGCCCAGCATCTCCCCACCTCTCTGACCTGCTTGTACCCCATTTTCTTCACCCACCCCTTTGCTCAGCAAGCACAAGCCTGCTGGGTTTCCCCCATCCCCTCCATAACACGTCCGACGGCCAAGCCTCAGTTATTCTGTCCCCAACCTTTGGAACTCACTGCGTCTACCCCTCCATCTCGTCCCCTCTCTATCTGTCTTTAAATCCCACCTTAAAACTGTTGAGCCCTGTGGTGTAGTGTTAGCGCGCTTGCCTCGCAAGCGAGAGGACTCGGGTTTGATTCCTGGGCGGGGTGAATCCTTAGACTAGTTTCCGTGCTCCACACGCCTCTGTTTACCTAGCAGTGAATAGGAATCCGGTTGTTAGTCGATTGGTGGATCGCTTTCATAAAGTATTAATCCATTCAAAAAAATAATCATTTGTTTACTCAATCTACGACTGCTTGTGGGACACTGCTGTGTGCAATTGGCTCCCACACTTTGCCCACAAAATACACATTCAATTTATTTTACAGTATATTCTGTGAAGTGCTTTGAGATATCTCAATCACGTGATAAGGCATCATATCATTTTACTGTGACATGTATTGACTAGCGAACGAGTCAGCCAATTTGCGCACAGCAGTGTCCCACAAACATGGAGCTAGTGACTAGGGTTTGAAGGCCAGGATACCAGAAGAAACTCCCTTCTCATTTTGAACAATGCTGTGATATGTCCAGCTTTCTTCTGTGGGACACCGCAGTGTGCAAACTGGCTGCACCTACACATCACTGTAAAATCCAGTGAAGCGCATTGAGACATCTTGAAACCAATGTAGCTCACTTGCTATATCAAATGCAAGGGTTATTATTGTTGTTATTAGTATTATTATTATTATGTTATTACAGTTTAAAGGTTATACTGGCTCTGGACGGGATCCAAGGCAGATTCACCGGAACGATACCAGGGCTTAAAGGGTTAAATTATGAGGACAGGTTGCATAAACATGGTCTGTATTTCCTTGAGTTTAGAACAACAGCTTGAATTTATGTAACGCCCTTCGCATGGTGTAACGTCCCGGAGAGCTTGACAGTGGCGGAGTCTGAGCGAAGGTTGAGGGGGTGATCTAATTGAGGCTTTTAAAATAATAAAGGGACTTGATAGGGTAGACGCAGAGAAACTATTTCCTCTAGTGGGGGAATCCAGAACAAGGGGACATAATCTTAACATTAGAGCTAGGCCATTTAGGAGTGAAATCAGTTTTTCAACCAGAGTGTAGTGGAAATCTGGAACTCTCTCTCCCCCAAAAGGCTGTGGTTGCTGGATCCATTCACATTTTCAAGGCTGAGGTGGATAAATATTTGTTAGGTATCAAGGGATTATGGGGCAAGGGAGGGTAATTGGAGTTGAGGTACAGATCAGCAATGATCTTATAGAATGGCGGAACAGCAGGCTTGAGGGGCTGAATGGCTTACTCCTGTTCCTATGTTTCTCTGTTTCTATATATTATGTCTCCATGTTACTTTTCTTAATATACAATATTTGAGCTTCGTGAAATAGCTGCTTTTTGCAGGAGGTTGATAGTTTGTTCATCGGGTGTGTTGTTAAGCCATTTCTGAATAGTCTTATTAACAGTCCCAGTTGTACAAATGATTATAGGAGCTATATTTGTTTTACACTGCTGCATTTTACATAGTTTTACATTGCCCTGTCTCCTAAAGAGAATTGTTTAGCTTTTTCACGATTTGACACATGCAATGTTGTGCATGCTGGGGCAGATGACACTGCAGTAAGGCTGGAGGCGAATAGATTTTTTGTGTATGTTCCCACTCTTGAGATCGTGAGCATTTAAACTGATTACGCATCACATCGTACCTCCATCGTGACATTGTCTTTTGGCAAGCGGCTTGGTTTAATTTATGAAATATGAATTTCTCCGCACTCCCTTTGTTTTTGTGGCAGATGTTTTGGCAGCGCATGGAGGGGTGGGAGGGGGGGTTGGGGGGAGAATCAAAGTGGGAATCATCCTGAGAGTTCCTCCGCAACTTTGTCCTTGAGCTGTAGCGAGCATTTCGCCACAAGCAAAAGGAGCGTCGTTGGACTTCGAGGAACGAAACAATGGAGCGAACGAGTGGACGGGTAAATAAAAAATAATACCGGTGCATTTAACAAGCGCCTTTCACCCTGGGAGGACATCTTCAAAGCGCTTCGCAGTACACACTGTAAAGTGCAGTCACCATTTCTTTTGGAGCAATTTCTCCCGCATGCAATCCACTTCACAGTATATTCTTTGAAGCGTTTTGAGGCGTCTCAAAGACGTGATAAGGCGCTATATCAAATGCAAGGTTTATTATTAGAAATATTATTATATCAAATGCAAGGATTATTATTATTAAGCTTCACTTTTTTCCTGCTTCGTTTCTCACTTCACAACTTAGCCTTTGCCATTTGGGGGTAATAATAAATTGGTCACTCGATCCACGACCATTGGTGGGACACTGCTGTGCGCAATTGGCTGCCGCATTTCGCCCACAAAATATACAGTCAATTCACTTTACAATATATTCTGTGAAGCGCTTTGAGGCGTCTTGAAGAGTTGATAAGGCACTATATCAAATACAAGGATTATTATATTATATACGTCACCTCTTTTTGACGAGAGCCAAGGGTTGTTTATTCCTTAACAAAATGAGATGCTCTGTCTCTCATTTTCCTCGCAACCCTCACCCATAGTTATTTGAATTGGAGAGGAGTTTAAGTGTATAAGATTGGGTAAAATTATTAGGGAACTTCTGGAACTCCCTGCCTGATTATCTCCATCTTGCCCACTCCTTACTCATCTTCAGATCACGTGGAGTTCTGTACCGTATTGGTTAGAACACTCGCCTTGGATACGAGAGGACCAGGTTTGATTCCGGGCGGTGCAAAACCTTAGACAAGTTTACTTACTCCACACGCCTCTGTTCACCTGGCAGTAAGTGGGAACCAGTTGTTAGTCTATTGGGGGATCACTTTCTGGGGGTAATAATGCCTTCAAAATAATTGCTTACTCAATCCATGACTGTTTGTGGGACAATGCTGTGTGCAATTGACTCCCGGGTTTCGCCCACAAAATATACACTAAATTCTGTGAACTGCTTTGAGACATCTCAACAATGTGATATGGCACTTTATCAAATGCAAGGATTATTAAATTATTATTATATCATATCTGAAGCCCTACAGTCACCTCCCCACTCTGTCCCCTGTTTAAATGCAATTTGTTGTTGTAGTTGCTTTGGAAAAGCAACGGCATATGTTAAAGCATTGTGCTTCTGATTTATGATCCTTTGAGTTTGCCATCTAGGTATACATTTGGCCGATCCGCATTTTGAGGCATGAAATTAATTTACAAGTTATATGTGTAGAGAGATCCATAGTGATAGAGACAACACAGGTTATTAATTGCATTGAAAGACGAAGCGAATTTTTTGTTTCTCTCCAGGGTTGCGGATGGATGGGTGGGCGGGGGTTGCAATCCTCAGTGATATTCTAATATATAGATATAACTAAGGAAATATAGTAAACTCCTGTTACCTCGTCCCTCCAAGAGAAAAGGGCTCAGTGAGGGGTTATCAGTAGCTGCAAGTTAGGCATATGTATAAATACATAAATAAATGATGCCGGGATATTGACAGCATGATGACTTAAGTGGTAGTGACAAGTTAAGCCGGGGTCAAATTATCAGGAGTTTACTGTAACTAAAAACAATGCAACTATCAAACACAACTAAATGCCATCCATCGCCATCTTCTTCTTCCAACAGCAACAATCAATTACATTTGTATAGCGCCTTTCACATCGGGAGGATGTCCGAAAGCTCTTCCAAACTGGTTCAACCCACCACTGTTAAGAGCTCCGAGACATTATACTCCATGAAGGGGCTCTATAAGTGCAAGGAGTTACTGCTGTCTTTGTTCCTGAAATCAGCCTGGCTCAGTCAGTAGTGCTCTCGCCTCTTGAGTCAGGAGGTTATGGGTTCAAGCTCCACACTGAGACTTTTGAGCTCCCACAGTCTAGGGTGACACTCCAGTACAGTGTTGCAGGTGAGTGGGGGGAGCACTGCATTGTGAGAGGTGCAGTCATTTGGATGGGACATTAAACCAAGGTCCCATCTGTGCCTGTTCAGGTGCATGTTAAAAATCACATGGCGTTATTGAATAAGAGTCCTGGTCTGCAATTCGTCAGATAAAACCAGTCATTGGACATTGCTGTGTGCCGTTTGCTACAAAATACACATTTACTGCACTTTACAGTGAATCCCTTGTGCAGCTTTGAGACGTCCCCCCAATGTGCAAGGTGGTACGTTAAATGCAAGGATTGTTTTAATATTAAAACGGGAACGAAAACCTTTAGACTGGAGCTGGCTTCGCTGAGGTTGCTGGTTGCCTCAGTTCACTGTGCACACGACTAAATTTACCGAGACTCTAATGGCAGTTTGTGCCTGTTAAGATGAGATTCATTTTATGAAAAGGAATGAAAATACCTACAGTTCACCAAAGGAGCCGGCAAATGGGATCTGTCAGGACAAGGCTCCTTTTCCATTTCACAATTGCCTTAATCCAAGTCTTTCAGGGAGTCCTATTATTTGAGCTATCAGAAATGGCGAGGAGATGGATTCGAATAGACAGTGTTGTTGATGGGTTTTTACCGTCTTTAGCTGGAAGAGAGAATGGGTTGGGGGTGGGGGGTGGGGGTTGCGGGGGGCGGTCATTCTAAAACGGAGGTTTTTCCAATCCTCACGTTTGATAAACCACATTATCATGTCGTCAATGCGTTCTCGAAGCGCTTCACGTGGTTTTACTGTGAAGTGTAGCGACTGCGTATTTTGTAGACGGGTTTAAGCATAGCAATCTGTGTCTCACAAACAGACGTGAGTGACCAACTATATTTGGGGGATTGTCGGCTATGATACAAGGAGAAACTCCCTTCTCTTTTCAAATAATAATAATAATAATAATAATCCTTGCATTTGATATAGCGCTTTTCACGTCGGGAGGACGTCCCAAAGCGCTTCACAGAACCTACTGCAAAGTGAATTGACTGTATATTTGTGGGCGAACGCGGCAGCCAATTGCGCACAGCAATGTCCCACAAACAGTCGTAGATTGAAAATGACCAATTAATTATTGTTTTTGGTTTTGGAGGGATTATTATTAGGCGTGTGGAGTAAGGAAACTTGCCCAAGGTTTCGCCCTGCCTGGAATTGAACTCAGGTCTCTCACTTGCAAAGCGAGTGCTCTAACCACTGAGCTACAGGACTCCACAAATGGTGCCGTGGGATCTTAAACGTCCACCTGAACAGGCAGAAGGGACCTTGGGTTTAATGCCTCAATCGAAGGATGGCACCTCTGACAATGCAGCACCTTCCCCAAAGTCAAGGCTAGATTGTGTGAGCTCAAAGTCGCGACATGGGGCTTGAACCCACGACCTTCTGACTTGGGGTCGAGAGTGCTACCGACTGTGCCAGGCTTACACCAATGAGTCAATGTAAAACACAGGGCAAAAAATGAACCAGGGTGGCTTTGAAGTTTCCGATAGTTACAGAAGGAGCTTGTTTCAAATGACATCATTGCATCTCACAACCCTTTGAACATTAAGCCTTTTTATATTTTCCTTTTACAGTTTTTTTAATACAAATATTTTTAAAAAATTGCTGGCTGGCCTTATTTCTTTTAACGTCCTGACATGTTTGAGGAGCCCACATTATTGGAAGCGGTGTTTGTATTTTTTATTCACTTTTAATTTATGAGGCTCATTAAAAGATGGTGAAAACCAGTGCAATTATCATTTATCTTAATATATAATTCACCAGGTCTTATTGTCGCGGTTAGGGACCTGGGGCAGGAGGCATGGGAATAAAGATGAGCTCAGAGGTAGGAGCCTTGAAGCCTCGCAGCTTAGCAAACAGCTGGCACAGCAAAAGCCCAAAGTTCTGACATCCGAACTGAGGAGCTTCACTGCTTCGCAAAGGCTCAGGAGGAACCCAGCAAGGAAGGCAGCCACGCTACTTAATGAAGCTTCAGGATGATATTAATGAGCAGTCTCCGTCAGGCCTCTCTCAGCTCATCCATAATTTATCCATCCCTTACTTATTCCTGATAGTTTACGCTCTTCCTCTGCTATGTCCATCTCTCCCTCCGTTTTCCCCAACACCATCCACTCCACCCCACACGTCCTCTCCCCTCGCCCTCCTCCCTGCTCTTACTGGGGCAAAGGCACTCACTCAAACAAACACGGGGTGAAGTGAGTTCCGAGAGATCTTGCTTTATCGCTTCTGGGTCACGGGACTATTGCTCCATTTGCTCGGCTGGTTCTGGCCTGCTTGTCTCTCGTTCCCCTCCACTCCACCATTGGTGGCTGTGCTTTCAGACACGACGCCCCGAAACTCTGGAACTCCCTGCCTCGATCCCTCTGCCTTGCCCTCCTGTCCTTGCCCTTCTTCAGATACGAGCTCCACCCTCTCCCCGGCTCAGGGTCAGACTCCGTCACTGTTAAGCCCTCCAAGACGTTACCCCGCGTGAGGGGTGCTGTATAGATGCAAGTTATTGTTGTTGAAAAGGGAACACATTTCCCCTTTTTTTTCCTCGATAATTGACTCTCGCCTTTATTATTTCCTTATAATTTTAGACGTGCTTCCAGCATCTCTCTCTCTCTGTTTCTCTCTGTCTCTTCGCTGCCCCCCCCCCCCCACCAAGTGTCCCAGGTTTGAAGTTTTCCCCTTTGTGAAGCCTGACAGGTGCCTAATTGAATGATGAATGTCCCTTTATTACTCTGTAATTGAACTGCCAGCTTTTGGATTGGTTTGGAGAATGTTCCTCTCCTCACTGAGCTCGGCGGGGCTTCTCAATGGAGATCAGCCAGGACCCACGCTCCATCTGTCTATTCAGATCTGATCTGTGTGCTCGCTTGGCGTTGGTGGGGAGATGGGGACGTGGGGGGGGTGGGGGTTGGTTGTTGAGATGGAATAGGAGGGGGAGGGGGAGAGAGGGACAGAGAGAGAGAAGTGACAAATCATAATAAATTATGCTAATACGCCCGGATCTTGACAATAGCAATTTTCGCCTCTTTCGGGTAAACGTTGACGGGTTCTTGCCGTCGTGGCAGCTCAACGCAACCGTCCAAGATGAAGATTAATGACCCTCACCTGAGTGACAGTGCAGGGGATTGGGGAGCGGGGAGGGTCATTTATCATCCCGTGACAGGTGCCATTCACCGCGCACCCATCCACCACCCTCCCCACCACCCCCCCTTCAATCCCGCCCCCATCCACCCCACCGTCCTCCTCCCCCCACTAAGTTGCCTCGCCTCCCCCTGTTCACGGTTCCATCCCTCGTCCCTCGGCTTGTTAAACAAGCGCTTCGATAAATAGCCCCGATATGAAATTAAAATAAAAACTCGCCCTTTGCTTTGCAGCAGACTCTGACAGCTGAGCAACACAGAATTGGCTTCCTCGTGTGCCGCTCTCGGAATAAAGCGAGTGAGAGCAAGAGCGCGGGGGTGCGGGGCTGGGTGGGGGAGAGAGAAAGAGAGAGCGAAGGTGGGGGTGGGGGGGGGTGGGAGTCCATCAGCCTTAAATTAGTGTTCGGAATGCATTTCCCAGCAGCTGCTGCGAGTTCGCAAAGCATCATCCATTATCATTTGCGAAAGAGAAGGAAGGGATGGAGAAGCGGGGGGGAAGGGAAAACAAATCCCTGCAACTTCTGTTGCATTATCGCAGCGCGTTAATGATCTCCTGGCCTTATGTCAGATGTGGATTTATTGTCAGAAATTATCAGGGCGAACACCTATTGCACTCATTGCCAGTCCTTCATGCCGGCCACACCATTGTGAATGTTTGAACCGTTCCCCCACCCCACTCTCCTTCCCCCAACCAACCCCTCCACCACTGATGAATATTGATTCCAAACCACAACAAAAAAGGCAAAGGCAAGAATGGCGAAACCTTAAGCAAGTTTCCTTATTCCACACGCCTCTGTTTACCCAGCGGGAAATAGGAATCCGGTTGTTAGTCAATTGGTGGATTACTTTCTAGGGGGCAATGGTTTCCGCCAGTCAGTTAGGAATAGCTTCAAGAAAACAAAATAATAATAATTTGGTCACTTAATCCACAACTGTTTGTGTGACACTGCTGTGCGCAATTGGCTCCCATCTTTCACTCACAAAGTATACAGTCAATTCACTTTACAATATACTCCATGAAGACCTTTGCGACGTCTCAATGCAATAAAGCATTATATCAAATGCAAGGATTGTTATCATCATTATTATGAAAAAGATAAACAACAAAGAGACTAATTTAAACACAGTTTGTGTGTCTGTGGAAAGAGCAATGACCGAATTCTCAATGTGGAAGGAGCTACGCAGTGTTCTTGGTGGTGGAGTGCTCTGGGATGCTATCCCACATGAAGGGTGCTATATAAATACAAGTTGTTGTTGTTGAGTGTTATGTGTTTTAGCTGGTTAAATTCCAGCAGTTATCCCCAACGCACACTCGGGTCCCACAAGGCTGGGTCTGCAGGGTGCGCCCTCTGTGGAGAGAGTGCGCATTCCCGTCCCAACACAAGGAAATTCAGGGTGTCAGCCTATCTCGGTCATTAGCTCTCTCACGGCTGAGTCACCAGCTTGTGGGTTCAAGCCCGCGTGCTGGATGGAGTTTGTAACTCACACCGTCTAGGCTGACAGCCCGTCTGCCTGTTCAGGTGGACTTTAAAGATCCCGTGACATTGTTCGAAGAGAAGGGAGTTTCTCCCAAGTGTCCTGGACAACAAACTTCCAGATAAAATTGATCATTCACTTCATGGCTATTTGTGGGACATTGTTGTGCGCAAATTGGCTGCTGCCATTTGTCTACAAATACACAGTTATTCCCTGTTTTACTAATTCCGGAGAGTATGAAGAGCAGCTTGACAAGAGCCAAGGCTTGGGGTCCCCAGAGTGTGCGTTAGGGTAACTGCTGGACGTTAATCAGTTAGAACATCATACCTTGCCATTGATGTCACTGTCTGGCAACCTTTCCCGCTGCTTATCCAGCTAGGACCACCCTACCTGTTAGGGCTTTGGCTAGCAGGGTTAACAGGAGCTGAGTGGGAAGAGTCCATGTTCCCAGTGACCGGTCTGCCTCTCCAAGACCTGTTGGTGAGCCAGGCTGGGATGGGTTCTCATTTTACAGACCAGCAAAAATGCCCTCTCCCTCCCAATCCGATTGAGTGTCGGCAAGCTATTTGACCACACACATCATTGAGCCGTCTCAAAGCGCTTCACGGGATACACTGTAAAGTGTAGCGATTGTATTTTGTGGGCGAAAATCAGCAGCCAATTTGCACACAGCAATGTCCCACTAACAGCCATGGCGTGAGTGACCAATTTTATTTGGGGGATTGTTGGCCAGGACACCAGGAGAGAGAAACTCCCTTCTCGATTAGTGCCAATGGGATCTTTAACATCCACCTGATCAGGCAGACCGCACCTTATAGCCCCAGTTGTAAGGGAAATTGATCAGGCACAGGAACCCTCCTAGGAACTTCTCATATAGAACAAGGCCCAAGAGCTGTCCTGACTGAAACCAGCTAACTCAACACAGACCATGCACTGTGAGGGCTGCTGCCTTTTTTTTGCCTAACTATGACTGACTCGGCATAAAGAATCCAACCTCACTCAAGGTGCTCCCTCGTTGCTCAAATATTCAGTGAGTGCTCGGAACGTTTTATCTAATTGCATCTCCAACTCTGTTGACAAGGATATTACGCGCCTGAACTTTGCAGTGACTTATGGTTTGGGTTTTGAGATATTAGGCGAGGACATCACTTAAGGTACCATTTCTTGTCTCTGATTTTCTTAATGCAAAATGAGTGTCATTCGGTAGCACTCCACCCCCTGAGTTAGAAGGTTATGGGTTCGAGCCCCACACTGGGCCAAGTCTAGGCTGACTTTCCTGTGCAATGCTGGGAGAGCACTGCATTGTTAACGGAGCCGTCTTTTGGTTGAGATGCTAAACTGAGCTCCCGTTTGTGCCTGTTCAGGTGGATGTTAAAGATCCTGAGGCACTATTCGAAAAGAGAAGCAAGTTTCTCCCAATGTCCCGACTGACAATCCCCCAAATCAAATTGGTCGCTCGCTCCATGACTGTTTGTGGGACATTTACTACTATAAATTTGAGAGACTTGGGAATTGCTCCTAAGATTTAACTACCATTGCCCACAAAATATACAGCCAATTCACTTTACAGTACATTCTCGAAGATGTCTCAAAGATACGATAAGGTGCCATATCAAATGTAAGGATTATTATATTATTATGCATTCACATTCTCCACAATACGAACACACTGACCGAGAGGGCTTTGCATTTGTGTCCACGGGGTGGGAATGTGTGTGTGGGGGTGGGGGGGGCGGTGCGGGGGTGATTTACTAATTGTTCGTCCCTTCAAAGTGTAACGGAACACGGCATTCCATAGATTGCTTTCCCATTCTTTCCTGGGAGCAGCGCAGTGGCTAAAGTGCTCGTTTCACTTGACTTCAGCTGAGGTGCAGTTACTCGCTGCATTCCCCCCACACATTCCTCGAGCCTCAAATACTTTTCAGAAGCTTTCAGATTCCTTTCAGAACCTTCTGCCCGTCCGGTGCAGTGTTTCCCACACAAACCTGCACATTTGGTAACTATTTTTAGTGGCTGACCTTCTCTTCTGGCCCTTACTGCAGGAACTTTTGAGACCTAACTACAACACATCGATGGAGTCCACGCAGTCAGCCTTTAAGCAACAATGTTTGAGTGCATCAGCCTGGCCCAGTCAGTAGCGCTCTCGCCTCTGAGTCAGAAGGCTGTGGGTTCAAGCCTCCATCTCAGGGCTTTAAGCTCATACAGTCCAGGCTGACATTGCAGTGCAGTGATGGAGGGAGCGTCACATTGTCGGAGGCACCGTACTTTGGGTGAGAATTCAAAGAGGATTCCCGTAGGGTAGTGGTTATTGCGCTCGCAAGTGAGAGGACGTGGGTTTGATTCCTGGATGGGGCGAAAACTTAGGCAAGTTTCCTTACTCCATATTGCCTCTGTTTACTTAGCAGTAAGTAGGAACCCAGGAAGCCAGTGGTCAGTCGATTGGTGGATCGCTTTCCGGAGGTAATAATCCCTCAAAAAAATGTTTACATTCAACCCACGGCTGTTTGTTGCACACTGTTTTGCGCAATTGCCTGACGCGCTTTGAGATGTCTTCACGACATGATAAGGCGCTATATAAAATGCAAGCATTATTATTATTAAAGCGAGGTCCTACCTGCCTGTTAAAGCTCCCATTTGAAAAGGGAGTTTCTTTCTTCCGGTGTCCTGGCCAACAATCGCCCCAAATAAAATTGACCACTCGTTTCACGGCTGTTTCTGCAAAATTGCTGTGCGCAAATTGGCTGCTGCATTTGTTTGCAAAAATACACATTCACTACATTCTGCACACTCAACCTCACTAAGCCAGTCAGGAACCTGGGTGTCTTGTTTGACTCTGAACTGTCCTTTCTCCCCCACGTCCGTGCCATGACCGGCACTGCCTACCACCACCTCCGCAACATTGCCAGACTCCGCCACTGCCTCACCCCTCAGGCTCCAGAAACCCTCACCCACGCATTCGTCACCTCAAGGCTCGATTACGGGAACTCCCTCCTCATCGGCCTTCCCAACTCTTCCCTTCCCAAGCTGCAGATCATCCAAAACTCTGCAGCTCGTGTACTTTCATGCACCAGACTCCGTGACCCCATCACTCCCACCCTCACCCGACTCCACTGGCTCCCCATCCCCAGAGGATCGAGTTTAAGATCCTCGTCCTCACTTTTAAGGGCATCCATGGCCTTGCCCCATCCTACCTCTCTGATCTGCTGACTCCCTAACAACCTGCCCGCTCCCTCCGTTCAGTGGGCTCCGCCCTGCTCCATGTCTCCTGCCCGACCCGCCCTACCATCGGTGGCTGGGCTTTCAGCCTCTCTGCCCCCATACTCTGGAACTCCATCCCACGGTCCCTTCGCCTCGCTTCCTCCCTTGTCTCCTTCAAGGCGGGTCTCAAGAACCTTCTCTTCGATCGTGCCTTTGGTCTCCCTCCCACCTCTCTGCTTTCCCTCACCCCTATACCACCCCTCCCCCATGCTCGGGCCCCGACACCTGACTCTTCAGTGCTTTGGGACGTCTTCCCGACGTGAAAGGAGCTCTGTAAGTGCAATTTTGTTGTTGTTGTCCTTGTTGTTATATTCCATGAAGCATCTTGAGACACTCTCACGTGTGAAAGGCGCTGTATCAAATGTAAAGATCGACAACTTGCGTCTGTAGAGTGTCTTTCACATTGGATAGTGCCTCAGAGCACTTCACAGACTTCGCAAGGGTATTTTTCTGTTAGTTGTACTGTTAGTTGACGCTTTGAAACGTAGAAATATCACATTCAATGCTACTGAATATCAAAACTGTGTATGGAATCTATTTATTTTTTAATAGCCTTGCCTATTTGCACTCCCACTCTTTGAAGACCTGTACTCCTCATGTCTCTGCTTCACCCCAACCGAATAGGTTCTCTTCCCGTATCCTTCCTCCCGAAATGTCCCACGTGGTAATTTGCAACATATCCGCATTCTTCACCAGTCCTTCTGCCAGGTCGCTAAGCTAAAGAGACGAGTCTTGCCTACACAGAGCATTTTTTTTGGTATAGTCCCTTCACTTTACACTGTGTGTGTTAGCCTATCACAGGAGTAGAATCTGGTCTCTGGGTCAGAAGGTTGTGAGTTCAAGCCCCACGTTGGGACTTGAACTCACATAGTCGAGAGCTAAGCTTGTACTCCAATGTGGTGCGAGGGGTGTGTTGCATTGCCAGAGGTGCCGTCCTTTGGATGAGATGTGAAATCAAGGTCCCGTCTGCTTGTTCAGGTGGACACTAAAGATCCCATGCCACTATTAGAAAAGAGAAGGGAGTTTCTCCTGGTGTCCTGGCCAACAATCCCCCAAATTAAAAATTGGTCACTCGCTCCATGGCTATTTGTAGGACATTTTTGATCACAACTGGCTGCTGCGTTTCACCCACAAAATGCTCAGTCATCTACTTCACAGTATAACCTGTGAAGTGCTTTGAGACGTCTTGATTATGTGATAAGGCGCTATATCAAATGCAAGGATTATTATTATTATCTTATCCGTTCAGGTGAGAGGTTTATAGAGCTTGTGGCACTAATCAAAAAGAGAAGGGAGTTTCTGCCCGTGTCCCAGCCACCAAATCCTTCCCCCAGATAAAATTGGTTCATTCACTTCATTGCTGAACATAAATTAGCTGCTGGGTTTGCCTATATAACTCGTAGTCACTACATTTTACAGTAAAATCCTGTGAAACGTGGTAAATTTTATGTAAATTTGAGGGATGTCCCACAAACAGCCAATGGGAAGAATGGTCAGTTTTATCCTTCCCTCCTCCCTTCTCTTTTCGAATAGTGCTGCGGGATCTTTAACATCCGCCTGAACAAGGCAGACCCTTAGTTTCACATCTCATTGGAAGGATGGCACCTCCGACAATGCAGCCCAACCCCCAGCACAGCAATGGAGCGTCGGGTTAGACTGTGTGAATTCAAAGTCTGTGACTCGGGGCTTGACCCGTGGAGTCCTGTAGCTCAGTGGTTAGAGCACTCGCTTTGCAAGTGAGAGACCTGAGTTCAATTCCAGTCAGAGGGCGAAACCTTGGGCAAGTTTCCTTACTCCACACAGAGCCTAATAATAATCCCTCCAAAAAAACAAAAACAATAATTAAAAATTGGTGATTTTCAATCTACGACTGTTTGTGGGACATTGCTGTGCGCAATTGGCTGCCGCGTTCGCCCACAAATATACAGTCAATTCACTTTACAGTGTGTTCTGTGAAGCTCTTTGGGACGTCCTCCCGACGTGAAAAGCGCTATATCAAATGCAAAGATTATTATTATTGAACCCACAACTATCTAAATCGGAGGCGAGAATGCTACAGTGTGTTCCACTTTATGGAGTTGTCGCCTAACTAGCACACAGCCATCCAACCCAGTACACGAGTCACTAACATGAGCAGAAGATGTGCTTTCCCAGAGGACATCGTGAGACACTCAAAATAACTCAGCCCTGACCCGATTTCAACCGCGATGGCACTCGTAAAGAGGCATTTCATTGTTTAATGCCTTTGAGATATATAAAAAAACCTCATTTTCATTACGCATGAATTATTGAACTGGGGTGAGAGAAAAAGGCAATGGCAGGAGTAGGGGAAGTATTTCAGATGAGTTTGGGAAAAATTCCCACAAAGGATATCTTACCGCACGGGTTTTGCGAGTGAATGAACGAGTGAGCGATAGGGTTGGGACGGACGGGAGGCTCTTTTTAAACCATCTCTGCTCACAAGGCGCGAGGCTAGCGAAGGAGCAAACCTACGGATGCGGAGAAGATTCCAGTGAGACTGGTTTTGTCGCTTTAGCTCATTCGGAGAGACGTGTGCTCAAGCTTTGTTCTATTTCATCCACCCCCCACCCCTCCCCACATACACACACACACACTGTCCCATCCTTAGTCTTATGCTTGTCTGTAAACAGCAGTCAGGCCTGTGACCTTACAGCCCAGTAGGGGGTACCCAAGACTAAGCAGTTGAGCCCAGCCAAGTGAACAAGCTCTCATCATCACGGATGCAGTCCGGAACTTTCTCCAAAACAATGGAGGTGCGTATGAAACCGAACCACGTCGCTCAAAATGATGTGGCAAAGGTCACATTTTTTTTGCCTACAAAAAAAGTGCGTGATCGCTATAGCTCAACGCAAGATGCTGCGAAATGCTTTCCGACCCACCTCCCGATGTGAAAGGCGCTGTGTTTCTTTATTGAAAATAAAATGGGTCAGCCCGGGTGTCTGACAGACACACAGAAATCCATCACCGTGCGTGCTTAAGAGTGACCAAACCAATATTGAGATTTCCACCTGTATTCCACCTACAACAATAATAATAATCCTTTGTGTTTGCTATAGGATCTTGTCACGCAGTTGAGACGTCTCAAAGCACTTCACAAACACATTGTAAAGTGAATTGACTGTATATTTTGTGGTCGAAAAGCGACAGCCAGTTGCACACAGCAGTGTCCCACAAAGAGTCGTGGATTGAGTGACCAGCAAACAAATACAAATATTGGAGTGTACAAAAGTCCTTGAATATAAATTACATCCCAAATCTAAGACACAGGGAGGTTATATTTTGAGGGGGGTAGGGAGAGGTTTCAAGATGCACCTTTTTTAATTCAAAGGCATCAAGTGCTTACCGCACACACAAAAAAATTGTTCAAACTGGGTTTATAAGTTTTTTGTCTAATTCTCGGTCCTCTGTGGGGCTTGAACCCACAAACTTCACGACTTAGAGCCGGGCTAACACCTAAATTTACACTGTAACTGCAACGTAGAATGCTGGCGCTCAGGGTGTTTGGTGTGTTGATAATAATCCTTGCTTTTGATATAGCGCCTTATGGCCTCCCGAAGTGTTTCACAGAACATATTGTAGAGTGGATTGACTGTGAAATGCGGCAGCCACTTGCATGTGTCCCACAAACAGTCGGGGATTGAGTGACCAATTTTTTTTGGGGGGGAGGGATTATTACCCCTGGAAAACGATCTGCCAATCGACTAACAACCAGCTTCCGACGTACTGCTAGGTAAATAGTCGAATCCAGATCCTCTCGCTTGCGAAGTGAGTGCACTAAACCACTACTCTACGGGTCTCCATGGTTGTGTTGTTCGCTTCTCCCCAGTGTCCTCATCTCCACCACCCTCCCCCCACACACACATACACACATACGTCCTCCGTGAACGTTTCCAAATGTAACGCTAGCTTGGGTTTATTTTCATTGACAAGCTGTTTACAAACACGGCGGAGGGGCTAACAGCCTGGAGCGCAGAGCTGCAATCTTGGTTTGAGCTGGACTGGAGCCAGCGAGCGCTATGTGTAATGTTATGTGTTCACAGCGAGACCTTGCAAATACAATATCCCGCTGTGTTCAAAAAACATTCGTGTTTTAACTTACATGAAATCCATCCAGCCCACCGCGAACACCAGCACGTTTGACGAATTAACTTTCTTATTAACCCTCCCACTGCCAGACCCCTTTTACAAATTGTTTTCCAGTACACACGTGCTCAGCAGTAAGTAAGTAACATGGGGCGGGGGCGGAGCAATGGAGGTGGCAGGTGATGGGTGACAAGGATAACAGAGGAAATGATGATTAAAATTGTACTGAACACATTTCAGCGGTTAGCCTCTGAGTCAGAAGGTTGTGGATTCCAACAACAACAGCAATTTGCATTTATTTAGCGCCCTTCACGTGGGGAGCGACGCAGAATGCTTTGTCTGAGGTTTCTAGCTGCCAACCTTAGGACTTTGAGCTCACACAGTCCAGGCTGACAGTCCAATGCAGTGTTGGGGGGTGAGGGGTGTTGCATTGTCGGAAGTGCTGTCCTTAGGATGAGAGGTTAAACCGAGGCCAGTCTGCCTGTTCAGGTGGACGTTAAAGTTCTTATGGCGCTATTCAAAAAGAGAAGGGAGTTTCTCCATGTGTCCTGGCCAACAATCCACCAGATAAAATCGGTTATCTGCACTAAATTGTAATTTTTCTTTGTATCTTCCTTTCCCCTCCCCGCCCTCACCTTTCTCTCTACACACGATACAGTGTAATTCCCTCACTTGAAATACAACGACATCAAAATTACATTTATATTGAGCCTTTCACATCGGAAGGATATCCCGAGGCGTTGGACAGTTAATGGTTTGCCCTCGAGCTGGGGGGATCGGAATTAAGAGGGCTGGCGGGTAGAGGGGATGGGAGTGGGAGTATGGCCGAACGCACGGTCAAAGGAGGGTCCTCGCACTTGCGAGGCGAGTGCGCTAACCGCTACCCTGCAGGACAAAGCAGGAGCGCATCGGGTTCAACATCTCGAGCAGGCCTGACGTTCACACAGGACATTCGGCATCGATGAGAGCCGTCAAAATAACGGATGTAGCTCAAAGGTCACTGAAGAAATATGCGAAAGACCGCAGAGAGCGAGCACCAGTGTGATAGTATAACCAAATGCTGGAGTGCAGCACCGCCACACACTAACCCCCACCCCACCCACCCCCCCACCCAAACCCCATCCCCGCTCCAAATGAGTTCAGGGGTCAGGGCTGGAGGAGGGATTGATGCCAATATTTCAGAGCACTGTGGTTCACTGCCTGTCAGAGGATGATAACTGCAATACTCACACAACTCAGGCTAAAAGCAATATCCTTAATTACAACGCTGACCTCACGGCACCCCCACCCCGACGAGAACAGATAGCTCTGCCCCCTCCCCCCCCCCTCCCCCCTTTAATGGAGTCGTAATCACCTCGCATTAACCCTTCGCAGGCTGGGAGCTTATAATGGCAATCGTCCTCGCGTCTGATATCATTTGTGCGTCAGCCTGGCTGAGTCGCTAACGCTCTCGCCTCCGAGTAAGAAGGTTGTGGGTTCAAGCCCCTGGTCGGGTCTTGGAATCGAACGGTCTAACGCAGTGCTGGGGGTTGGGGGTTGCGTTGTCGCAGGCGCCGTCTTTCGGCTGAGGTGTCAAACTGAGGTCCCGTCCGCCTGATCAGGTTAAGGATCCCGTGGCTCTGTTCGAAAAGAGTAGGGAGTTTCTCTCTCCCGGTGTCCTGGCCAACAATCCCCCCAAATAAAATTGATCACTCGTTTTATGGCTGCTTGTGGGACATTGCTGCTCGCAATTCTTGGTGGTGGAGAGGGGTGGGGGGAACAGGGGTGGGGGATTAGGGAGCGGTGGTGGTGGGGTGGGGGGGGGGACAGCAATGGTGGGGGGAGCTTTAATCTTTCATCCCTCATGCGGGGTAGCATCCCAGAGCGCTTCCAAGATAGGGGTGGGGGGGGTGGGGGGTGGTCCTCGGCTTAACTTCTCATCGGAAGGTCGTCACCTCCAATGATGCAGCGCCCCCCCCCCAAACCCCACCTCCCACCCCCCCCCCTCCCCCAGCACCGTGTCAGAGTATCAGCCGAGACTGTAAGTTCAAAGTCCCTGTGTCCCCAGGTCAGGTCGGCCACAGCTTCATTTGATTTGGTACAACTGTTGTGATTTGTCCTGGAGAGCTGACATGTCACTGGAGGGTTGGCAAGGGTAACCTTTCGCCCCTTCTGGCCGGCTTCTATACACATAATATCTGTTTCAAGTAGGTAAAATTGCCATATAATCATTTATGTTTACTGGGTCAGGCTCCAGTTTAGTAATCCAAACCAGGAGGAAATAAAAGGGCAAGTTTGTGTGCTCCAGACCAGAAATGGCAAGAGAAATGCGTCTACTCATTTGAGGGTCAAAACAAAAAAATAGAGAGAGAGGGAAAGAAAGAGGAAACAGAGAGAGAGAGAGAGAGGAAAAGAGCGGATAGTGTTCATGGCAGCATTGGTTTGTTCATTGTCCATTAACGCTATTAACGCACAGCTTTTTCTTGAAAGCTGCAAAACCGAAAGTCAGTGTGTGCGAGGACAAATAGAGACTGTGGGGTGAATAAAAACAATTCTCATTTTGTTTCCGAGCATCGCCAACAAATCTTCAGAATACAGTGCAGATTCCTGTCTTCCTGTCACTCCCTTTCTCCCACTTCCCCCCACCCACTCCAATCTTAAAGTTATCCTTGTTTTTTTTAGAAAATTGCCTCCACACAGACACACAGCCCCCACCCGGTGGATCCCCCCGCCCACCACCGCACACACAGCCCCCGCAACCCTACCCCCACCCTCAAACAGACAGACTTTTTTTAAAAAATCTTCTGAACTGAACATTTGCAAGATTTCACTTTCTCTCCCTCTCTCTCTCACACTCTCTCTCTCTCTCTCGCTCACGCAACAACTGAGAGAAGAGACAGACTGGCGTATCCGAAAGTACTGGATACATTTTTTCATAACTATTTATAATGGGTTAATGTTTTTCCTTCGAAGAAGATATCATCTTTCTATTCGAGGGAAGTCGCGTTGTGCTTTCATATACAAATCGCTTCCCGGTCTAGCACCTCCCTACCTCTCTCTGACCTCTCGTACCCCCCACTCCCCTGCCCGTCCCCTTCGCTCGGCTGGTACAGGCCTGCCGTGTGATGCCCACACCCCCCATCCCTCCGGCGTTCACTACGCCCTTAACCCCTAACTTCTTGAACTCTCTGCCTCCATTGCTCCATCTCGTCAGCTCTTCATCTTCAAATCTCACCTGAAGACCTACCTCTCCGACTGCACCTGTGGTCACCTCCCCCTTCTCTCTTGCCCAGCACTGTTAAGCGCTCCGAGAATTGATCCCGCATGCAGGGCAAGTTGTCGTTGTTATTTGTACTGTTTGGCCACTGTGGCGGAGAGGCAGAGACGCTTATCACTGATGCTCTGACGAGAAGAGATTGAAGTACAAAAAAAATCCTCATTATTATCACCGTACGATAGTTTGGAGCTCGTCTGTGGTGAGAATAGGGGTAGGAGGGTTAAGCAAGGGTTTCCTCGGAGGTGAGCTAACAGGTGTTAGGAGGTCAGGAGGATGTCCCAAGTTTTGAGATGGGCCTTGAAGGAGGCAAGGGAGGGGCCGAGGTGAAGGGACTGTGGGATGGAGTTCTAAAGGGTGGGGGGGAGCAGAGAGGCTGAAGGCCTGATCACCGATGGTGGGGCGGGAGGGCATGGGGACATGGAGCAGGCTGAAGCCCGCTGAGCAGAGGGAATGGGCAGATCTGTGCAAACCGCACAGTATAATAATATAGCAAGCATATCATTATGTAAGCATGTAATCAGATTATTATTATTATAATTAATAACACTCTTAATCATTATATCACTCACTCGTTTAACGCAACACTCACAATATTAATAATAATCGTTGCATTTGATGTAGCGCCTTCCACACCGGGAGGACGCCCAAAAGCGCTTCATATGATATACTGTAAAGTGTCACGTGTTTCTCACACACCTCAGCGCTGTTGGCATGTCAGAGACTTTTTCAGGGCGACTGCTATTCTGACAGGGAGCCTTGCTCTGCCACAGCACTCCTGACCCAGATAGCCTTTGGCTGTGAAATTCAATACACAGTTCCACAGCCAAATCATGGCATTTTCCTGTGTGTACGTTAGAGTCCTGTAATGAAGCTCCATTACAAAAGAGTGCCGGCATAATTGCCTTTGGTGGTAATTACCTAATGGTTTAGTTGAGTCTTGTACATTGCAGGGTCCTGTCACCAGTGTTTTTTATTAACCCCACCCCCTCCACCCACCCCCCACTCCCCCAACCCTCACCCACCTTGCTGGTCTTTCTGATATTTTTCTGACACGCGCTGCGTTTAAATAATAATAATAAATATTTGCAAGAATTATTATTGTTTGAATGGAAGAATTATTATTATTATTTGATATAGTATCTTAACACGTCATTGAGACGTCTCAAAGGGCTTCACTTTATACACTATAAAGTGACTGTATATTTTGTGGGCTTAAATATATAATAATATACTAAGAATATAATAATATTAATCAGTTGTGTCTGCATTCATTTAATACAACACTCAAAAAACTTGCTTTATTCAATTCTTTTTAACAAATCCAGAACATGCACCAGATCTGTGCAAACTACACAATATAATAAAATAGTGAGAATAAAATAATATTAGTAATAAAATGATAAATATAATATAATAATAATCATAATCCTTGCATTTGATATAGCGCCCTTCACACCTGGAGGACATTCCAAAGCACTTCACAGGATTTTGCTGTAAAGTGTAGCGACTGTGTATTTTGTCGGCAAACTTAACAGTTTGCGCACAGCAGTGTTCCCACAAAACAGCCACAGAGTGAGTGACCAATTTTATCTAGAGAGTTTGTTGGCCAGGACACCAAGGGAAACGTTTTTCGAATAGCGCCACGGGATCCTTAACATCCACCTGAACAGGCAGACGGGACCTGGATTTAACAAAATAAAAGGATGGCACCTCTGACAAAGCAGCACATCCCCAGCACTAGACATTGCACGTTGAAAATTTCAACGGAGTGTCAGCCTGACTGAGCCAGTCAGACACTCAAAGGATACCAGAGTGTGCAAGGTTTCACTCCCGTGTACATTACCCCTTCGAACAGAGGAAAAGGAAGAAATTTAGGGCGGGCTGGAGAGGATTATGATAGGTTTACCACCCTCGCTGTGGAGTTTTATTGTAGCTGACGGAGCGGCTGGATGTGTTTTGCTCTGACGGCAATAAGAGGTAACAATAGATCTTTGTTTCTTGTTGTGTCAGGCCTGGCGCAGTGGTAGAGCTCTCACTTCTGAGTCAGAAGGTTGTGGGTTCAAGCCCCACATCGTCACTTGGAATCACATTAGTCTAAGATGACGTTCCTATTCAATGCTGTGGGGGAAGAGTTTAGAAAACCTTAAGCTTCAACAATGCAGGACACACCACCCCAGCATCGCGCTTGTCCTTCGGATGAAACGTTAACCTGAGGTCCCATCTACCTGTACAGGTGGACGTTAAAGATCCCATGCGCTACTAGAAAAGCGAAGGGAGTTTCTCCCTCTTGGCGTCCTGGCCAACAATCCCCTCAAATAACATCAGTCACTCACTCCATTGCTGTTTGCAGGGCACTGCTGTGCGCAACTGCTTGACGCAGTTCACCCACAAAATACACAGTCACTGTAGTTTACAGTATATCCTGTGACATGCTCTGAGGTATCTTAACGACGTGGTATGTCGCTATATTATATGCATGGATTATTATTATTATTACTTTTATTAGTAGATCAGGGTGATAAAGTACTCCAAGCTCTGCACTAAGTAGAGGGGCATCTGTTGTGTGGGCTAGGGTTGGGGCTTGGCTCTGGTCTTCCAGCCAGTGTGCGGCTCAGGTATGTGTTAAACCAGCTCTTGCTTAAGCCTCTCGGTCACGCTAGCTGCAGACTCTTTAACCGAATAGTCCTGAGAGATTGCTAGCCTTTGACCAGGAGACACTCCGGAGAGGAATTTATAACACTCCTTGCCATTGTTCAGCATGTCATGCATGACTTTGCTGTAGTTTGTTTTTAATCAGTTAGAAGAGAAGCAGTCAGCAAGCAGTTAGAATCCAAAGGTGGGGAAGGAGAAGGGGGTCCGAGAGAGGCCGAGGAAAGGGGGCGGTGGGTGAGGGGGCGGGGGGGGGAGGAGAGGCTGCAATGAATCTGACGCTGACTTCACACTCCACGTCAGGACTTTGAACTCACGCAGTCTAGGCTGATGCTCCAGTGCAGTGCTGGGGGGCGTTTAGAGAACTCTAAGCTCCAACAATGCAGGACACACCACCTCAGCATCACACAGGATTGTCAGTCTAGACTGTGAGCTCAGAGTTCCCGATGTGGGGCTTGAACTCAACAACCTTCTGATTCAGAGGCCAGAAAGAGAGCCCTGCCCCACCGAGCTGAACTGATGCTAAATATGGAGTGGAGTCCCGTAGAGTATGGTTAGGGCTTTCGCATCGCAAGCGAGAGGACACGGGATTGTTTCCCGGGCAGGGCGAAACCTTAAGCTAGTCTCCTCACTCCACACGTCTCTGTTAACCTAACAGTAAGTAGGAACCCGGTTGTTAAGACGATTGGCAGATCACTTTCTGGGGGTAAATATCCCTCCGGCCAAAAGAAATGTGGTCACGCAATCCACGACTGTTTGTGGGATGTGGCCATACACAAATTGGCTGCCACATTTCTCCCACAAAATACAGAGTCACTCCACTTTACAGTAATAATAATAATAATAATAATAATCCTTGCATTTGATATAGCGCTTTTCACGTCGGGAGGACGTCCCAAAGCGCTTCACAGAACACATTGTAAAGTGAATTGACTGTATATTTGTGGGCGAACGCGGCAACCAATTGCGCACAGCAATTTCCCACAAACAGTCGTAGATTGAAAATGACCAATTTATTATTGTTTTGGGTTTTGGAGGGATTATTATTAGGCTCTGTGTGGAGTAAGGAAACTTGCCCAAGGTTTCGCCCTCTGCCTGGAATTGAACTCAGGTCTCTCGCTTGCAAAGCGAGTGCTCTAACCACTGAGCTACAGGACTCCACATACAGCCGGTCACACACACACACACAGCCGGTCACACACACACAATATATCCTGTGAAGCGCTTTGAGACATCTCAACAACGTGATATCAAATGCAAGGATTATTATTATCATCATCTAGACCTGGACACCCAAAATACAAAAGCAACAACAACAACAACAACAACAACTTGGATTTAATCTTTCACACAGGATAACATCAGTGTGAGCTTCCTAACAGTGGCAGAGTCATAAGCCGAGCTGGGAGGAAAAGGTGACCATAAGTGGGGTCAAAGAGGTAGGTTTTAAGGTGGGTTTTGAAGATAGATAAAGAGGGGACGAGGTGGAAAGTAGAGGCTGGGAGTTCTGGAGGTTAAATGTATATTGAGTGAAGGCACTGCCACTGATGACAGTGTGGATGAGACAGGGGATGTGCAGGAGGCCTGTGATAGCTGAGTGAGAGGATGGTGGAGTGATGTAGGAGGAAAGCAATCACTAACATCCCTCCCAATGCCACGTTTAATGTTTGTGGAGAAGGAGAGAAAGAAAGAGAGTCAGAAAAAGAAAATAGAGGAACGAGAGGAGAAAGAGAAGGATAGAGGGAAAGAAAGAGAGAGAGAGTGATAGAAAGAGAGAGGAGAGAGAGAGAGAGAGAGGGAGAGAGAGAGAGAGAGAGTGAGAGAAAAAGAGAAAGCAATAAAGAGAGAGAAAAAGAGAGAGAGAAAGATGGAGAGAAAAAGAAACAGGGGAAGGGAGAGAGGGAGAGAAAGAAACAAAAAGAGAGAGAGAGAGAAAAGGAGAAAGAGAGAAAGAGAAAAGGAGAAAGAGAGAGATAAAGTACGGTGTAAAATCTAATCCAATGTTGCGGTTCTGTTGTGGCAAAGAAGCTATTCAATCTTTGCTCGTCTGGGTTACGAAGTTCAGAAGCTCTCAATTGAATTCCTATCTCATAACTCAGGGGCTGCCAGCTATTATCCAATAAAAATTTATCAACGCTCATTTTAATGTGCGATTCAATAAACTCAAAGTGACTTTTTTAATTTTTTTAAAAGAAGAAACTCTTCCGAGAACATTGACTTGTCTTTGGCCATGTTAAAAGTGCATTGGGGATAGTGGGATTTCCCCACTGATGCTGTCATTATTATTAACATTATATTATTATTATTTTATTACAGTTTAAATTACTCTGTAGAGGTAATTTCTAAGTGGTTTTCAATGATGATCAGCCAGACCAACAACGCTGCCACGTTACATATGAATGGATGTTACTTTTCTTAATATATTTGACCTTCCTAACATAGCTACTTTTCGCAGGAGGTTGATATTTTGTTCACCAGGTATGTTGTCAAGCCATTTCTGAATAGTCTTATTCGCAGTCTCAGTTGTACCGATGACTAGGTTTGATTTACATTGTCACATAAGTCCTTATTCAATTTGCGGATCTATATATTTCCTGGTCTTTTCCAGTTCCTTATTGTTCGCATTGTAATAACTTGGGATAGCCACATCAATATTATTATAATTATTATCATTTTTATTATGGTTTATAATGATCACAGGAGGAAACAAGCAGATAGGGTGCATTAAGCTGCAGGAATCTCTTGCAATAATGGAAGTGGGGGCGGGGGAGACTCACGAGGATGGAATTTGAGTGGAGAGCTTGGCTTTTCCCCATGCGGCTTTGCTTTTCCTGTGTACAACTCCTCGTCATCTCCTCTGGGTCATGTCTGTGGGTAAACGCCACCCTGATTTGCTAGTGAGGTTGCAAAATGTAAACCCAGGACTCAAAATCCCCTCCAGTGTCCGCCTGGCTCAGTGAGCAGCAGTCTTACTTTTGAGTTAGAAGGTTCAAGCCCCTGCGCTAGGACTTCAACTCACATTCTAGGCTGACTCACCAGTGCAGTGCAGAGGTGCCGTGAGACTAAGGTTTGCCTGTTCAGATGGATGCAAAGATCAACGTGGTGTTGACCAAAAAGAGAAGGGAGCTTCTCCCGGTTGTCCTGGACACACCAATCCCCCAGATAAAAATTGGTCATTCACTTCATGGCTATTTGTGGGGCTGTTGCTGCGTGCAAATCGGCTGCTGCATTCGCCCAAAAAATACACAGTCAGAGTGACTTTACAGTATATCCTGCGGAGCGCTTTGAGACGTCCTCCCGACGTGAAAGACTGTGTCAAATGCAAGGATTATTGTTATTTCATTAAGTCTGGCAGTCTGTGGGATTTCCTTGCTCCCTCACACTCACTCACACTCTCACACACACATATACACAAAAGCCCCTCTCTCCCACCCCCAGCATCCCAGTCACAAGCCACCACTAATGAAAACCAACTGCCTAACAGATTGTGCGGTGTGCCAAGTCTCATGGCAAATGCACCTTTTGAACTGCTGTATCCACTGGGGAGGGTATTCGACCTGTGCTCCTAAACTGTGTGTTAGCGAGCGAGTGCAGAACTCTACCAATCGGAGCTGACATATCTGACTATCTGTAATTCACTGAGTCTCCCCGTTAAGTACATAACCTTGACAAGTGCATTAATTATCACCGCAGATAAGTCCTTCACAAGCCAGGAGCGCCACACTCGCCTTTCGGAGGCAAAGGCGGACGACAAGGCAGCCTCTCCATCTCGGCCCCACATTTACTGTAAAGTGTAGTGACTGTAGTTTGCAGGTAAAGAAAAGGCAGGTTCTCCCCGCTTGTAGCGGGGGTGGGGTGCGTGCTGCACTGTATTGTTGGAGATGTTATACTTCGGATGAGACGTTAAACCGAGATCTCCACTGTGCTGTGTTCAGGTGAATGTTAAATAATCCCATGGCACTATTGGAGAGGAGGAGGGACTTTCTCTCTCCCGCTGTCGTGGCCAACAATCCCCCCTCGATAAAATTGATCGCTAACATCATGGCTGTTTGCGGGAACATTGCTGTGCGCGAATTAGCTGCCGCATTCAGCCTACAAAATAGACAATTTACGGTAAATCCTACAAAGAGTTTTGAGACATCCTCTCAAAGTGAAATCGGCTGCTGAGTTCACCCACAAAATGACCGGTCACTACGCTTTGTAGGGTATCCTGCAAAGCGCTTTGAGACGTGCTCTTGACATGGACGTCGCTGTCTCAAATACCAGGCTGGTTGTTATTATAAATGGAAGATCGCTGGTCGCCCTGTTTAATTCTCGTCCCCTGTTAGATGGAAAAACCACCAAAAGGGAATATTGACAACAATGGAGCTGAGGGTTGTTAATTGTGATGACAGTGATGTTCATCTTTCCTCGCTCCCCTCCCTGCCTCTACTCCCAGTCCCTCGGTATTAATTGGCCCCCTTAGTAAACGCGCAGTCAATCACAAGCTTCTGCTTGTCTGTCTTTAATAATAATCCTTGCTTTTGATACAGCGCTTCTGACGTCGGGAGGACGTCTCGAAGCTCTTTATACGAATTACTGTCAATTGTGTGTTTTGCAGGCGAACGTGGCAGCTAATTTGCACACTATACCGTCCGTGGAGGGAGTGACCGATTTTATCCGGGGAATTGTTGGCCAGGACACGGGGAGAGAGAAACTCCTTTCTCTTTTTGAACACTGCCGTGAGACCTTTAACATCCACCTGAACAGGCAGACACGACTCAAGGCAGACGGACAATTGACACTACTCTGCACAGAAAAAATCCTGTGAAGCACTTTGAAACGTTTAGGTGACGTGATAAAGCGCGATACGAAATGCAAGGATTATCATCAAAAGTACATTTTAACAGTAAAAAAAACAAAGAAGATGGAAATGGGTGAATCTAGACCTACAAATTATTTTTGAGAAAGACTCATAAGCCGGGTGGGGGAGAAGGGGGTGTATTGCAGTCTAATTTCAACCCTAGAGTAGCTGTAATTTCTCAACGATTTTGTCCCCACCCCTACCTAACCCTGTTGAGAAAGAAAAAGGATTTAAGATTTTGTCTCGCAAATAGAACGATTTGGCTCCTTCAGGATTCCTTGTTAAGATAACGTTGAAAGGGTCGTTCAAATAAAAATAAAAGGAGAAATTAATCATGGATTTATTAATGATATCATTCCCTTTAATTGCTATACCTGCCGGCGCTTTTTTTTAAAGGCCAGCATAAATTTAGCGGCAAATTGTGACAAATGTTGAATTTACTTTCTGTCTCCCCTTCCCTCACACACACTGTCTCATACACACACACACACACACACTGTCTTACACACACAAACACACACAAAAAGGTAGCTCAGAGCTCTGCATACTGTCTTTTTACTTAATAAATGTTATAGTCACTGCTTTCTCTGGCTAATAAAACTTAGTTTACATTATTGCCCTTGCCTGCAATGATTTGCCTTGCGGAGCTCACTTAGTGCCCATTAAGAATGCGTGCACAGCATTACACTCGTTTGCAGTAAACCTTAAATAATTCATTTCTGCGCTACAGCTTTCAGACACTGTTTTTACAAATGCTGTAATGAGACAAGCTGTAAAATGGTTTTACATGAGGAATGGGGTCTGGGGATGGAAAGGGAAGAATGTTCCTTCTCAGTCCTCCCTCCCCTCCATCTCTCCCTCCTTTGCTTGCTCGCTCCCTCTCTCCCTTTCTCCCTCTCTCTCAGCCATTGAGTGGCATTCAGCGAGAGGAAAATATTATAATCAGAATAATCCTTGCGTTTGGTTCAGCTCCTTTCACGTCGTTAAGACATCTCAAAGAGCTTCGGAGAATTATACCGTAAAGTGTAGTGACTGTTTTTGTGAGCAAAATTGCACACAACAAAGCGCCACAAAAGGCAACAAGTAAGTGACTGATTTTATCTGGGGGATTGTTGGACAGGACAGCAAGAGAATCTCCCTTCTCTTTTTGAATAGCGCCACAGGATCTTTAATGTCCATCAGAACAGGACTAGATATTTCATCCGAAGTACGGCACCTCTGACAATGCAGTTTCCCCCAGCTACCTTTCTTTGTCTACAAACTAGTCACTACACTTTACAGTAAATCCTGTGAAGCACTTTGAGACATCCTCCCCGTGTGAAATGTGCTGCATCAAATCCAAGGATTATTATAGTATTCTCTTGTATTTTGTGTGTTAGATTGGACAATCATTTTTGTCCACGTGTCCATAATTTGGTGTTTTGTGTGTGTGTCTATGTGTATTTGTATGTGTGTGTATGCAGTTTGTGTATATTTGATGTGTGTGGTCATGGGGTGAGTTCATTTGTATGTGGGAGTGTGTTGTGTATATGTTGTGTGTGTGCGTGATTGTTGTGTGTGCATTTGTATGTCTATGTGTGGGTGCGTTTGTGTCTGCACGAGTGTGTGCTGTGCGTGTGTGTGGGTGATATGTGTATGGTGCGTGCAGTGTATGTGGTGTGTGTATGTGTGTGTGTACACTAGAGCAACCTGCCTTGCAGTGAAGTTAATGTGTATAAAACATAAAAGAGCTTCATCTGTGCAAGTCAGACTCCTTTTCTCTTTGGGACGTGGGCGGGGGGGGGGGGGATGGGGTGGGGGGGAGAGAAAGCAAATTCTAGCGGGCAAGATAAGGAGTAAATTGGGCATCTATCACTTCCTTCAGTGAGTGTCTGAATCACACAAAAATACTCTTTGGTCGTGATTTACGACCTACTTTGGATCAAACTCTTATCAGTTTCACGCAAGGCGTTTTCTGATGCTTGCCGGTCCCAGTGACAATGGACAAGCAAAGCCATTATGCTCTGAGATTTCTCCCATACATTTCAGGCACCTGAGATTACATCTGGGTTATTGATTTATTGCTGCGTCTAACCAAAGGGACCAGTCGCAGTCTCTGTTCAAGAGATACTGTGTGTGTGTGTGTGTGTGTGTTTGTGTGTATGTGTATGTGTGTGTGTGTGTGTGTGGGTGGAGTTTTTTTTGTAAAAAGGGCTATTCGAAAAGAGAAGGAAGCTTCTCTCTCCCGGTGTCCTGGCCAACAATCCTCCCAAATAAAATCGGTCGGTCGCTCATTTCATGGCTGTTTGTGGGATGTCACCGTGTGCGAATTGTCTGCCCCGTTCGCCCACAAAACATCACTTTACAGAAAATCCTGCGAAGCGATTTGGGACGTCCTCCTGACGTGAAAGGAGCTGTCTAAAATGGAAGGATTCTTCTTTTTATTATTATTGCCTTATGCCTCTCACCTCTGGATCTACCTTCCACCCCCTGCTTTCTCTATCTTTACATACCAATTAAGACCTACCTCTTCAGCTGTGCCTACAGTCACCCCCCACCCTTCTCCCTTGTTGGCGTCCAACCCCACCACTGTGCAGCGCTCTGAGGTGCTATCCTGGGTGAAGGCCGCTGTTATTGATGTAGTTGACTGTGTTGTGGTAGATTCCTCATCTATGTCCTAGGCATCTCTCCGTGTCTTTTACACCAGATGTTCATTCCCCCACACCACAACGCTTAAACTTACAATGAAGCAATTCATCCCATTCCATTATCGAGCAATTGGGAAGCAAGCCCTGATCGACCTTTTCCATTTTCCCTTGAAAATATATATATTTATATATCTATATATATATGTATTCAAACACTGAAACAATAACCGAGTTGGCCTCATTCATATTCTCTCTCTGAAAGGAGATTTATGGTCCCGTCGGACAGATATTCTCTCTCACCTATTAATTTACTTTGCCAGTCAGCCCAGATTGACATTCTGTGAATCGTGTCACAAGCTGTGGAAAACTTCCGTTTCCCCCCCAACAATCACGTGATTGTCACAATGGCAATGGCTCTCTCCACCCCTGTTTTTACGACTGTGAGTTTTGACTCTGAATGGCTGCTTCTAACTGACCTGGACAAAACAGAGTCCCATAGGGTAATGGTTAGAGCACTCACCTCATAAGCAAGAGGACCTAGGCAGGGCAAAATCTTAGGCAAGTGTCCTTAAGTAGGAACCCAGTTGTTAGTTGATTGGTACATCGCTTTCCAGGGGTAATAATCCTTCCTCCCCCCCAAAAAATGTGGTCACTCAATCCATGACTGTTTGTGGGACACCGCTGTGCATTTCGCCCACAAAATATACAGTTTAAAAATATACACTTTACAATGCAATATATTCTGTGAATATACGTGAATTGCATTTATATAGCACCTTTCAAGTCGGGAGGATGTCCCCAAGGCATTGGACAACGAGGGGTTTGCACCGCAGGAACGGATTGCGATCAGAAGGGCAAGGAGGCAAGGGAAGGGGGGAGGCCGAAGGGCTCTGGGATGGAGTCTCTTAAATTGGTAGGTTTTAACGGCGGGATTGGACAATGGATAGAGAGGGAGTGAGCGGATGGGGAGACAGGGGGGTGGAGGGGAGGAATTGAGGTAGGGAATTCCAGAGGTTAAGGGGGTAGTGGCTGAAGGCCGACAAATGTGGTGCAGAGGGGCGCAGCAGGCCTGGGTTAGCTCTTTTGATGGTGATTTGCTTCTGGGCTCTTCCCCTTTCCATTAGCTGCGCTAATACATCTTGAATGCATTATTGACAACTGTGAAAAAAATGACCGCTCTTCGTATTAAGTCATCCTTTTATTTATCGGCGTGTCATCAAAGTTGACCCAACTCCCTTCACCCCCAACCCCTCCCAACCCAACCCCCCTGAAAAAAATACGATCGATTTTTTGGTACACAAACACTGCAGGTCGCACGGTACCATTGCAGAAAGACATCCAGTGTCTTATTGAAATATTTACTGTCAAAACTGTTATTTGTAAATGGATATCAACCAGGTGTCAGCCAGGCTCAGTCGGTAGCAATCCCAACCTCTGGGTTAGAAGGTTATGGGTTCAAGCTGAATGTCAGGTACGTGGAGCTCACACAGTTGAGACAGATACTCCGACGCACTGCTGGCGGGAAGCATTGCATTGTCAGAGGTGCCGTCCTTCAGATGAGGTCCCGTCTGTGCCTGTTCAGGTGGACGTTAAAGATTCCACAGTGCTATTCGAAACGAGAATGGAGTTTCTCCCGCTGCCCTGGTTGACAATCCTCTGGATAAAATTGGTTACTCACTTCATGGCTGTTTGTGGGATGTTGATGTGCGCGAATTGACTGCCATGTTTGGCTACAAAATACACCGATGCTATACGTCACGGTAATCCTGTGAAGATGTTCTCCCAGGGTATAATAATAAATAAAAACAAAACTAATAATAATAACAATAATAATAATAAGCCTTGAATTTGATTTGTTACAGTGCCTCTCAAGTCAGGAGGATGTTTCAAAGCACTTCACAGGATTTTACTATAAAGTGAAGTTGCTGTGCATTTTGTTGGCGAAAGGAGTTGTGTCAAATGCAAAGGTTATCGTTGCATCAAAATAGCGTGTTGATCGTCTCTCGGGAAGCGTTACAGTGAGGATTTATTGAACTTCATTAAAACCAAGCGCACTGGGGCTCCCCCCATAAAAGTTACCAACTATTGTTTCGCTGAGGTGAAATGCGTCTGAAATGAACTTTCTGATACCACGCTGCGAGAAAGTTAACTGCACGTTAACCTAAAGCATCGAGAAGCAAAAAAAAATCCCTCAGACTTAAAATTAGCACTTAAATGGCGCTATTTGTATTGCAAACGCATAGAGCAGAAAGAGTCCAGATGGAGCTATTTGACTGTTTCACCCCCACCACCCCCCCCCCCCTTGTCTGCGGCCTTGTGTTTTGCCTGTGCCCTCAAAGTTGTCTCATTTCCTTTTTGGTGCCATTAATGCGAGACTAAGCAGCCGCTGAGACCCACATTTCGTAGTCGGACACCAAGGGTCATTTGATTTTCTGAAACAGCCTTGGTTGCTGAGCTTTGCCTTTCTCTCTTTCTCTCCCTCTCTCTCTCTCTCTCTCCAGTCTCATTCTCCCTCTCTATGAGCATCGCTGAGGCTTTGTTGTTTTGTGGATTCATAGGTCAGAGTAGGACTCGAAGCCTCTGAACAATCACAACACAATTAATGTTAATATATAATAATAATAATCCACACATTGACACATCGTCTCGCCGTGTCGTCGAGACTTCTCAAAGGGCTTCACAGGACTTGGCTGTCAAGTGAAGTGTGACTGTGTGTGTACGCGCTGTGCGCAAATGTGGCAGCTGATGCAATTTACACAGCGTCTTTCGCGTCAGGAAGACGTTTCAAAGCGCTTGATGCCACCAGCTGGGATGCACGAGCTGGGGGTGGGGGGGGGGGGGTGCGGGTGGTGGTGGGGGTGGAGGTGGAGGGGTGGGGGAGGGGTTGAGAGGGAGAGATGAAGAGGGGGGTGGGGTATGGCAAACGTGTGCTTTGTTTTAGTCATCGTTCTGTCCGTCCGTCCTTCCATGATCCAAGTCTCCTATTCTCCATCCCAGGCCCCACCCCACCCCTTTCTGCCTCTCAACACCCCCCCACCTCCCCCACCCCCCCCACCCCCCGGCCCCCGTTTCATTGCGATAAAAACATCTCTTTGAACAAAGCAAATGAGTGTCTTTGCATTCAGTTCTTTCACACAAAAAAATGGAGTTGAGCAGCTTGCAGCCAACCCATGTCCTATGCACAATTACATTCCATCGGTAGACACGACACCTTGTTAGAGAAAAAAAATGCAATTCCTTTTGATTTATATAAACTGCTAATAAACCAGGTTAAATGCCAGACGGAGCGGGGATGTGTGTGTGTGTGTGTGTAAATCTGTTATATACTGTGACTGAATATCTACAGGCTTAGGTATCGGCTTTGTGTATAGGAGGACTTGATGTGAGCTGAAGATTTCTTACACCGATTCCCAGTTTGACGTCAATGCACAAGAGCACTTGGCTATGTTACGGGTTCGGACATGGAAGCTCTCCGCCAGTGTAAAGCAGAGTTACACATGCACACACGCGCGCACACACGCTCACACACGTGCACACACACACACACACACACAGTACATGCATACACAAGCTCACACAGCCCGCAAGCGCACATACTCACAATCGCATACGCATATGCGCACCACACACACACACACACATATGCACCCAGACACATACAAAACACGTACACACGTAAACACACCTGTGCATACGCAGACACACACAAAGTCTATCCCAGGACTGAAAAATGTGCTGGGAATCTGTGAGATCTGTATGGCTGGCATGCAGTAGTTTACTTCACTTAACCCTGTAACCCCTGACATGCGTCTCCTCTGCTTAACATTCCTCCGTTTACAATATGGTGGGAAAAACAAAAGCGGTTTTATTGTTTTATTTAAAAGCAGCCACTGTAAGCGTTGTTATTTGGGGAGCAGGAGGATTCTCCTGGGGATCGAGCAGCGCAGAGAGAGACTCTGCTAATATCGTTTGATTAGTACAGCTAATCTTTAGTTAATCCAATTTCTTGAACAAATCTGCCACCTTTTTTCACATCATGTGCAAATTATTTTCCAATTTGATTTTCTTTATCCCCCGCTTGTCCTCCTGGGTCAAAACTCCTTTGTGATCATTGAGCTCCCTCCCAGTCTGTGCCGTGATAAGGCGCTATATGAAATACAAGGATTATTATTATTGATGGGGTGCCTTTCATCCCAGAGCAACCTCTCAAAGTGCTTTGCGGGTGATTGAAAGCGTGGTTGAGAAGAAAGGTTTTTAAAGGTGGGGAGCGGGTGAGTCAGAGGGATTCCAGGATGGAGTTCCACAGAGCGGGGGCAGAATAGCTGAAAGTCAGTCTTGTAATGGTGACGCAGATAGGGTGGGGTGGGGTGGGGGGAAACGTGAAGCAAATCCGAGCAGAGGGAGCGGAGGAATGGTGGGGCGGTTGGTGGGGGGGGGGGGCAGTGGAGGAATTTGAAGGTGAGAAACTCGATCTGCTGCTGGGAGAGGATTGGGGCAATAAGGGATAATAATAATAAAATAAATAATAATCCTTGCATTTGATATAGCGCCTTATTACGTCTTTGAGGCGTCTCAAAGTGCTTCATGGAATATAAGTAAACTGAATGGGGGATTATTAGAGCTGCGGGGGGGGAGAAGATTTTTTTGGAGGGGGTGTGGGGTCCAAGAAGAGGAAGAGAAGAGGGGAGGGGGAGGAAAAGTGCGCTTTGATATCCCCGCCTCCCCTTGTTTGAGAGGAACAAGCAAGATTAAAAGGACATTCGGTAAGCGTGTTTGAAAGCGGTTTGCAAGATCATACATTAAACAACGGTAGCTTCATTTAATGAACCCACCCCGGCTGGTGCGATGGTGCCCACAGTTACACACACACACACACACACACTGGCTCCCGCCCGTAAATTAACTCGGAACCTTTAAATATCACTTCTGACCAAAAAAACATAAAGTGGGGAAAAAAGAAAAAAAAGAGAGAAAAAAAACACAAAATGTTACTGGATTTCCTGAAGGGCTGAAACATCAAGTTGGGATTATTATTGTTTATGTCTCTGTTTCTCCGCAGCTCCCAATGTCTCTGTGGTGCTGGTGTGCTGCTGCTGCTGCTGCTGTGGCAATGATGGATGACCATTAAGGTGGCTTATTGGAAATGGCTTGATTTATAGCTCTCTGCTCAATGTAATGGCTTCATTTCTTTCCACTAGCACATGATGTCACAGCCAAGGTCATTTTTACCAATGGCCTTTTGTTGTTTGTTACTGATGACCAGATTGCCCCAGACTCAACTCAGTGAGTGAGTGCGGAGAAGGGAGGGGGAGGCTGCAGGTCAAAAAAATCTTTACCTTTTAATTTCCTTCTTCCCCCCCCCACCTCACACACTCCTCCCCCCTCCCCCAACCCTTCCACCATCACCGCCATTGATAAGTGCAGGGAACAGTAGATTAAACAGCTTCTTATATTCAGTTCACACCGCTTGTCAGACAAAGGGCTTGCTTTATGGTCCTCTGCGGGAATGTCTATTACTCACATCTACTTTAAATGACCAACATCAAATATACACAGAGCCCATTAAAGGGGGATCAATAAAAGTGCCATTAAGACTGTAAAAGTTGCTGATATTAGCGAAGCCCAAGCAAAATATTTGATTTTCCTTCCAGATTGTTAGTGAGATGGGGAAGGAACACGCTGGGGGGAGACAGGACAGGGGCCGCGCCAACGGTCAAAATAATTTATCTTGTGGATTCATGTGGTATCGCAGCAGCTATTGCCTCCCTGTCTATCGATTCCCCATCATTATTTGTCATCAGCCGCCCTAACTCGAGGGGAAAATATATGCCCTGTGCCCAGGCGAGGCTACAAAGGTGGAATAGGAAGGTTCTCATTACAGGCTAAAGCTTTCCCTCTTACTATGCAGCACGGTTACATGTGGAGTCCCCTAGAGTAGTGGTTAGCGCGCTCGCCTCGCATACGATTGCGGGTTTGATTCCCAGGCAGGGCCAAACCTTTGGCAAGTTTCCTTACTCCACACGCCTCTGTTTACTGAGCGGTAAGTAGTTAAACCCCTTGTTGTTAGTCGATTGGCAAGTCACTTTCCGGGGATAATGATCCCCACCCAATAATAAATAAATAACTGGGTCACTCAATCCACGACTGTGGGACACTGCTGTTCACAATTAGCTGCCGCTTTTCGCCTTTTATAGTATATTCTGTGAAGCGCTTTGAGACGTCTCAATGACGTGATAAGATGTTATATCAAATGCAAGGATTATTATTATTAATACAACAGACCATATATTGAGCCTGGATGATCTGAGGTAGTCACTGCCTAATGTTGGTGGCAGAGAGGAAGGACTCGGGCTAATAGGCTGTGGTGTTGGGTGCATGGGGATGGGAATTTTATGCGGATGCAGCTTCAAGCGAACCATTAATGGACCATTAATGGCAGCGTACCAGATCCTAGTTACATTGGCCTGGTTCGCCCTGCATACTTTATGCATATTATGCAGGCGCTGCACTCCTGGAGCCATAACTTTCACTCAAGTCCAGGTGATCTGACAATAATGACAATAATCATAATAGATCCCAGCGTTTGATACCATATCCCATCGCCGTAAATGTCTCAAAGCATTTGTTTTGTTGGCGAACGCAGCAGCCAATTTGCACGCAGCAATGTCCCACGAACAGTAATGGAGTGAGTAACCACTCTTATCTGGGTGGTCAGGACACCGGGAAAGAGAGAAATTCCTTTTTTTTTGGAATAGGGATCTTTATAATTGTCCACCTGAGCAGGCAGACGGGGCCTTGGTTTAATAGCTGATCTGAGGGACGGCACCTTCAGCAATGCAGAGCGCCCCCAGCACTGCATTGGAGTGTCAGCCTAGACTGTGTGATTCCAAGTCCCGACATGGGGCTTGAAGCCACAACCTTCTCACTCAGAGGTGAAGAGCGCTACCACTGAGCCAGGCTGACACCTAAACGATCTGCTTGCCAGACGAGACAGACAAGGAAACCAGGGGACTGCTGCTATGTTGACCCGCTATTCCTGAAGGTTAATGGTGGCCAGCGACAAAAGCGTTGTCATGACTCCTGCTCCTAATCTCTACCGAGAGACTCCTGCCCCAGGCGCCGTGCGGACAGGAAGGTGGAACGGTTATTTATTAAACCGCGTGCGAGCGAGGTCTCCTGTGTGAAACTTTCCAAACAGCTTGGCCACATTGAGTGGTCTCAGCTCAGGTGGGAAGAGGGCAATTTTGGCTGTGGAATTGTTGAGGGGAGAGAGCGAGGGAGGGGTGTGTGTGTGCGTGTGTGTGTGTAGGAGGGAGAGAGAGCGAGGGAGGGGTGTGTGCATGTGGGGTGGGGGGATGACATTCAGCGGAAAGTACCCGAGTAGTAGATTGCAAATAGGACTCAGTCACTTCTGTTGTGTCAGACGTCTTCAGGAGACAAGAAACAGAAACACAGGCCAATCTTTTCAGATGAAGAACGGATTAATATGCTGCACTTTGCTGTCACCGTCCTTTTTGTTTGTTTGTGTGTGGGTATGTTTATGTCTGTGAGTGTGTATGTGTGTGTATGTCTGTGAATGTGTGTGTATTGTGTGTTTATGTCTGTACGTCTCTGTGTGTGTATGTCCGTGAGTGTGTGTGTATGTCAGTCTGTGTATGTATCTGTATGTCTGATTGTGTGTGTATGTCTGTGAGTCTGTGTGTATGAATGTGGACGTCTGTGAGTGTGTGTGTATATGTCTGTGAGTGTGCGCGTGTATATGTCTGTGAGTCTGTGTGCATGTATGTGAACATCTGTGAGTGTGTATATGTATGTCTGAGAGTGTGTGTGTGTATGTCTGTGAGTGTGTGTGTGTGTTGATAACTAAGAGGACCCTCTGATATCATTGCCGGTTCTGACGTGGAAAAGATATGAAGGTTGAAGAAGTTCAATTAACATTCATGGCTGAAATCGCTGTGCCACTAAGACACCCTGCTCTCTCCCTTCTCTCCTCACCCCCCTCCCCACCAGACCCCGACCCCCAACCTCGCTGGACCTGATTGTGCAATTGACCCACAACAACAATAGCTTGGTTTTAAGATGGGGTTTTAAAGATTTAAAGACAACTCTAGTGGTGTGTGTGGGGTGTGGGGAGAAGAGAGAGGGAGGGTGGAGAGATGGGCGGGTTAGAGAGAGGGATCTCTGAAATTAGGTGGGTAGACACTGAAAGCTCGGTTGTGTTAAAAACAATATAAACTCTGATTTTCTGTTTTTTTAAAAAAAAACTGCTCTATTGTAAAGGGAAACGCGGAAGTCAGTTGCGCACAAACAGCCGTGGATTAAGTGGCCAATTTTATCTGGGGGACTGTTGGCCAGGACTGGGAGAAAGAAACTCCCTTCTCTTTTCGAATAGCGCCACAGGATCGTTAACATTCACCAGAACAGACGGGCACTCGATTTAACATCTCATCCGAAGGACGGCACCTCCGACAATGCAACACCCCCCCACCCACACATCCCCCCCCCAGCACTGCATTGGAGAGTCATCTTAGACTATGTGATTCCAAGTCCCGATGGGAGGCTTGAACCCACAACCTTCTGGCTCAGAATCGAGAGCGCTACCAACTGAGCCAGGCTGACACAGTAAAGGCTGTGATGCGCTTATTATCCCCCAAGTAGCCAGCAGTCCGTCTTTCATTCTGTGAGAACAGCTGTGAGACGGTCGCTACCCTGAGGAGGAAGTCTCGTCCACTGCTCCCGGGTACTGTGCGCCCACGTGTATGATTTCTCCTCCGTGCCGTGCACCATCTGCCCATTGATGGTCGTCAGAGCCTTTGTTGTGTTGACTGTACTTATCTACAGGGCATTCACAAAGTCCTGTTACCCCCGTGTTTTTTTTTAACAGCACAGCGCACTGACCAACAACAAACATGTAGAAGAATGACGATAATTGTATTCAGGAGAACTTCATTGTGCACAGTACAAGTCCGCAATCCACGACTGTTCATGGGGCACTGCTGTACACAATGTGGCTCCAACCTGCTCACATCCCACTCCACACCCGACACCACTGTTCAGCTGGCTCCGGCCTCCTGCTTGTCCCTCGTCCCCTCCACTCCACCATCGGAGGCCATGAGTGAATGTGTGGGTGAATGTGTATGTGTGTGAGTGAGTATGCATATGTATGAGTGAGTGTATACATGTATGAGTGAGTATGCATATGTGTGAGTGAGTGTATACGTGTGTGAGTGAGTGTGTATATGTGTGAGTGTGTATGTGTGTGAGTGAGTGTGTACGTGTGTGATTGAGTGGTACGTGTGTGATTGAGTGTGTATCTGTGTGAGTATGTACGTGCGTGAGTGAGTGTGTACATGTGTGAGTGAGTGCATATGTGTGTGAGTGAGTATGTACGTGAGTGAGTGTGTATGTGTGTGAGTGAGTGTATACTTGTGCAAGTGAGTGTGCATGTGTGTGAGTGAGTGAGTGAGTGTGTATGTGTGTGAGCACGTGAGTGGCCAAGTGCTCATGCCCCAATCCAGACTAGCCCTTGGTTGCTTGACAAAGCTTTACTGATTAACATTGAGTTCCAGTAGCCCTTACTTGTGTTTTTATATTGTTTTTCAAGCCCCAAACACCTGTCATTCCCAACCCACCCCACCCCCGCACACACATAACCTCCTCCCCTCCCCACAAGTAAATAAAGCTTGATTATTTTTTAATTGGGGTGTAAAGACCGAAGCCCCATAAACAGTTTGATTTATTGCCAGTGACATTTTGTATGCTGGTGAGGTGAGCACTTCACATGATATTCAGTTCACAACAACAACAATTTGCATTTATGTAGCGCCCTTCACGTGGGGTAGCATCTCACAGCGCCACCGGTTAGTGTTTTTATTATTCGCAGCACTCTCTTCATCACGCAATTTCCTTTTGCCCTGGGATTCATCTTCCAAGCAATTTAGGGTTTGCCCCCTATCCACCCTCCCCCCCCATCCCCCCCCACCCCCCCCCATCCCACCCCGTGGAATCGGCATTTCTTCATAACGTGCAGTCATTAAGCGGTTTAAATATTTCATCGGACCCTCGTCCATTGATTCTTCCAGCCGCACTTCACCAGGGGCATATTTTTTTATATACAGTACATATAAAAGTCCCGCACAGGGCCTGCGATCAATACAGCTGCCAAACCGCGCTGCCTTTCAGGCACAGTTGCCTAGTGCGTCCTGAAAAAAGGCTGCAAGCAGCTTCTATTCCCCTCCGCTGGTCGTCCATCAAAGTGTCACTTTAATTCACATGCTGCCGGTTGTTTTTAATAACGTACATTTAGCACTCACACACACACACAAAACCACGTCGAGCGCTATAATGCAGAGCTAGGATGCTGTTTATTACTTCTCCTCCGCCCACACCCACCCCCTCCCCTATTTGATATAGCGCCTTATCACGTCGTTAAGACGTCTCAAAGTGCTTCACAGCATATATTGTAAAGTGAATTGTCTGCGTGTTTTGTGGGCGAAACACGGCAGCCGATTGCGCACGGCAGTGTCCCACAATCGTGGATTGAGTGACTAATTTGTAAAAAAATTATATTAATACTTTGTGTTATTGTTTCATATATGAAAATCCTCCCCTTATCAGTCAACGGCAGCTTTCATCAAAGCAGATTGTCGCACCGCATTGCCTGCAAAGTGATTGATCGTGATTAAATTATTTCCCTAATATTTTTCTCCCTATTTGTTAACATATAGCTCTGTGTCAGTTTTCTCTCTCGCTCTCTTCTCTCTCTCTTTCTCTCTGTCCGTCTCACTCTCTTCCCCCTCTCTCACTCTCTCTCAATCCCTCACGCTCTCCGTCTTTCTGTCTCTCTCTCTCTTACTCTCTCTCACACACTCTTTCTCTTTCACTCTCTCTCTCTCTCTCTCTTCCCCCCTTCACAGTCCCCGCCCCATTCCCCCCCACCTCACTCTCGCCACCGCCACCTTTTTCGGCCGAGACCCTTCACATAAAGCAAACAATTCAAGATTCGCCGCTGTAAACAAACCGCCCTCTCTTGTTAACATACATCTCCAGTAATTCCCATGCATTTGTTTACCGCTTCCCATTGCACATGTGTATATATTTACAGTCAGTCTGAGTTATAGGCATCCTCGCTGTAAATGTCAGCCCTTTAAATCATCCCGAGCTTCGGCAGAGACTGGAAAATATGCAATCAGACTTTAAGCTGCAACCTTGCTTTTATTACCATGCCCGCTGCGGAGAACCTTGCATTTTGATAAAGCACCTTTCGTCTCCAAGCGCTTTACGGGCTTGCACTGTGAAGTGTAGTGACTGTGTGTTTGTGAGCAGACGCGGCAGCCATTTTGCACACAGCAATGTCCCCACAAAAAGCCATGAAGTCAATGATCCATTTTATCTGTGGGATTGTTGGCCCAAGACTCCCTTCTCTTTTCGAATAGCGCCACGGAATCTTTAACATCCACCTGAACAGACAGATGAGACATTAAACTTGGTTTAATGTCTCATCTGCCCACAGAATACAAATCAAGACCTTCCTCTTTGACTGTACCTTCAGCCACCCGCCACCTCTCTTGGTTCCAACCACAGATCGGTTGCAAACCCTTAATTGTCCAGCAGCCTTGGGACGTCCTTCCAATGTGAAAGTACTAGATAAATGTAATTTTGATGTTGTTGTTGTTGCATAACTGCAGTTTACATGCTACGACGCACTCTGAGATGTCCGATGTGAAGGGCAAACATAAGGATTATTATATTTTATTGGAATGAGGTCCTGTAGCTCAGTGGTTACAGCACTTGCCTTGCAAGCGAGTGACCTGCGTTTGATTCCGGGCAGGGCAAAACTTTGGGCAAGTTTCCTTACTCCACACACCTCTGTTTACCTAACAGTAAGTAGGAATCCGGTTGTTAGTTGTTTAGCGAGCGTAATAATCCCTTCAAAAAAAAGTAATTTGGTCACTGTGGGACACTGCTCAATTGGCTGCCGCGTTTCGCCCACATAATGTACAGTCGGTTCACTTTACAGTACATTCTGTGAAGCGCTTTGAGACGTCTCAAAGGCATGATGAGGCACTTTATCAAATGCAAGGATTATTATTTTATTATTCAAGGATAGCACCCTGGCAACGCAGCATTCCCTTGCACTACATTGGAGTGTCATCTTAGACTCCGTGAGTTCAAGTCCCAAAGTGGGGCTTGAACCCACAATATTTTGACTCAGAGGCGAGATCATCGTTTTGCTATGACAATTGGCCTTGATCCCCAATGATAAAACCACAGATACCTTTCCGAGCATTCCCACTATCAATCAATCAAAGCATCGCAGCAAAGAGAGAAAACTAAGAGTGATGTGGCTGCCACCATCCAGTGTTGAACACTTTCACAACTGTTTAAAAGACGGGGGTGTGAGGGGGCTGGAGGGGAACTAGCAAAGTGTGTCAGCGAGTGTAGATTTGAACAGCTTCCTTTGCACTGAGATTAACCCTACCAAAGGCAGTGAGATGACAAAACAGGGGGGAACGTGCAATAATACAAGCGCTCAGCCAGTTTGTGTGTGAGAGCAGAGTGAGGTGCTTGGCTGGGCACAGAATAAGTATTATTCCATGACTCTTTCCAATGGGTCAACAATCAAAATAAAACCCTTTGCTGGGTGGGAGAGGGAAGGCGATTCAAATACCTGATTCAAATCCCACTGTACTGGTTTCAGTCAAGGTGACATGCATGGGGGTGCGGGGCTAATATTGGCCTCGATCATCCCATGATTAGGGAGGGGGAAACCAGCTAGGGTTGCTGCTTCCCCTATAACAGGGCGAAACCTTGGGCAAGTTTCCTTACTCCACACGCCTAATAATAATCCCTCCAAAAAACAAAACAATAATAAAATTGGTCATTTTCAATCCATGGCTTTTTGTGGGACATTGCTGTGCGCAATTGGCTGCCGCGTTCGCCCACAAATATACAGTCAATTCACTTTACAGTATATTCTGTAAAGCGCTTTGGGACGTCCTCCCGACGTGAAAAGCGCTATATCAAATGCAAGGATTATTATTATTATTACTGATTTTGTGTGGGTTCCTGTCTGTGTGTGTGTGTGTGTGTGTGTGGCAGCTGGGTGGGGAAAGGTCAGGCTGTCATGCTGAGGGACGAATGCCTTGACTCTTGCAAACCTGTGCCTAATACAAGCAGGATCCCTGCCTCTCTTCCTGCTTCCCTCCATCCCTCCCTCCCTCGCTCCTTCACTCAATCAAACACGGCAGCTAATTGCATTCAGCAGTGTCGCACCAACAGTCGTGGAGTGAGAGACTAATTTTTTTTTGGAGGGATTGGTACCCACGGAATGCGATCTGCCAATTGACTAACAACTGGATTTCTATTTATGCCAACTGCGAGGCGATGCTGGACTTACTCGAAACGAAAGTCGAGGGGATCCACTCAGCTACCTTACCCCTTCCATCTTCTACCCCTCCCCATCTTCCCCTCAAACCCTGGCCCCTACCCATCTCTCCCCCCACATGTTTGAACCTGTCTCCCCCTCCTCTCTCATCACCACCATAACCCACATAAAACTGACCCTCTGCTCCCTCGATCCCATCCCTACCCCTCACCTTACCTCCCAGCTCCTCCTCCTTGGCCCCCTACTCACAGACATCATAAACCTCTCCTTGTCCACTGGCACCATTCCCACCCCTCTAAAAGCAGCAGTCATCACTCCTATCCTTAAAACACCTTTCCTGGATCCATTACTGCTCTCAAACTACCGCCCCATCTCCAACCTCCCTTTCCTTTCCAAGTTACTGCTTCCTAGCTTTGCTACTTCCTCTCCTGCCACTCTATTCATGAACCCCTCCAATCGGGTTTCCGTGCCACCCACAGCACAGAAACAGCCCTGGTCAAAATGACGAATGATTCTGGCTTCCCATCACACAGAGGATACAGTTCTGTCCTTGGTCCCCTCCTCTTCAATATCTATATGCTCCCTTTTCATGACATCATCTGCAAACATGGGGTCAATTTCCACCTGTATGCGAAAGACATCCGACTTGTACCTCTCTGCCTCCACCCTCGACTCCAGGACCACTGCTGTCTTGACAGAATGTCTGTCAGACATGAAGTCCTGGATGAGAGCTAACTTTCTACAGTTGAACGTCAACAAGACCGAGGTTCTTCTGATTGGCTCCCGTCAGCGCCTCCATACCTCAGGCACTGACAGCATCATCATCCAAGGAAGCACACTTCAACTTACTAAGCCAGTCTGGAGCCTTGGCGTCTTGTTTGACCCTCAAATATCCTTCCTAGCCCACATCCATGCCATGCGATGCTCTGCGTTCGACCACCTCCACAACTTGCCCGTCTCCGCCACTGTCTCACACCGCAGGCCCCCAAGACCCTCTTACATGCATTCATAAAATCCAGGCTCGATTACACAAACTCCCTGCTTGTCGGCCTCCCCAACTCCTCCCTCCACAGGCTGCAGATCATCCAGAACTCTGCAGCCTGTGTCCTCTCTCGCACCAGGCCCCGCGATTCTATCACCCCCAATCCTCTCCCGAATCCACTGGCTTCCCATCACACAGAGGATACAGTTCAAAATCCTGGTCCTCACCTTCAAAGTCCTCCATGGCCTCGTTTCCACTACCTCTGTGACCTTCTAACTCCCTACCAACCTATCCACTCCCTCCACTCAGCGGGCTCACATCCCCTACCTCGCCTGCCTCACCATTGGCAGGCGAGCCTTCTGCCACTCTCCCCCAACCCTCTGGAACTCCAACCCACAATCCCTCCACCTCACCCCCTCCCTTGCCTCCTTCAAGACGCGTGTCAAAGCCCTCTTCTTCGACCGTGCCTTGGGTCACCCTCCTTTCCCCCACCCCATTCTCTACCCTCCCCGATCCTGATCCCCAGCTCAGGTCTGAAATACTGATTGTCCAGCTCCTTGGGACATCCTCCTGACGTGAAAGGCGCTATACAAATGTAATTTTGTTGTTGTTGTTGTTGTAAACAGAGGCTGTGGAATGAGGAAACCTGCCTAAGGTTTCGTCCGAGTCCTCTCTTGTGAGGCAATTGCTCTAACCAATATGCTATATACTAGACATTAATGTCTGTGAATTGAAAATAAGAAGTTGGAGGTAGCTATTCAGCTATTCCTTTTAATGTGAATGTAACATTCCTATGAAAATTGGCAGGCAATCGCGCTGGCATTCAACTTCAAGTTAATAATCTCAGCCAAGCTGTGGTAAGGATGCTTCAAAGTTGTTTTAAAAGGGAATTGCTGGAAGATTAATTCATTATTAATTAAGATTAATTGCTAACTACAGTAGGTTCATGAAAAGGTGCAACGTTCAAAAGACATCGGGCTGGCTCAGTCACTGGAACTCTCGCCCTCCGAGTCAAAAGCTTGATGGTTCGAGCCCCCCCCCCCCACATCAGGGGACTTTGAACCTCAGTTAAGCGTCTCATTCGAAGGCTTTGTCAGAGGCGCCGTCCGTCGAATGAGATGTTAAACCGTGGCCCATTCTGTGCCTGTTTCAGGTGGGCATTAAAGATCTCGCCCACAACGCAAAAAAGAGAAGGGAGTTTCTATTTTCGAGATTCCTGTCCAACATTCCACCCCCATCGCCCACCCCCCCACCCACCCCCCCCAACGATAATGCCAATCATTCACTTCATGGATGTTTATGGGATATCACTGTGTACAGACTCGCTGCTGGGTCCGCCTACAAAGACACACAGCATTTGACTTCTCATCCTTTACCTCTTCGTTGAACACACAATATAAGCAATTGTTGGCTCGAGACCACTGTTATTAGTGGTAATGACATGTTAGAGCTCAGCTCCTGTCTTTAGTTTAACCAAGGCTTGTGATTCAATTAGGCTCTGCTCAGTTTTCAAAAGGGGGCGGGCAGGCGGGGGGAGTGGGGGAGGTGGGAGGGTGGACGGGAGGGGGGATGTGGGGCTAGAGGTTGGAAGATGATGGGTGGGGGGTGGGGGGCTGGAGGGATGGTTGTCGGGGGAGGCCGAATCATTTCAGGTACAGTGAGCGGAAGGCATCTGATGCAAGCTGTGAGGTCCGCCCTTGGCTTGTTGCCAGGGACGCGGGGACAGATGGGAGATGCTGGCGTGAGAAGCTGTGCTTGGAGCAGGCTTGTGCCACCGGCTGCTTAATCTCAGACTCCTCAGGTATCAGACAGCTTAAAGTCAGTCTGCGTTTCAGACGTGCAGGCAGCGTTCCCCTCTCCCCCCTGCGCCCCCCCCACCAATATCCTCCCAACCCCCCCAACCATTGCGCTCTCCGAAAGGCATTTCCATCCACAAGGCAGATCTCGTCACCTACCGCAGGGTCTCGAAGTGTGGTATTTCCTGGTGGAACGGCAAACTCTGGAGTCCCGTAGCAAAGTGGTTATCACGCTCGCCTCGCAAGCGAGAGGACCTGGGTTTGATACCCGGCGGGCCAGAGAGTTAGCAAAGTTTCCTTACCCCACACGACTCTGTTTACCGAACAGTAAGTAGGAACCCGGTTGTTAGTCGATTGGCGGATCGTTTTCCGGGGGTAATAATCCCTTCAAAAAAAAATGGTAACTCAACTCACCACTGTTTGTGGGACACTGCTGTGCACAATTTACTGCTGGGTTTCATCCACAAAATACGTAGTCAGTCCACTTTACAGTATTCGACCCGGCTTAAACACTTAAATCATCATACTGAGAATATCCCGGTTTGTTTATTTGTTTGTTTGTTTGTTTGGTCAGTCTGTCTGTCTGTCTATTTATTTATAGATTTATTACAAGGCGCTATATCAAATGCAAGGATTATTATTATATTATTATATGCCTAACTCGCCTCTCCTGATAACTCGTCACTGAGCCCCATTAGGGGCTTCATGTCTTGGGGATGAGACAATTCAGATTATGAATTAGTGTGATAAGGTGGCTGTTAAAAGATTATTTCTGCTTGTGGTCAGTCCATAACAAGGAGAGGAATCAAGGCCCATCTCAAGAGATTCTTCTTCAACTGTGCCTTTGGTCATCTTCCCACCACGACTCCCATTGCCCTCCACCCCTCTTGACTCCAAGCCCTAGCTTGGGTGCGAACTCTACTCTGTTCGGCACCTTGGGACATCCTCCTGACATGAAAGGTGCTATATAAATGTAATTTGTTGTTGTTGTTGTTGAAATGAATATAGGATAGTCACTACAGACCTAAGAGAGTTTAAAATAATAATAATAATCCTTACATTTGATATAGCACCTTATTAGTTTTTTTCTGCTTCACAGAATATACTATAAAGTGGATTGACTGTTTACTTTGCGTAAACAGGCACAGACGGTTTTAAATCTCATCTGAAGGACAGCACCTCTGACAATACAGCACTCCCCCCAGCACCATAATGTAGTATCAGCCGAGACTGTGAACTCAAAGCCCCGATGTTAGGCACAAAGCCACAACCTTCCTTTGCTTCCGAGTGATTCAAAACTCTTTGTAGCAATTACAATTGCTCTTATTGCTAATTAATGTTGCTCTTGACTCTCCGTGTCTCAGTGCCTACGAATATTTCCCTGTTCCCCCTTCCTCCCCCTTGCTATCCACCTCGAGTGTATTTCTATGGAGCAGACTTTTGCCTTTGTTCCTCAAGCACTCGGGGGTCAGGAGTGCTGTGCAATGCTTTGTGCAAGTGCTCACCCCATTTATTAGACGAGCTCTCAAGAGTCTCAACCTCAAAGGAACCAGCACCATCAGGAGAGATTAGGAGATGCTACAAGGAAAGGAGGCACTTGGAAATTTGTCACTTAGAGCTCTGAGTGTGGTATTACACTCAAATACAAATTAGATAGATTTATTTTAGAAAGTAATATTTTGGGATACAGTACGTGAGTACTTTGAGACATGAAAGGTGTAGTGTGCTTGAAAGAACCAGGGAACTGTGGGTCTTAGGCTCCCAAAGCTTTGCACTCTGTTGTAGATTAATCCATACAGAATTAATTGCTATTAACATCTCCATTATTACCTTGGCCTATGTTCCTATGACAAAAATTCACATTCAACTCCACTTGTATGGAGCTCAGTTATTAATTTCTAAGCTCACAAGATCAGTTTGATTGAAGAAGGTCCTTCGGCCCTCTCTCCAGAACAGCTCACCCTACTGTCCCCCATCACAGCTTCAAGCTGTTTCCTTTATAAAGAGTCCCAGCGTCCTAGCCTCAACCATGTTTCCTGATAACCTATCTCACTTGTTAAATCCTCTGCATGTAAATAAATACTTCCCTGTGTCTCTCCTAAAATTACCCTTTGTGATTCTGAACCTTTGCCCTTTTGTCCTGTTGCCTTGGCGAATCTGGTATTCCGTAGAGTGTTGGTTAACATGCTCACCTCGCCAGCGAGACGATTCAGGTTTGATTCCCGGGCAGGGCAAAACCTTAAACAAGTTTCCTTACTCCACACGTCTATGATTATTTAGCAGTAAGTAGAAACCCGGTAGTTAGTTGATTGGCCGATCACTTTCCGGGGTAATAATCCCTTCAAAAAAAAATTGATAATTCAATCCACGACTGACTGTATGTGGGACACTGCTGTTGGCTGCCGCATTTCGCCCACAAAACTAACCAGTCAATCCACTTTACAGGATATTCTGTGTAGCGCTTAGAGATGCCTCAACAATGTGATAAGGCGCTATATGCAAATGCAAGGATTATTACTTTTATTATGCAAGAGTATTGTTCGGTGTTTACTTTCCTGTTTGGCATCCTATACACCTCCACGTGGTTTCCCCCTTCAGAATCATAGAACCATGGACATTTACAGTTATAGGGCAGCAGGTTTCTGTGCTGCTTCTCGGGACAAGACAAATACCTTAAAAGAAGCCAGCTACAGGAATATGGGGAAGTAGGAGCAAGCTGTCCATTCAATCCCACTGCACCACTGGACCATCTTAAATTTTCTACACAATAACATTTGAGAAAAAGGGAACAACAATTCAAGGCAAATCAAACGTGCAAACAAAACACTTTAGTTGACATTGTTGCAGGTGCAGTTTGATGGTACGGAGAAATATTCGGTGAGAAAATCGAAATATAAATCATTTCCAGTGTTTCTCCCACCCCCTGGTGGGTTCTGTCACGGTTAAGTATTATTGTAAAAATGTGAGGAGAGCTGTGTGTAACCTGAGGTGTTGGTTTGTGCAATGGGAACAATCAGAGACATCCTCCGAGCAGCTCACCACATCGATATTCAGGACATCAGACATATACACGTCAGAGGCTTTCAATTGTCTATGGTCGGGGCTGTCTGGGGTGCGGGTGGGTGGGGGAAGGAGGGGGAGGAAGGGGGAGTCATGTTACCTGAATTATTCCACCTGTGTCCCAGCCTGGCTTAGTCAGGAGTAACTTGCCTCTAAATCAGAAGGTTGTGGGTTCAAATCATCTAAGCTTCAGTGAGGGACTGGGAATGTGCTGCATTGTCAGAAGCGCCGTCCTTCAGATGAGATATTATAATAAAAATAATAATAATCCTTGCTTTTGATACAGAGCTTTTCACGTCTTCGAGATGTCTCAAATCGCATCACAGAATATACTGTAAAGTGAATTGACTGTATATTTGTGGGAGAAACTTGGCAGCCAATCGCACACAGCCCTGTCCCACAAACATAATTTGAGTGATTAAATTATTATTGGTGTTTTTTCTTGAAGGATTATTAAACCGTGATCCCATTTGTGCCTGTTCAGGTGGACGTCAAAGATTCCGCGGCATTACTCAAAGTGAATATAAATACTAATTTAATATATATTAAATATATTCATGGGATTAAAAAAATAAACCACAAAATTACTTTGTGATACTCCAAACCCCCCCAAAAATATACAGTATTTGAGCTTCCTAAAATAGCTACTTTTTCCAGGAGGTTGATATTTTGTTCACCGGGTATGTTGTCAAGCCATAGTTTTATTGAGAGTCCTAGATGCAGCAATGAATAAAGAATAATAATATACTAATATAAATAATAATATTATGATATGTATTATATTATACTGTCATTATTATTTATAATTATTATTATTGTTATAAAGGCAAGACTTATCTTGGTCCTCATGCGCATACACACAAGAGGCTGATAAGGGAATAGTACCTCAAGCCTTGCAATTGCCCTCTGAATAGACGTCACAATGACTTTTGTGCGTAAGTCAACAGACGAGAGTGGGATGTCTGCTCATGTGGGTTCAAGGCTTCATTTGCATCCTTTTAATTAAGTATTTGGTGCAGCACCCCATGTAGAGAGACGTGCAGATGGCTTGCCTAGCTGATAGATTGCTCATCCCATCATGTTGTTTTGCCTCTGAAACATATATTGGTCTGTCTGCTGTATTCAGATCACAGCACTGCTTACCTACTGTCTAACCATGGGAGGGGGGGTGGGGTGGGAGGGAATGGGGAGGATGGAGGGTTGGGAGAATGGAAGTGACATTGAAATCGCATTTGACAGGAGACCAAGTTTTGAGTAAAGGTCTGGTTAGATGCGCAGGTTTCAGCATAACTTTGTTTAAGGGCATAAATGTTTGGTTCAGGGGTGGAGGAGGGTTGGTGTGTGTGGGTGGGAGGGGGATTTGCAGCATTACGTAAACATGTCTGGTTTATTTACTAATATAAGCGATGCACTTTATTATTAATCCACTTTATAGCAAATGCCAGCTTTTCTGTCCGGAGATAGCAGTGTGAAAATTCGATTTCAGCAGTCGAAATAATAATAATAATAGCGAAATAATAATAATCCTTGCATTTTATATAGTATCTTATCATATCATAGAGACATCTCCAAAAGCTTCACAGGATATATCGGAAAGTGAAATCACTGTATATTTTGTAGGCGAAAGACGGCAGCCAGTTAGCACAGCAGTGTCCCACGAACAGTCGTGAATTTTTTTGAGGGATTATTACCACCAGAAAGAAATCTGCTGATCGACTAACTACCAGGTTCCTATTTACTGCTACTAAAAAGAGGCGGGTGGAGTCAGGAAACTTGCCTAAGGTTTCACTCTGCCCGGGAATCAAACCTGTGTCCTCTCGCTTACGAGGCGAGTGCTCTAACCAATAGGCTACAGGACTCTACTCGCTTTTACGCACAGGGTGAAGCGTTGTATCAAATGTATTATTATTGTTAGATTAAACCTTAGCCTTCAAATCTGGAGATGCAGCTCCCACAAAGCAACAAAGCATTCAAGTAGCAGAAAGAGGGTGAGCGGCAGCAAAGGGCTAACACCCCTGGGGAAGGAGGGAATGGGTTCTAAAGTCACTGACTAATCCGCAAGCTGCCTTTTCTGTAGGGCGAAGAGACTTTCCTTTGGCAAATGACAAAATCAAGGCTTTATCTTCTTTATCTGAACGAGCAACTTGAACACAAAAAGGACTTGGCAAGGCACCAAACACACAGACAAAGGCGGGAGGGTGACAGGCTTGTCATAATACATGGGTCACTCCCAACCAAGGCCAACGTGTCACTGGGGCAATTTGTGTAAGGCTCTCAGAGGGGACCTTATCACTATTATGTGACAGCCTGGTTCAGTGGTAGCGCTCTCTCCAGAAGGTTGTGGATTCAACCCCCGTTGGGACTTGGAATCACATGGTCTGAGATGACACTCCAGTGCAGCGCTGGGGGCGAGTTGCATTGTGAGAGGTGCCGTTCTTTGGCTGAGACGTTAAACTGAGGTCCCATCTGCCTGTTTGGGTGGGCGTTAAATATCCTATGGCACTTTCAAAAGGAGAAGGGAGTTTCTCCCAGTGTCCTGATCAACAATCCCCCAATTAAAATTGGTCACTCAATCCTTGCATTTGATATAGTGCTTTATCACATCTCAAACTGCTTCACAGAATATATTGACTGTGTGGATTGACTGGGTAAACAGAGTGTGGAGTAAGGAAAACTTGCCCAAGGTTTTGCCCTGCATGAAAATCGAACCTATGTCCTCTCTCCTCCAAAGGACCTGCTTCATTGGAACTTGTGAGCTTGTAGGGTGTCGTAGTCTAAACAAGCAAAGCTAAAGCTTAGAGGAGGAAGGGGTAGGGGTGTGGGAAAGTAAGAGGGGGGGTGAGTGGGCATGAGCTCTTCCGAAAATAACCTTAGCGATCGCACCACATAAAGGTCAGAAGAGCTCTTTTTTCTAGGTGATACACAAGCTTTTAATAGCTCCCAGCCAGTTGACAGTGATAATTTTCCTGGTTGCAGCACTAAAACTTACTTAACGTTTACCTGTCCCCAACAGTCTGGATACAGTGGTAATAATAATAATAATAATAATAATCCTTGCATTTGATATAGCGTTTCTCACGTCTTCTAGACGTCTCAAAGTGCTCGGAGGAGGGAACAGAAGAGCCCGAGGGCTCCCGGGCCAGTACTGCTTCAATTACATTGAGAGTCAGCCGAGGACTCAGGTTGCACATTAGGGCCCTCGCTGAGATCACTAATTATAATATCAGTTTTACCTTGAATTGGCCAGAGATTGAATGACTGGGGCTGGCTGGCAGAGTCGATTTAAAGAGTTTAGCAAAATTAACAAGGATAGTTTACCAGCTCCAACTCCAAACTCGTCCTAATGTGACAGTGGTCACTCTCTGTGTCAGCCTGCTTCACCTGGGAGTGCTCTCTCGCCTCTGAGTTACGAGGGTGTGCGTTCAAGCCCCTATGTTGTAACCTTGAGCTTACACAGTCTTAGCTGATGCTTTCAATGCAGTGTTGGGGAGGAGCACTGCTTTATCGGAGGCGCTGTCCTTCGGATGATACGTTAAACCCAGTTCCCGTCTGTCTGTTCAGGTGGACTAGAGATCCCACGGCACTATTTGAAAAGAGAAGGACGTCTCTCTCTCAGGGTCCTGGTCAACCATCCCTCAAATAAAATTGGTCACTGGGATGTTTGTAACGCACTGCAATGAGCCATTGCGTTTCGCTGTGAGGGGAGGGGATGTTAGGAGGGGCCGCGAGGGGGTGAGGGTGTGCGTGATGGTGTGTGTGAGGTGGGGGAGTGAGAAGGTGTGTCTGAGGGGGGGGGGTAGTGTGACGGGGCTTAGTGTGTGTTAGTGTACAGTCCTGTAGCTCAGTGATTGGAGGGCTCGCCTCGCAAGCGAGAGGACCTGGGGTTCGTCAGGTCAGGGCGAAACCTTAAGCAAGTTTCCTTACTCCACACGCCTGTTTACCTAACCGTAAGTAAGAACCTGCTTGTTAGTCGATTGGCGGATCGCTTTCCACAGCTAATAACCCCTTCAAAATAATAATAATAATAATAATAATGTGGTCACTAAATCTACGACTGTTTGTGGGACATTGCTGTGTGCAATTGGCTGCTGTGTTTCACCCACAAAACACATAGTCACTGCACTTTACAGTATATTCTGTGAAGCGCTTGGAGACATCTCATCGACATGATAATACTCTATATCAAATGCAAGGATTATTGTTATAATAATAATAATCCTTGCATTTGATATAGCGTCTTATCACGTTGTTGAGAAGTCTCAAAGCGCTTCATGGGTGCAAAGTGAATTGACTGCGTGTTTTGTGGGCGAAACACAGCAGCCAATTGCAAACAGCAATGTCCCACAAACAGTCGTGGATTGAACAAAGATCAGGACAAAGAAAGAAGAGATCCCAAAATAATTCTATTTTCTTCCCCTGAGCCGTTGAGAAACTCTTTCCCAAACTCCCATCAGCGTAAAAATTGCAGAGCAGCACTTTTCTCTCTCTCTCTCTCTCTCTCCTCTCTCTCTTTCTCTCCGATACATTTTAAAGCCGTGTGCACTTTGAAAAGCACGAGCTTTGGAATTCCTGAAGTCAAATTAAAGGTGTGGATTAAGAAAAAACACCGAGTAGCGGCAATTATAAAGCAGCGTTTGGGGCTTAATAGGATGTTTTTTCAAATCTTTTGCTATTTGCAAATGATGCGCTCCTGAAGACTTGTGAACACAACGGGTGTCAGATGAGATGCTTATGAACGCCTTTTGCTTGTGCTTTCTGCTGAACAGGTGACATCTGCTGTTTGCCATTCACTCGCGCCGTTCCCTCACGCCCGCTAATTAGTTCAGGTGTGTAATGAGCGCTCCATTTCACGCTGACGCCATTGGTTTTCAGCAGAGTAACTTTTGAGCGACGAATAAAGGAGCTTCCCCACGCGCCCCCACACATTTTCTCTCTCTCTCTTTCTATCACCCCCCTCTTTTTCTCTCTTTCTCTCTCTCTCTCTCTCCTCCGTCTCTCTCCCTCTCCCTCTCTTTCTTTCTCTCTCTCTCTCTCTCTCTCTCTCTCTAAGCTCTGGGACATTACCCTGCGTGAGGGGTGCTATATGAATACAAATTGTTGTCACGTTCTCTCCCTCTCTGTCTCTCTTTCTCTCCCCTCTCTATCTCTCCTCTTCTTTTCCTCTCCTCCCCACCCCCATCCCTCTCCTCTCTCCACTCTCTGTCTTTCTCTTGCCCAGGTCGCTGGCCTTGCTCCCAGTAATATGACCTGTGTTCAGTAACCTTGCTCTGCGATGTGAAGTAGTGTTCCTGAAACCAGTCAGTTACACGATCTCTCTCCAAAGTCTGCTCAAAGCACTCTATCTTTTATTCATTTCTAATCAGCCGGCCTCGTGCATATAAAATATGGATTTCTCCATTTTAAATAGTGAAACCAGAGACACTGATTATGGGCATAATCCGTGTGAGCGATACCCTCAGCGTGACAGCTAACATCTTTGGCTCGGGATAAATCGCCCTCCTGCCTTGTTGAAACAGACTGATCAGCACATAAAACGCATTGTCCGATGGATCTTTACGCACATTAAAGATGAATGTTATTTGCTTTCAATGTTGATTCACACACACGCATGCCCACGCGCGCACACTCACAAACACACACACACATGCCCACCCACACGTACGCAAGCATGGTGACACACCCGCGCACACACACACACGCGTGCGCGCATACACAAGCTCATATATACATGTACACACACACAAGCACACACACACAAATGCACACACACACAATAAAATAGACAACGCTTGCGCCCCTGATTAGCTCTTTAATTTGTTTCAGCGAACACAATAATACGATTTCATTCCATTATACGGCAAGCACAAAAAGACTAATTCTATTGTAGGTTTTCCACTGAACTTATATGGGATGTGTCAGCCTGGCTCAGTGGGTGGCGTTCTTTTCTCTGAGTCAGAAGATTGTAGTTTCAGTGCCCACATCGACTTTTGACTTTGACCCCACAGTCTAGGCTGATGCTCCACTACGGTGGTGGGGGCGTTGCTGCATCATCGGAGGTGCCATCCATTGGATGCGACGTTAAACCAAGGTCCCGCCTGCCTGTTCAGGTGGATGTTAAACACAAGCACATACATGCACACATACACAAGCGCACAACAAGACCCAAATAAAACTGGTCACTCGCTCCATGGCTGGTTGGGTGACAACCACTGTGAATGAATTGGCTGCCACATTCATCTACAACATACATAATCACCACACTTTAGAGTAAATCCAACTTTGAGCGTCCTCCCACCATGAAAGCGCTGGATCAAATCGAAGGATTATGATTATTTATAGAATCAAACAGAACCATATGACATGTAAACAGGCCATTCAACCCCAACAAGTCCGAGCCAGCGTACATACTCTGCATGAGTCCCCACTCCTTCCTAATCCCCTCTCCCATTCCCCTCAGTGTTCTGTCTCCATCCTACACTCAGCAAGTTTCCTCTTAAATACACACAAAGTTCTCCTCCTTTCCCCATTTTCAGATCATGACCGAAGACCTTCCTCTTCGGCCTCCTCCCGGGAACTCCGCACTGATAAATGCTGCACCATGGTCTAAATGTTAACAAGTCTTGTCAGTACAGCCCAGCCAGGCCGTAAAGCGAGCACGCAGTTCCTTACCGAGGCATCGCATGCAAATTAAAATATCAATTTTTCATGGGGTGTGAAACCATAGAGGCTCTAAGTGCACATTTGTTTCCTTCATTTATCGGCAAAGAGTCACTTTAGACGAGACCAGTACACAAGAGGCGCAGGCTCTTCGGGCTGTAGATAGAACTCAGCCCCCACCCCGGGATACGTGGAGTCCCACAGCATAGTGTTTAGCGCACTTGCCTCACGAGCAAAAGGACCCTGGTTCGATTCCCGGGCAGGGTGAAACTTTAAGCAAGTTCCCTTACTAAGGTTTCGCCCTGCCAGGGGATCGAACCCGGATCCTTACGCTTGCGAGCCGGGCGCTCTAACCACGATTCCTCAACCCTAAGAATTTTAGCAATGTTCAGTCCCTGTGAGTCTGATTTGTACCAATTTCTTTGGCTTCTAACTCAAGCCAAATTACTATTCTGGTTTTCATGTGTGTTTTGAGACGTCTAGAAGACGTGAAAAGCGCTATATCAAATGCGAGGATTATTATTATTTATTAATTTTTTTTAGGAGTTGTTTTCTTCTTTAGAAAAAAAGTGAATCGGTTGCCTGAAAAGCTTTGAAATAAAGTACTCCTTGGTTAAGAACAAGATATCCCTCCAGATATCAGCGAGCACGGATCTGAGGGCAAGCGGGCTGAAATGAGCAGTGCACATTGCATTTTAAAGGGCTTCCTTTGAAGAAATCTTAAAGCATATGATTGTCGCTATTCATTTGAAGTGGGATGAAAAGTATTTTTGTTGAGTGAATTCCTCCTGTTTCTGCTTTTTGCCTTGGGAGCAGCTGAAATTTTTGAACTCATCGTTATACCATCTCATGATATTTTACAATAAATAATTATAATAATAATAATAATCCTTGAATTTTGGGGTCAACCTGGCTCAGTTGGTAGCTTTCTCGCCTCTGAGTCAGAGCGATGTGAATTCAAGCCCCCACAACCAGACATTGAACTCACGGCCTCAGCTGATGCTTCAATACAACAACAAAAACAACAACAAAATTACATTTATAGAGCGCCTTTCACGTCGGGAGGACGTCCCAAAGCGCTGAACAGTCAGATGTCGGAACCCGAGATGGGGGAGGTGTGGTGTAGGGGTGAGGGAAGGCAGAGAGGTGGGAGGGAGACCAAAGGCACGGTTGATGAGAAGGGTCTTGAGACCGGCCTTGAAGGAGGCAAGGGAGGAAGTGAGGTGAAGGGACCGTGGGATGGAGTTCCAGAGTGTGGGGACAGAGAGGCTGAAAGCCCGGCCACCGATGGTAGGGCAGGTCGGGCGGGAGACATGGAGCGAGGAAGTGGGCAGGTTGGTAGGGCGTCAGCAGGTCAGAGAGGTAGGAGGGGGCAAGGCCATGAATGGCCTTAAAGGTGAGGACGAGGATCTTGAACTCGATCTTCTGGGGGATGGGGAGCCAGTGGAGTCAGGCGAGGGTGGGAGTGCTGGGGTCACGGAGCCTGGTGTGTGAGAGCACATGAGCTGCAGAGTGGAGTCCTGTAGCTCAGTGGTTAGAGCACTCACTTTGCAAGCGAGAGACCTCAGTTCAATTCCAGGGAGAGGGCGAAACCTTGGTCAAGTTTCCTTACACCACACAGAGCCTAATAATAATCCCTCCAAAACCCAAAACCAATAATTAAATTGGTCATTTCAATCTACGACTGTTTGTGGGACATTGCTGTGCGCAATTGGCTGCCGCGTTCACCCACAAATATACAGTCAATTAACTTTACAGTGTGTTCTGTGAAGCGCTTTGGGACGTCCTCCCGACGTGAAAAGCGCTATGTCAAATGCAAGGATTATTTATTTATTTATATTTTGGATGATTCGCAGCTTGTGAAAGGAAGAGTTGGGAAGGCCGATGAGGAGGGAGTTACCGTAATCGAGCCTTGAGGTGACGAATGCGTGGGTGAGGGTTTCGGGAGCCTGAGGGGTGAGGCAGTGGCGGAGTCTGGCAATGTTGCGGAGTTGGTGGTAGGCAGTGCCGGTCATGGCACGGATGTGGGGGAGAAAGGACAGTTCAGGGTCAAACAAGACGCCCAGGTTCCTGACTGGCTTAGTGAGGTTGAGTGTGCAGCCGTGGAGGCTGATGCTGTCAGCGCCTGAGGTGCAGAAGAGCTAGCGCGAGCCAATCAGGAGGGCCTCGGTCTTGCTGACGTTGAATTGGAGAAAGTTGGCCCTTGTCCAGGACCTGATGTCGGACAGCCAGTCGGTCAGTGCTGGGGTTAAGAGCAGTGCGTTGTTGGAGGTGCCGTCCTTTCGATAAGACGTGAAACCAAGGTCCCAAAAATGTGATCATTCACTTTGTGGCTGTTTGTGGGATGTTACTGTCAGCAAATTGATTGCTGCATTCACCCACAAAAATACACACCCTGCACCTCACAATATATCCTGTCAAGCGCTTTGAGATGTCCTCACGATCCATCAAATGTAAGGATTATCATTATTATATAAAGCAAAGTGGAGGGATTCCAAGCTTACGTGGTGTTTGGATGCAGTGTTGGAAGGGGTGTGTGGGTGAAGCAGGGGTGGGGCGGGGTGGTGGGGAGTACAGAGGTTTACAGTGGCAATTTAAGGGTTAAATCCAAATTCTTTTTTCACTGGCCTCTTTGGGAGCAATTGCAAAATCGTAACGCAAAGCTTTTCACTGTGTAATCCACTGCCCCTGCAGTGTTCCAAGCTGCTTTTAGACATTTCAGATATTGCACGAGATAGCAGCTTAAGAAAGACTTTGGTATTATCCTGCCTCCCCTTTTAGCTGCCGCTGACACTCCGCAGCTGTGGAATGAAATTTTTTAGAGCAAGTAGATTCCCCCACACCCACTCGACCCCCCCCCCGCCCCCCCACCCCCCCACTCTAACCTTCCCCGCTCCCTCCTCCTTCCCTCCCCAATAAAAGCCAGGGGGCAATATAAAATATGTTTGTTATTCCAAATTTGTCCTGCACATTGCTGGCTTCTTTCACTTATACAGTAAGCATTAAAAAACCAAACTCCTGCCATAAATTTGCCAGGAAATTTCAGTGAAGTGTACCATACCACAATTCGGCCTCGTAAAGATTGCAAAAAGGACAGGCTTGAATCAAATTTTATAACTAATAATAATAATCCTCGCATCAAGTCTCGAAGCACTTCACAGGATATACTTAAGTGGACTTTGGGGGCGAAATGCGGCAGCCAATTGCGCACAGCAGGTCCCACAAACAGTTGTGGATTGAGTGACAAATTATTATTATTAGTTTTAATGGATTATTACCCCTGGAAAGCGATTCTTCAATTGACTAACTGGGTTCCTATTTCCTGCTAACCATTGCAATACTATAAATACCCTTACATTTGATATCACACCTTTCACATCAGGAGGACGTCTCAAAGCGGTTCGCAGGGTTTACTGTAAAGTGTAGTGACTGTGTATTTGCAGCAGATAATTCTGCGCACAGCAATGGCCTGCAAATAACTAATTTTTTCATTCAGGGGAATGTTGGCCAGGACATCGGGATAAACTCCCTTCTCTTTGTGAATAGCACCAAAGGATAATAATAATGATAACAATAATCCTTGCTTTTGATACAGTGCCTTATCATGTCTTTGAGACGTCTCAAAGCGCTTCACAGGATATACTGTAAAGGGTAGTGACTGTGATTTGTGGGCGAAACTCGGCAGCCAATTGCGCACAACAGTATCCCACAAACAGTTGTGAATTGAGTGACCAAATTATTATTTTTTTTTGGAGGGATTATTACCCGCGGAAAGCAATCGACCAGGTTCCTACATACTGCGAGTTAAATGAGGGAGAGTGTGAGGAGTAAGGAAACGTACGTAAGATTTTGCCCTGCCCGGGTATTGTACCCGGGAGCTCTCGCTTGCCAGGCGAGTGTGCTAACCACTACGCTACAGAACTCCACCTCTTAATTTGTGTTAACAGGATCTTTGAACAAGCCTTAACGTCTCATCCGAAGGACAGCAATTTCCAACATGCAGCGTTCCACCCACCCACAGCACTGGACTGGAATGTCATCTTAACCTATGAGTTCAATTTGGTAACGTAGGGGCTCAAACCCACAACCTTCTGATTTAGAAGCTGGAGTGCTACAAACTGATCCAGTCTGGGTCCAATTATGAGTAAAGGAGGGGGCGAAAGATCACCAATGGAAGTGGTCAATGATCAAAAACAGGAAGTGGGCAATAATCAAAAACAGGAAGTGGGCAATGATCAAAAATAGAAAGTGATCGTGCGAAGATATCAAAGTTATTGTGAAATTATTTTCATATATAAAAAAACATACTGCCATACTTTCCAGGAAAGTCCACTGCTCACTAAACTTCTCAACTCATGGCAGAACAGGACAGGCTTAGGATAGCTGTAAAATGTATGCCATTTGCATTTCACAGCAGACAAGGCATCCAAAAAGTGCTCAGACGTACATCTGTCCACTGATAAAGCATTTTGTTTGTGTCGTTGAAATAAACGTGCCGGAAGCATTTTATTCTGAGTTTCCTATTAACAACAATGCGTCAGCCCGGTTCAGTGGTACCACTCTCACTTCTGGGTCAGAAGGTTGTGGGTTTAAGCCCTAAATCAGGATTTGGAATCAAATGTAGTCAAACAATGCAGTGTCGGGGTGTTCACATGTTCATCCTTCACATGAAACATTAAACCATGGTCACATCTACCTGTTCAAGTGGATGTTAAAGATCGCGTGGCAGTATTTGAAAGGAGAAGGGAGTTTCTCCTAGTGTCCTGGGCAACAATCCCCCCAAATAAAATTGGTCACTCACTCCATGGCAATTTGTGGGACATTGCTATGCGTAAACTGGCTGCCGTGTTTCACCCACAAAACACCCACGTTACACTACGTCTTAACAATGTGTAATATAAGGATTATTATTTATGAATTATTTTGATATGCGTTGAATTCCCCCCCATCCCCATATACACGCGCATGCACACACATACCCTCCCACACCCTCATTAAATGTGTGCGAGAGCTGAGAAATAAGGAACTGGAATGTGAGGTTGAAAGAAAGGCCAGCAAATGTTTAAATCTCAATGATGGAATAATGTCACTGATACATCTGGGAATGCAGACATTAGGAATACATTGTATATATAGGATAATTGTTGGTCAGTTGGGTTTAACAGTAGGGTAAGAAATAACTGGGAGTGCACACGTATAAGATAGCTGGTAGACACAAGAAATGCTAACATCAGAGCGTGGGGAAATGATGAACTCCAAGAGCGATGAACAGGCACGTAACGTGTAATTTGAACCAGATGGGTTAATACCTTGAACCATTTAAAATGTGCCCAACCTACTTGAAGACCTGACATCTCTCTACAGGTCTTGTCTCTTGTCTAGAGAACGAAGGTCGCTCAGACGTTGGGGAGGGGGCGGGGAGGGTGAACTATTTTAGTCTTTGCATGAGAAAACAATTGCAGAAAAAAAAAGGTTTCTAGAATTCAACCAGATTTAAGGTTTTTGTTACACGCCATCTTCCATTGTAAAGGCAGGGAGCGAGGCAGGAGGGACCCGGATTCTACAGAGTGGGCCATTAAGACACTGTACACAGCAGAGTCCCACAAACAGCCATGAAACGAGTGATCAATTTTATTTGGGGGATGGTTGGCCAGGACACCGGGAGAGAGAAACTCCCTTCTCTTTTCGAACAGAGCCACGGGATCTTTAACTTCCACCTGAACAGGCAGACGGACCTGGGTGTAATGTCTCATCCTGGCCAAACAATCCGCGGGATAAAATCGATCATTCACTGCGTGGCTGTTTGTGGGACATTGGCTGCTGCGTTCACCTACAAATACACAATTAATCCTCTGAAACCCTTTGAGACATGTAAACGGCATGGTAAGTTGCTTCATCAAATGCAAGAATTATTACAATTCTCTCACCTCAACACTCAACAGGCACAGTTGGGTTTACACTTTGGGTTAAAGTCTCATCCAGAGCATTTGCAGAAAAACAGATATCAGGACCCACATCTGCCCACTGAATTAAAATATATCAATACAATAACAGTGGCCTGACAACCATTATTTTCCTACTCTACACTGCCAATGTCTTCATTGACCTTCCACTTGCAACTCTCTCCTCCTATAATAAGAGAGTGGAAACCTTCATCGTTAAAGTATCAAAATGATATAAAGACAAGAAATGCCTTCAAGTGAGTTTAAAGCAGTAATTAATCTTTGGACCTGCGGTGAATAATGTCACCAGCAAACCTCGATTGAATAGCTAGCTCACTATCTTACTGTATTTGTTTGAGCAAGTGAACGTTGGTAAAAGGAAAGGTTTGAAATCTATCATAAAATAATGTCGCATTCAAAGATTATAATTAATGTGGCAGGTTACTGCTCGGCATAGTGCTCCCGCCTCTGAGTCAAAAGGTCGTAGGTTCAAGCCCCCTGCGTCAGGACTTGGAGCTCAGACGGTCTAGGGCTGATGCTCCAGTGTAATAATCCCTCCAAAAAAATCCATGACTGTTTGTGGGACACTTCTGGACGCAATTGGCGACCGCGTTTCGCCCACAAAATATCGTCAACCCACTTCACAGTATATCCTGTGAAGCCCTTTGAGACGTCTCAATGTCATGATAAAGCGCTATATCAAATGAAAGTGTTATTATTATCATCACGGTGAAGGATTATTAAATCGGTACAGACAAGCCCAATTGTGTTTTCTTTTTCAAAACAAAGTTACCGCAAATTTTTGCAGGATAAAAGGAATGAAAGCGAAGGATGGGGTAGTGGGCGGATGGGGGAGCGGGGGGGGTGGGGAGAAAGAGAAGAGAAGTTGAGAGCGGCTTCAAAGCATCTGGCAGACGGCTCTGTTTGAAGTTGGAGTCGAGGGGTTGTGTGATAGAGATTTCAGCAGCAATTAGTGAGAGATCTGAAAAGCGACACGAGGCACGAGGAGGTGAGGAAAGATTTTGCAGTGTTGGTACAACTGGTAGCAATGTCTTGTTTACAGACTTCGTTCACAGCACAGCAGGCGGTGGGTGGGAACGCTGAGCCTGAAGTGGATAATTAGCCTTCCTCCGACTCGGGCGAAGGCGCGCTCACGATATGCCAAACGCAATGCGTGTGCTTCAGCATCAGCGAGAAAAAGGTTGCACACTTCAAGTCAGGGGCTGTTAATGAGATGCGTTGTTATTTATGCTTGATGGCAGCAAACCGTGTTATTGTCTACGGGATATTCACAAAGTCCTGTTACCCCCTCCCATGCATTTTTTTTACTCACAATGAATTTTTATTTTCTGTTGCTGTGGAGTCAAGTGTAACAATGTCTGACACCAGTAACTTCCTCGTCACTCCGGCCATGTTACACAAGGTGTGGCACCGAACTTAGCGACGGATCATTATCTGCCATGAAAATGATGGCGCTCTCACACACACACACACACTCACCGATCCTCTGATCGTCTGAATTCAGTTACACACTTGTACCGAATACAATGAAGTAGCTTTAAATACAGTTATTATCATTCTTCCACATGTTTCAGATGTTGGTCAGTGCACCGTAGAAAAAAACATGGGAGTAACAGAACTTTGTGTGCCACCTACACACCTCTCTCACAGCTGAATCAAAAGATTGTTGGCCAGGACATCGGGAGAAATTCCCTTCTCTTTTCGAACAGCGACACAAGTTCGTTAACATCCACCTGAACAGGCAGACGGGACCTCGGTTTAACGTCTCATCCGAAGGACGCCACCCCTACCATTGCATTGAGGTGTCAGCTTAGACTGTGTGATTACAAGTCCCGATGTTGGGGCTTGAACCCACAACTTCTGACTCAGAGGCGAGAGTGCTGCTGACTGAGCCAGGCCGATACTTGTGGAAGTTTGTTCCTTTCAGACCTGAGTAAAAAGTCAGTTCCTTGTCTTAACGAGTGCTGAAAGTCATTTTCCCAAATCAATTGAGGAAACGTTCTTTCGACTGCAAAAATATTATATTTCAAAACGCAATGGCCTTTGGGGCCAATTTCAGTGGAATTTCAGGCCTTAAATGAGACCTTAGGACTCCGGGAGAGGAGTGAGGGGGGGTGGGGTGTGGGGTGAGGTGGGGGAGGGGAGATGGGGGGTGCATTAAATGGGGGAGGAGACGGAGCAGGGGGTGGTCGAGGGAATGAATTGCTGCTCGATTGTTTTCTAATGGGAGTGTGGGGTGGGGGAGTGGAACGGGACAGAAAATAAAATCGAGCTTTGCTCAGCCAGACTGACATTTTACACAGGGATTGCTGAGTGAATGTCCCCCAAATCTGCTGTCATTTCGGAGGGAACTATAAATGGGGCTGGTTCGAGGTGCAGGTCTGAAATGGGCAGGAAAATCTGCTCTCAGTTTACGTGGCTGGTGTTCTCATGTCTTTGGGGAGGCCAAATAAGGTAGTCCTGAACGCTCCAGTGTCGGGCTTCGGCATGTTTCCTGCCGTAATAATTCTCACAGTTTGAGACATTCCAAGGTAGAGGGTCATCCAGACATACTCTAGTTGTGATTTCTTGTGCATATTTATTTCCAACGTATCACTCGCATTCTTTCCCACTGAGATCACGGGCCCGAGCCAGAGGACTGCCAAATAGGCTATTTTTTCTTTCCCAGAACGAGTGCAAAAAAGCTGTCAAGGGCTGGTCATTTCGGAAAAGCGCTAGAGCTAACATGGAATGGGCGGTGCCAGCGGAGAGGCGGGCAAACAGCACAGGGAAAAGACCCCAGCTGGCTTTCTTGCAATAATAATATTAATAATAATAAATAATAATCCTTGCATTTGATGTAGTGTCTTATCACTTCGATGAGATGTCTCCAAGCCCAGGATTTACTGCAAATTGCAGTGACTGTATATTTTATGGGTGAAACATGGCAACCAGTTTGTAAACAGCAGTGTCCCACAAACAGTCGTGGAGTAAGTGACCAATTTTATTTATTTGGAGGGAGTGTTGGCCAGGCACCCATGAGATGTTAAACCAAGGTCCCTTCTGCCTGTTCAGGTGGACTTTAAAGATCCTACGGCGTTTTTCAAAACGTGAAGGGAGTTTCTCTCTCCTGGTATCCTGGCTACCAATTCCTAAAATAAAATTGGTCACTCACTCCATGGCTGTTTGTGAGACACTGCTGTGTGCAAATTGGCTGCTGCGTTTGGCTACAGAAATGAGCTTTGAGTAGTCCTTCCAATGTGAAAGGCAGTATACCAATAATAAAATTAATAATAACAATGATAATCAACCTTACATTTGATACAGTGCCTTTCATGTCAAGAAGGATGTCTCAAAGCCCTTCACGGGTTATATTGTAAAGTGGATTAACTCAGTAGGCCAACGCAGTAGTCAATTTGCAGAGAGCAACATCGCACAAACAGCCATGCAGTGAATGACCAATTTTATTCATTCTTCGGATGAGATGTTAAAACTAAGGTTCCATCTGCCTATTCGGGTGGATGCTAAAGATCCTGTGACGCTATTCAAAAAGAGAAGGGAGTTTCTCCCGTTGTCCTGGCCAACAATCCCCCAACTAAAATTGGTTTACTCACTCCATGGTCTTTTGCAGGTCATCGCTGTGCATAAAATTGTCTATACAGTCATTTCCCTTTACAATATAATCCGTTGAGCGCTTTGACACAACAACAACACGTCTCAATGATGTGCTAAGGCGCTATATCAAATGTAAGGAGTAGTATTTTAATAACTTTGTATATCAGAATAAAAACGAGGGTTTGTACAGCATCTGTCGCATCAGCAGAAACCTATCGGAGCAACTTGTAAAATATAATTGAAGCAAGAATGCTGCTACACAGGGCAAAATTCACCGCTAATGTGAGGCAGCGACATACATGTGAGCGTGAACAAAACAGGGAGCGGTGAGCAGCCAATTAATTTGAAGTTTGGAGCACATGTAGATTAGAAAGGGGAAAATCAACCCAAATCTGACAGGGAGACAAGACTCCGCGTTACTTTGAAATACTTTGAAAATCGAAAAGGGTTCAATTTACATCCAGTGGAATCGCAATAATATATCTACTGAAGTTCAAAACTGATCAGAGCTCTGTGAATAAACCAAGGATCACCTGGTCATTTCTCTATATGAGGGTGTGTATATGTGTGTGTGCGTTCATACAACCAAAACAAAATTCCTTTCATCCTTAGAATAGCTGGTTAGTACGCAGAGCGGAGTTTGATTGGAGCTCAGGACTCCGAGCTTGCTAATGAACAGTTCGTTGCTTGACACGCTCGCCCACCAAAATGCACGCAGTTATACCACGATACAGTGAATCCAGCAATATATATGGTGATACGTGATAAAGCACTGTGTTGAATATGAGGGTTATAATTATTCTATTATTATATTTTATAATAAAGAAAAGTGGAATCCCGTAGCACAGTGGTTAGTGCACTTGCCTCGCGAGAGAGAAGAGCCGGGTTTAACTCCCGGACGGGGCAAAACTTTAGACAAGTTTCCTTACTCCATTCGCCTCTGTTCACCCAGCAGTTAGTAGGAACCCAGTTGATAGTCGATTGGTAGATTGCTTTCCAGTGGGTAATAATCCTTCACATAAAAAGAATTGGTCTCTCAATTCACGACTGTTTGTGGGACACTAGTCTGTGCAATTGGCCCCTGCGTTTTGCCCACAAAGTACACAGTCAATTCACTTTACGATATATTCTGTAAATGGCATGGTGCAGCTTTGAGACATCTCAATGACCCGCTAAGGCGCTATATCAAATACAAGGATTATTATTATGATTTTTATTATGATCTTATCACTGTGAGTTGTAACACGGTAATGCAACCAAGCTGACAGGGCTTGCATTGTAAAGTGGTGGGGCACAGAGATGTGAAGTGAATCATTGGACTTTTACCATGGAAGGCAATTCAGAATAGGAAATAAATGGCACGGTGCAGCTTTATTCACCATAAAGACAATCTGTACTTGGGAGAACAACACTTCCTCACTCTGTCTTGCAGCTACAGCTGTTTTCAGGCCTGAATTACATGCAGTGGCGGAAGGCTTCAGCCCCTGATGGATGATGTGTTGGTCTCTTGTTCTGACAGATCCGCCCCTATATGCAGTAATTCACTGAATCACTATAGAAAGTATCTTGGTTTAACCCGAGATGGTGGTTTAATAAAACACGAGTCAGCCTTGCGTTTGATCCAGCGCCTTCCACATCAGGAAGACGTCTCAAATCGTTTCACGGTATTTCCTGCACTCTGTAGTGCCTCTATGTTTGGTAGGCAGATGCAGCATCTAATTTTGCGCACAGCGACGTTGCTGCAAACAGCTGTGGAGTGAGTGTTTTTTTATTGAGGGGATTGTTGGCCAGGACACCAGGGGAAACTCCCTTCTCTTTTCGAATAGTGTCATGGGATCTTTAACATAATAATAATAATAATAATAATAATAATAATAATAATAATAATAATCCTTGCATTCGATATAGCACTTTTCACATCTTCTAGACGTCTCAAAGCGCATCACAGAATAGACTGTAAAGTAAATTGACTGTATATTTGTGGGCGAAACTCCGCAGCCAATTGTGCACAGCAGTGTCCCACAGACATTCGTAGATTGAGTGACCAAAAAATTTTCTTTTTTTTTAACATCCACCTAACTAGACAGGCAGGACCTCGGTTTAACATCTCATCCAAAGGACGGCACCTCCGATAATGCAACATCTCCCAGCACTGCATTGGAGTGTCAGCCTGGACTCTGTGAGCCCCCGATGTGGGGCTTGCACCTGTATCCTTCTAACTCAGAATCTAAAATGCTACCGACTGAGCCGGGCTGATACAATGGAGATGTAGTACCTTGCACCCCCTCCCACCAGAATCCTCACACCACCCACCACCTTTGCTATCATCCCCCAAATGGAGGGGACTCAGAACAAGAGCTCACAAGCTGGAGAACTGCAAACTCATAGCCAGTGATCTGAAGTGCTATCCTGTGCAACAGGCACTGTATAAATGCAAGTCGTTTCAGCCTCTCTGCCCCCACACTCTGGAACTCCATCCCACGGTCCCGTCGCCTCGCTTCCTCCTTTGCCTTCTTCAAGGCCGGTCTCAAGACCCTTCTCTTTGACTGTGCCTTTGATCTTCCTCCCACTTCTCTGCCTTCCCTCACCCCTACACCACCTCTCCCCCATGCTCGGATCCCGACACCTGACTGTTCAGCGCTTTGGGTCGTCCTCCCGATGTGAAAGGCACTTCTGTTTTTGTTGTGACAATTCAATTTTGTGTCCCTTTGTGAAGTGATATTTATCTGCCCCTGTCACTCACACCCTCTTCGATGCGGGTTGCAAAAAGTCCCTTTATTTTAATGAAGTGAGAAACACGGGCGTTCTTTCAGTATTGAATTACAGTGAGACGGTGAGTCTGAACTCAGTGTGAAATCAACAACGACTACAACTTGCATTTATACAGTGCCCTTCAGGCGGGCAGGATCTCAGACCGTGCCAAGCCAGTGTTGTTGGGGGGGTGGGGGGTTAGGGAGAAAGCACGGTCAAAGAGGAAGATCTTCAGCCATGATCCAAACAAGGGAGGGAGGAATTGGAGGAGAGAGTTCCAAAGCTTCGGGCTGTAGTGACTGAAAGTGCAGCCGCCGATGGTGAAGCAGAGTGGACGAGGCACAAGCAGGAGGCCGGAGCCAACTGAGGGGCTGAGGGTGGTGAGGTGGAATCGAGGGGTGGGGGAATGGACCGGGGTGGTGCTCATGGGTGGGTGAGTGCGGGGCAGGAGGAAACAATTGAAATGTGAGGTGGAGTTGAGTGAGGTGGAGGGGGGTGGTGCGGGAGAGAAGAGAAGGACGTTAATTCCTTAATCAAAACGCTTGACAGTGACAGTCAGATAATTATGCTTCTCGCCATCAGACATCTCCTTCAACCTCTCGCCTTACACTCACCGCCTTTTAGGAATCCGCTGCCTTTGTCAGTCAGGCAGAGTCCTGGGTGCTCCTTTTAAAGCAGGAGATGGATGCCCTTCCAATGCGTGTAACGCTAAAATTGGATTAAAATTGGACTAAAATTGTATTCAAATTGTATTCAAATCATATTAAAATTGCATTAAAATTGTATTCAAATTGTATTCAAATCGTATATAAAATTAGCCGCCGTGTTTAGCCACAAAATATACAGTCGATCCACTTTACAGTATATTCTGTGAAGCGCTTTGAGACATCCTCCCGACGTGAAAAGCGCTATATCAAATACAAGGATTATTATTATTAAGACATCTCAACAACGTGATAAGGGGCTCTATCAAATGCAAGGATTATTATTATTAGAATGGTTCGCCCACATTTCCACACTACAGTCCTGACAGAGGACTTTCGACGGGTGACCCGACCCGTCAAGAAACGCGAGCCCAGCATCAGTCAGTGCATTGCAGAACACATCACTGACACCTCAGGCGAGACGCATGTTAATTTGCCCCCATTGTTTCAGGGTGAATGGCTTCACAGTACTTAGACACAAAAACTTCTCGCACAAGCCTCTGTGGAGGCGGATTACACGCGAATATTTTGCTCTCCTGCTCTCTCCCACCTTCCCCCACCCCCACCACCTCTCCCTTGCCCCTTCCTCTTTTTTGGGAGACAAGTGTTTCCTTTTCACATCCTGCGTGTAACAAGAGGATTATCAACAGGATTAAGGCATATCAGCCTGGGCGTGTTATATTCATTGCATCAGATCAGGCAAGGAGTCAATAGGCAATGTATAACAAATCGTCTGGCGGACCTTATTTTGTTAATCCTTCAGACGTTCCAGGTGACACGTTCTTCAACAGCAACAAGCCATCGTTGATAAAATACTTTGGAAATAAATATAATGATAATCCTTGCGATGAACTAATTAATTGTTGCTGTTGTTGCAATTGTTATGGCGCCTTATCACGTCATTGAGACGCCTCAAAGCGCCTTATGAAATATATTGTAAAGCGGATTAATTAACTGTGTATTTTGTGGGTGAAACGCAGCAACCAATTGTGCACAGGAGTGTCCCACAAACAGTCATGGGTTGAGTGACCAAGCTTTTAAAAAATATATATTATATATATATCTATATATAGAAATTCCTCACTGGCCCAGCGTTCCTTTGCAATGAAAAGGGGACTTAAAGTTACACTTTATACCTTATAATGACCAAAATCTTTCAGTCACTTTGAGACAATTTTTCACAGTGAAGGATCCATGGTGGGCTTGTTTGTGGGGTAGTGGGGGTCGAGGGGAGTGAGGAGTTACCTTGTTTTATCGAATGGTTGATGGGAGCATCCAACCAGTAACATTAACCCTCACTCTCGGTCAGACGATACAAGAGGCCCAAAATAGCTCCCGGTCTTAGCCTTAAACAACAACTTGTGTTTATACAGCTCCCTTCATGAAGGATAGGACCTCAGAGCTGTACAGTATTTTGTGGATGAACTCAGCAGCCAATTTATCTTTTTATCCAAATAATCTTTACACTTGATACAGCACCTATCACGTGCAGGAGGATGTCTCAAAGCGCTTCACAGGATTTACTGTAAAGTGCAGTGACTTGTGTATTTAATGGGTGAAAAGCAGCAGCCAATCTGCGCATAGCAATGTCCCACAAAAGCCATGGAGTGAGTGATTGATTTTATCTGGGGATTGCTGGCCAGTACAGCCTGGAGTATGCAAGTTCAAATTCCCCACGTGGGGTTCATACTCACAACCCGCTGACTCACTCAGCTAGGCTGAATTAAAAACTAGAAAAGTAACACAGCAATAACATTGCATTCTTTGGATGAGACGTTAAACCAAGGTCCCATTTGTCTGTTCAGGTGGAAGTTAAAGATCCCACGGCACTATTCGAAAAGAGTAGGGAGATTCTCTCTCTTTGTCCTGCCCAACAAATATCCCAAATAAAAATGGAGACTCACTCCACGGCTGTTTGTGGGAGATTGCTGTGTGCAAATCGGATGGGATTGGGATGAGCAAGAGACCAGAGCCAGCCACGTGGACATAGCGGGTGGTGGAGTGGGGAATAAGCAGGTTGGAGAGGTAGGGAAGTGCCAGGGCATGAAGAGGTTTGTAGACGAGTGAGAGGATCTTGAAATCAATCCGTTTTGTGATAGGGAGCCAGTGGAGTGGGGAGAGGACGGGTGTGATGGAGGTGCGGAGTTTAGTGTGGGTGAGTTATGAGTGGTAGATTATTGGGAAGAAATGCGAAGATTATTATAATTCACATAGTACCTTTCATGCCTCAAAGTATTTTACAGATGGAATGGAAACCCAACCAAGATGGTGGACTTATTTGAAGTGAAGGCAGTGTGTGTGTGTGGGGGGGGGGGGGGGGTGGAGAACGGTCAATGAGGAAGATTTTTCGAAGGGTTTTGGTGGCAGAGGATAACATGGGCCTCGTAACCTTTCAAAGCTATTTGAGGCATTCAACAATCACATTATGAGGTAATGGAAACACTGTAATCGGTTTACTTTGCAGTGAGCTTCTGCAGTTAAACTGATTTTCCACAAAGTATTGTCAATTTAGCAGAGGTCTGAAACTTACAGGGGCAGTACAGTAGATATAAATGATATTGCAGTTACTTTAGAAAAAATACTCACAATAATAGCCCGTTTTAGGCACCTTACATAATGTATATTGTCAAACGTACACCAACAGGCTCGCCGTCAATAGCATGTGTAGCAAATTCACATTGGAACAACACTAATAATCATAATAATATGCACAATTCTGCTGCCACGTTTGCCTACAAACACACAGTCACTCCATTTCACAGTGAATCCTGCAAAGCGCTTTGAGGCGCCCGGCCTCAAGGCATGAGGTCTGTGACTTATTGTCTTAAAACATTCTGAGGAAAGGATTCGACCCGTGGCATCAGACACCACCCGTGTCTCTCCGTGGCACACATCCACCCGACAGATGCTCTGGGAGCCACACACACGTGTGCAAACAGACAGGGGCCCGAGAGAGGCAGGAGGCCTGATCGTTTGTCAACAGTCGATCGTAATTCACCCACCTGCACAGGACCTGACACCTGAAAGGACATGGCATTGCTCTTGCCAACTCGTTGGTGGGGTCTGGAGTGAGCCAATTGGTATGCTACGGTTTTCACCTGATTTCCCCTGGGATCAGATGGAGGTTACACAGTCTGCTGATCTCAGCGTCTCCACCATCTAGATAATAATAATAATAATCCTTGTGTTTGATATAGCGTCTTATCACATCGTCAAGATGTCATAAAGCACCTCACAGAATAGGCTGTAAAGTGATTATTGACTGTGTATTTTATGAGCAAAACAGGGCAGCCAGTTTGAGTACAGCAGTGTCCCACAAACAGTCGTGGAGTGAGCGACCGGTTTAATTGGGGGGACTGGGACACCAGGAGAGAGCAACCCCCATCTCTTTTCGAATAGCGCCATGGGATCTTTAACATCCAACTGAACAGGCAGACGGCACCTTGTTTTATCTAAAGGACGGGACCTCCGACAATGCAACATCCCCAGGTGCTGCATTGGAGTGTCATCTTAGACTATGTGATTCCAAGTCCTGACCTGGGACTTGAACCCATAACCTTCTGTCTCAGAGGTGAGAGAGCTACCGTTGAGCCAGTCTGCAGAAAAGACTAGTCTCCTTTTTGGGGGGGGGGAGTGGGGGAGAGGCTGATGTCGTCTCCCACTTCAGTGGCATATTGAAGAGAAGAGATGTTATCATTCTAAACTTGTCCTAAAAGCCATATCTCAAGATCTTCCTTTCCGACCGTGCCTTCGGTCATCTTCCCTCCAATATACATGGTCTATTCACTTGACAGTATATCCCGTGAAACATTTTGCGACGTATCAATGATGTGATAAGGCTCTATACCAATGTAAGCATTATTATTATAAACCCCTCATTGACCAGCACCTTGGATTGTCCTCCCAACATGAAAGGCGCTGTATAAATGCAACTTGTTGTTGTAAATTGTTGTTGTTGTAGCGCACAGAGCTCTGTTCAGCAGGGAAAGCATTATCAAATCATAGAAAGTTCACAGCACTGAAAGGCACTTGATCCCACATCTACACTGGTGTCAGTTTCCCCCACAGGACCTATCTATTCTAATACCATTCCCTCACACTTTCTCTCTAACCTTTCATATTTTTTTCCCCCTGCAATTATTTATCCAATTCCCTTTTAATTGTTGTTATGGATTTCATTTCAACAGAACTATTTGATGTGAAGGATTCCCACTGTCTAACAAGCTCATGGGTGGAAAAACATTGGTCCAAATCTCTCTATCCTCCTTCTTGCTCTTTGCCTTGCAGCCCTTCTTGTTACTCGCTCTCTAGTTTCTTCTTGTGTTTAAGATTAAGCCTCGTCTCCTCCGAGTCGCTTCCCGTGTCCTCAACCTGGATTAACCAATTTTATCCGGAAATTTTATTTTATTTTAGTTGGATGTGGGGGCTTGAACCCGCAACCTTATACACAGCCAATCCACTTTATAATATATTTTATGAAGCGCTTTGACCCATCTCAAACACGGGATAAAGCACTATGTCAAGTGCATAGATTATTATTATTGTTATTATTGAACTCACATAATCTAGGCTGATGTTCCAATACAATGCTGGAGGTGGTGGGTGGGGGAGGGGGGGTGGGTGGGGGGTGGTGGAAAGAGGGCTGCGTTGTCGGAGCTGCTGTCCTTCGGATGAGACATTAAACTGAGGTCCCAGATGCCTGTTCAGATGGACATTAAAGATCCCGTGAAGGGAGTTTCTCTCTTCCGGTGTCCTGGCCAACAATCCCCCAAATAAAATCGCACACTCGTTTCATGGCTGTTTGTAAGACATTTCTGTGCACAAATTGGCAGTCTCTACACCTTTGAGTAAAATCCTGTGAAGCTCTTTAAGACCTTCGCCAGGGAACTCAGTTTAATGTCTCATCCGACAATGCAGCACACATGTACACCCAGCACTGCACTGGAGAGTCAGCCTAGACTCCGTCTGAGCTGTAAAGAGCTTTGCTTCATAGATTGGTGGAAGGAAAGCGAAACTTTTTTTTGTGTGTGTTTCAAACGATGTTTATAAGACCAATACTTCAGATTGAAAGCACTTCCTCTCCCTCCTCCGACCCTTTCCCCAGGGTCCGGCTCCTCTATTATCGCTTGCACAAATCTTTGTTTTTGTTTCATTCTGAGCTCCAAAAGAGCATGAATGAATTTATGGAGCATCGCAGCTTAAAGCAACAGCAGTGACTGATTCCTGCAAAAAGCAACTCGCTCAATTCCTGACCTCTCAACCCCTTCCAGAGGAAGAGGGTGGCATATTATTGTGGTAACCTGATAGATTTACTTCTCAGTAATCCTATGTACACAAATGTCCGTTGTGTCTGGGTCACGAGGTTCCGACCTTGATAAGGAGATCGTTCGGAAGGACAATACTGAAAAAAAACCTTAAGCTTCTCTCTGTAGAAACAGCCGCAAGTAGCGCCTTTAAGACATTACAATACAATACAAAATTACATTTGTATAGCGCCTTCACGTCGGGAGGACATCCCAAGGTGCTGGACAGTCAGGGATTTAAGACCTCCTTCAAAGGGCAACCTCGACATCCCCACCCCATGTTATGCAAATACGGAATCCTGTAGCGGAGTGGTTATCGCATTCGTCTCGAAAGCGAGAGGAACTGGGTTTGATTCCCACGTGGGCGTAACCTAAGGCAAGTGTCCTTACTCCACACTCCTCTGTACCTAGCAGTAAGTAGAAACCCAGTTGTTAGCCAAATGACGGATCACTTTCCGGGGGTAACAATCCCTACAAAAAACAAAAACAGGAAAATTTGGTCTCTCAATCCATGACTATTTTGCCACGTTTGGCCCACCAAATGTACAGTCGATTCAATTTACAATATATCCTGTGAGGTGCTTTGAGATGCCTCAGCGACGTGATAAGGCACTATATCGAATTCAAGGGATATGATTATTATTAAATACAGAGAGACACCATGAAGGATGTGCACAGTGTAGAAACATCCACACATACACATGCGTGGGCTCAAGTAACGTAATAGCCAGTTCATATCGGAAGGTATGATTGAGCTGTGCAGAATTAACAGAAGGCTTTGTGGAGTGTATCATGAGGTGAGGCTGTTCTGCACTGATTTACAAGGAACATGTGCCGTGTTACTGTAATTTATAGAGCACAGCTGGTCCCGGAGCTGCCCCTGTTGACTTTTTGGCTGAGATGGAAACTGAGGCAAGTATGACCTGATTATTGGGTACCTCCGTGGTGCTTGGCACATTCAGTGTCTTTCTCTCTCTTTCTCTCCCTTCCTCCCTCTCAGGAATTCCAAGCTTTGTTGTATCATCCTGGATAGTATCGCCCTGGAACTTTAATACAAAGTGTAATAATAATAATCCTGTCATTTGATATAGCATCTTGTCACATCGTTGAGATGTCTCAAAATGCTTCACGTAATATATTGCAAAGTGGATTTTCATACCTGTTTTTTGACATTACACCTTGTTTTTTATATAACACCCTGTAAACCCATTACTGTCCAATGCCTTGGGATGTCCTTCCGGCAAGAAAGGTACCGTATCAATCTCGTTTGTTGTTGTACTACTGTAAAGTGGAGCGATTGCGTATTTGTAGGTAAACACAGCTGCCAATTTGGCGCAGACCCATGTCCCACAAACAACCAGGCAGTGAATGACCCATTTTATTTTGGGGGATTGTTGGCCAAGACACCAGGAGTTTTGCCCTGCCCAGGAATCAAACCCGGGGCCTCTCGCTTGCTAAATGCTACGGTACGGGACTCCACAAAGTAACAGTATTAGTGCTCACTAAGGAGAAGAGGGGGAAGAAGGAGGGCACTCTCTCAGACAGCAGCGGGATTCGGGGAAGGTGGGTGGTGGGGTGTTGGGGTGAACATCTCGCTCGACCCACCTGGAGGTGAACAGAGGGGAGAGGAGGTCAGAAATAGACTTAGACAAGGCACGGAGCCTGAAAAAGGAAAGCTCCTACTGCTTGTGCGGAACGCTAATATCTCTTTTAACTATAAGGCAAGAAATTTAAGGTGCAGAGTGACAGCCTTTGGTGATGTACAATCTGTCACAGGATTTTTTGCTGGGCATTTTATTTAACTAATAATAAACAAAAATAATGATTCTAATCCTTGTGTTTGATGTGGCAGCTGTTCACGTCAGGGAAGAAGTTTCCGAGCGCTTCGTAGGATTTTACTCTGAAGTGTAGTGACTCTCCTATCTCGCTCCCTTTCTCCCTTCCTCCCTTTCCCCTCACTCACTCTCTTCCTCCCTCCCTCCCTCTCTCTCTCTTTCCCTCTCTCCCTCTCCCACCGTCCCTCCCTCTCACTCTCTCCTTCTCTCCCTCCCTCTCCCGCCGTCCCTCCCTCTCTCGTCTCCTTCATTCCCCCTTCCTCTGTGTCTTCTTTTCCTTTATTGAATGAAAGTGCCCAAGTGGGGTCTGTTTCGTTCTCTTTCACTTTGCTATTCTCAACCCATCACAGAGTTTTCTTTTTCATAGAATCATAGAATTATGCAGCACAGAAGGAGGCCATTCAGCCCATCGTGTCTGTGCCATTTTTATTCCCCCCCTAAGGTTATTATAGACTGTGGCAGTACTTTATGTATTGATCTGAAGAACCACAGAGGAGAGAGAGAGTGGGGAGAGAGAGGGATGGCGGGAGGTAGGGGGAGAGGAGGAGAAGGAGAGAAAAGGAGGGGAGAAGGAGAAGAGAGGGGAGAGAGAGAGAGAGAGAGAGAGGGGAAGAAGAGAGGAGAAGAGGAGAGAAGGAGGTAGAGGAGGGGAGAGGGGAGGAGAGAGAGAGTGGAAGAGAGAGGGATGAGAGAGGAAGAGAGGAGAGGAGGAAAGAGAGGAGGATAGAGAGGAGGAGAGAGAGAGAGAGTGGAAGGGGAGAGAGGAGGAGACGATCATCAGCTCGGCTTATACCATGTGTAATGTGCAGTGAGCCCGGGCTCCTCTGACAGCGACGCTGTATAAGGCCCAGCCACTTGCCTGTCACAGAAATATGTGGCTGAAGAGGCACTGAGATGGATTGCTTTGCTTTTTTTACGAGCCATAAAAGTTTTATTTAGCGCAACGCTGGAGCAGGTTTGAGCAATGGGCTGGGACATCTACGGGCAAATAAACAGGCGCTATCCTGGGCACCGGGAGAGGAAGCGGGCAACTGGGCAATCTGGACCACCGGAGTCCTCTAGCGTAGTGGTTAGGGCGCTCGCCTCGCAAGCAAGAGGATCTGGGTTCGATTCCCGCACGAGGAGAAACCTTAGGCAAGTTTCCTTACTCCACATGTTTCTATTTACCTAGCAGTATGTAGCAGCTTTTCCTGGGGTAATAATCCACGACTGTTTGTGGGACACTGCTGTGTGCAATTGGCTTCCGCATTTCACCCACAAAATACACAAATCAAATGCAAGGGTTATGATTATTATGTGGTCCCCTGGCGTGTTGCTTGCTGTCAGTGAGACTGTTTATCTACCGTGCTCAGGGATGGGGGGTGGGGTCGGGGAAGACTCCAGCGAGACAGGGAAGGATGAGGAGGGGAGAGGTGTTTGTGAATTGGTTGGATGGGTCTATTTTGGGGTGGGGGAGGGCAGTTCAGCCTTGTGTTTGACACATACAGAACTCCATGACCGTGCTTAAGAGTACCCAAACCAAGCTGAGAATTCCACGCATCCCACCGACACATGGAAATTCCAGAGGTATTGATGGAGTAGGTCGGTGGTGATGGTTGGGAGGTGGGGTTGGGGGAGGGAGAGTGGGGGAGCTTGGACAATCTGCTGCAGGGGTGGGGGCGGGGGGTTTGGAAAGGTTCAAGACCCTGCTTCGTACCAAAGCAAAAGTATCCAGGTTTGGAGTCTGGTTTTGCCTGCTTTTTCCACTGACCCTGAAATCAACTTTAACCCCCGACCCCCTGTAGGTATCTATCGTGTCAAGAAGCTGTTAGGCGTAATTAATGCCCATTTTTTTTTGTGTGTGTGTTTGCGTGTGGCTCGGGAAAGAGGGGAGAGAAAGAGGAGCGAGAAGTAAAGCTAATTTATATGAAGAATTTAGTCGGGGATCAGGGTGGTGCCGGGTTGGGGGTGGGAGGGGGATTGCACCCCATTTTTTTTCCCCCCCCACACACACAGGTAACCCCTCGCTGGGGTAGAGGGAAGGAGGGCTTTTAATGAACTGCCAGCAGTCCTCAGCCAGAGAGAAGTGTACGCAGAGCAGATACACCAACCAGACACACAATCTGCAAGGCAGGGGGACACATAGGTTCGGGTGGAGCAGCTCAGGGCTTGGAGGTGGGAGGGTGAAGTGTGATAAAAGAAATAAATGGTGAAAGAGAAAAGAGGGAGGGAGAAAGAGAGAGAAAATGCGAGAGAGAGAGAGAGAGAGAAAGGAAGGAAGAAAGAGAGAGAAAGAAAGAAAATAGAGGAAGATACAGAAAGAGAGAGACGGGGAGAGAGAAAAAAGAGAAAGAGGGAGAAAGGCCAGAGAAAGAAAGAGAACGAACAAAACTGAGAGGTTAAGAGAGAAGAAAGAAAGGGGAAAAAGAGAGAGGGAAACAAAGAGAGAAGAGAGCAAAAGAGAGAAGGAGGGAGAGACAGAGAAAGAGAGAGAAAGCAAGAGAGGGAAAAAGAGAGAGAAAGACAGGGAGGAAAAGAGAGCGAGAGAGAGCGATAAGACCCTTCAATAACATGTTAGCGAGATTCCATTGTGAATGTCTGCACCTCATGTTTGGGTAGGAAGACCAGGTGGGAATTTCTTGAATTGTGCAAGGTTCTTTTTATATTTTATTCCTTGTTCCTCTTCACTTATTGATTGATTTGTTCGTTTGGTAAAGAAATTGCTTGCTATTTGTGTCCTCTTCTCAATGCAAAGGTTCCTCCATAATTTCGAAAACGTTTTTGTTTCAGATACACTATAAAAAGAGGAGCAGAGAGAGAGAGGGGGAGAGAGAAATGTAAAATGCTTTAATGCGGTACTGTTAACCTGAGTCTATCTCATTCTTTTATCCTGTTTTTTTATACGGCATTGGTTGAGTACATTTCATGCATATATATATAAATAAAGGCAGAGCAGTTGATATACAGTATATCAGGTTTATTCCATCAGTTTAAACACAGGGATCAGGAACCCAATAATAAAATAGCTTTATTTGCATTCAATGTCTGTCTTGCCTTATTGTCAAAGAGGGCAAAAAAACACATCTCATCTGCTCGAACAATGAAATTACAGCAGAGAATTAGTCTGGCAAAGCTCACTTCTCTGGGGCTCTGTGATTCATTATTTCCTATTAAATGCAATATTACAAGTACACACGCACCAGACAGCTTACAGTCACTAGCTTACAGTTGCTGTAGTTGTATAAGGCCTTGGTGAGACCGCACCTAGAGTATTGTGTGCAGTTTTGGTTTCCTTATTTAAAAAGGACATACTCGTCTTAGAGGGGGTGCAGCGTAGATTCACGAGGTTAGTTCCTGGGATGAGGGGGTTGACCTATGAGGATAGGTTGAGTAAACTAGGCCTATATTTTCTAGAATATAGAAGAATCAAAGGTGATCTTATAGAAACCTATAAGATTCTTAAAGGTCTTGACAGAGTAGATGCCGTGAGACTGTTTCCCTGGTTGGAGAATCTATAACTCGGGGTCATAGTCTCAAGATTAAGGGTCAGCCTTTTCGAACTGAGTTGAGGAAATATTTCTTCACTCAAAGGGTAGTGAAATTGTGGAATTCTCTACCCCAGAAGGCTGTGGATGCTCAGTCCTTGAACATATTCAAGACTGAGGTTGATAGATTTCTAAAGGATAGAGGGATTAAGGGATATGGGGATAGGGCGGGTAAATGGAGTTAGGTGAGAAGGTCAGCCGTGATCTTACTAAATGGCGGGGCAGGCTCGAGGGGCCGAATGGCCTACTCCTGCTCCTACGTCTTATGGTCTTATGGTCTTCCAAGAGCTGGATCATTGTAATACAGCGCCAGGGAGTGGAATTATGAAACTTTACTTAATGAACAATCAGTCTCTGGCCATACAAGTTGCCACACTGTGTCAATTAAAGCCAGAATAGGGTTGTATTTAACGTTGAGGGATTTATAAGTTTTTTTACCCTTGCCCATCACCAAATATTTTCCACGTGTGTAACACCGTGTTCTTTTTTGAGGAATAACGGTACATGGTAACAAATCACAATGGTATCTTTACAGATTCTGTTTCTTTCATCTCCTCAAAGCAGTGAAATACTCTTTAACCGTTCCTCTTTATGTTCGTTCTGCAAATAAAATTTCAACATTCCAGCCACTACGCCCAGAACCTCTGGAACGCCCTGCCTCAATCACCCCCGCTTTGCCCCCTTTTTGCCAGTCTTGAGATCACGTTTGAAGACGTTCCTCTTTGACCGTGCTTTGCCATCTTCCCTGGCTCGGCGTCAAACTCCGGCATTGTTACGCACTCCCAAGAAGCCATCCCATGTGAAGTGCACTGCGTAAATGCAAGTTGTTGCAAAGGTTATTTCGGGACCGCAATTCAGATGGAATTTTTTAAAGCACAAAGAAGAATGTGAATACAAATGAATAACAATCGTCATGCGTTTGATACTTCGACTTGTCACGCCCTCGAAAGGTCTCAAAGCGCGCCACGGGATTCAATGTATGTGTGGGGTGACTGTGTGTTTGTGGGTGAATAGGGGCTTTTTAGCTGCTTTGAATTAAGAATTAAGAAAGGTGCAGCAAATAAACTTATAATGAACAGTCAATCCGCTTTACAATCTATCCTGTGAAATGCTTTCGGACGTCTCAACAATGTGATAAAGAACTATATCAAATGCAAGGATTATTATTATTACAGTATTATTATTAAGAAGAAGAAGCTTCCACCAGTCAGTTTTGCGAACACGATAATATTCCTAACAAGACAATAATCATACTTAGAAAATAATAATAATATTGTTAATAATAAAAAAAATGCATTCAGCGGTCAGCCCAGAGAAAACAGCAGCAATATCGCTAACCATATAAAAATCATATAGTAAGAAAAAATATTGGTAAATAATAATAATGGCAATTTACGATTAATATTCCCCCTCCGCACCCTCACGCTCTCTGCACACTGCACACCGGACAGACTAAAAATCCAGCCACAAAGCCGAGAGCAATGAAGCAATGCCTTTTCATCACAGTGGTGTCATTTAGCCGGTTGACAAGGAATGCGTGGCAGTAAGAATGGAGATGGTTATTAGTGTGGTGGATTATAATCACAGAGATGCTTAGCTGTGCAACACTGCATCTTGAGCACATCTGAAACAACATTTTGCCTCGAGGTCAACAAAAAAGGCCATTAATTTTTAGTGAGAAAATTAGAGTGTCACTTGACGGAGCCAAGTTTGACATGTGTTAATTGCTCCGCGGTTCGTCTAATTAAGGACTTTCAAACTCTTTTACCTCTGTCTGAATGATGCTCCGTTCCTTGTCTGCCAGTCCAATAAGGAAATTGCAAATTTAAATGGATCAAAAGGCTTTAGTTCGCCATTATTAAATTACATTCAGAGCCACGTTGTAGCGTGTACTATACGCAGCAATGGTTAATCCGTAAAATATTTAATCCACAGACAATCCACTTTACAATCCACAGCCAATCAGTTTTACAATACATTCTGTGAAGCGCTTTGAGACGTCTCAACAACATAATAAGGTGTTATATCAAATGCAAATGTTATAGTGGCTGTGTGAGCGTGTTTTGTGGTGGAATGCAGCAGCCAATTTGCACACAGCAGCGTCCCATGTGAAGCAAACGACCACATTTATCTGTGGGGCGGCGGGTAAGGTAATTCAGCAGGACACTAGGGAGAAAGTCCCTTCTCTCCCATTGAATTGTATAGCGCTTACAGGTAACTGGTTTACGAATATCTAACTGCATGCTTTTTCTAAAGTGAGCCTCTTATCTGGACGGCATTAAAAATTCCCTGCGCTGCCTCATAAAATTCAGTGTTCTCTATCGTGAGCGTTAAATTATTGTTTCAAGCGTGGATGCATGGGGACGGTGGGGATGGGAGCTTGTTTTATTTTCTAGACAGTAAAAGATTATGACTTTGCCTGCTGCAACAGACAGTCGTATTGTAATAATAATAAAAACAATAAAAATAACAAGAACAATAATAATAATTCTTGCTTTATCACGTCATTGAGACGTCTCAAAGCGCTTCACAGAATATACTGTAAAGTGGATTGACTGTATATTTTGTGGGCGAAACGCAAGCAGCCAATTGCGCACAGCAGTGTCCCACAAACAGTCATGGATTGAGAGTCCAAATTCTTACCATTTAATTTTTTTTACACATAGAAGCATCTTCTCATCTCAACCTCCGGCGAACTCTTCTCAGCTTCTGATTTTAATCTGCGACACCGGCCACTAGTTCCAGAGCGAGTTTTATTTTTCGATCTCCACTAAATTACTGGTTTACCAGATGGCATTTACTTACACAGCGCAGAAATTATAAGGCTTTGTTGCCTCCGTGCCTTGGCTGAATTGTTTATGACACTGGTAATGGGAGTAATTGTTATTGTTGAAATTACCTGTCAGCTACCTATAAGAGCGGCCCATGTCCCGCTGACAAATAGTGACAGGAGAGAGGGATCGTGAGCACATCTCTCTGATGGCTTCTCCTCTGATAATAAGAAGAGCAGGGACCCAGATAATTTGCCTGTCAATTGTGAGCACAGCTCGGAGACAGTTTGGCAAATTGTTGGCCTTTCCAGTCTGAGAAAGCGAAAAAAAACGCTCAGCTTTCAAACCCCAAATAAAACCAATTTTTTTAGATATGTATGCATAAGAATAATAATCCTTGCATTTGATACAGCGCCTTATCACGTCGTTGTGGCGTATCAAAGCGCTTCACAGAATATACTGTAAACTGAATTGACTGCACTGTATTTTGTGGGCGAAACACGGCAGCCAATTGCGTACAGCAGTGTCCCACAAACATTCGTGGATTGATTGATTATATTTTATTTTATTTTTTAAAGGGATTAATACCCCTGGAAAGCGATCCGCCAATCGACTAACAACCAGGTTTCTACTTAATGCTAGGTAAACAGTGTGGAGTAAGGACACTTGCCAAAGGTTTCAGCTTGCCTGAAAATTGAACCCAGGTCCTCTCGTTTGTGAGGCAAGTACTCTAACCAATTCGCTGTTGTTGTATGGGGAGATATATGCGGGAGTTGACTGGGAGAGTGAGCAGGAGGAGAGAGGGAATGGTCGTAGTAAATCAGTTTTAATTGCATTGAAATATTTTAGTTGCTCCTTAATAATTTGAATCAACACACAGCAGCAGAGAAGCCAGTCAAAGGAATTGAATGGCAGGGTTTCTTCCGTTACTCCACACGCCTCTGTTTACCTCGCAGTAAGTAGGAACCTGGTTGTTAGTCAATTGGTGGATCACTTTCCAGGGGAATAATCTCTCCCCAAAAATTGTTTTTTAATTTGGTCACTCACTCCATGACTGTTTGTGGGACACTGCTGTGCGCAATTGGCTGCCACTTTTCTCCCACAAAATACACAGAGAATACACTTTACAATATATTCTGTGCAGCGCTTTGAGACGTCTCAACTTGACAAGGCGCTATATCAAATGCAAGGATTATTATTATTATTATTAGCTGCGGTGGTCACATTGTTCACTGCTGGATGCTATCTTTTTGAAGAAAAAACAAAAGCAAAACACAGCAGTTCAATGCCCGCCTTAAAAACTAAAAGATAAAATAACGAGATGCAAAATATTCAACATGCTGAAACACTACTCAATAATAAAATGACATAAATTTATAAATTTATAAAAATCATAAAGTCTCACAGTCAAATTGATCGGATTTGTTGGTGATGTTGGAGAGAGGAATTTCTGACCAACAATCCTTCCAAATAGAATTGCTCATTTCATTCCATGGCTGTTTGGGACATTGCTGTGCTCAAATTGGCTGCCACATTTTACCCACAACATATACACAGTCACTTTCCAGCATATCCTGTGAAGCACTTTGAGAACGTCTCGAGGATGTGAAAGGCGCTATATCAAATGTATTTTTTTTTGTAGGCAGGGGAGAGGAATTGCCACTCATCTTGCTAACATGATAAAAAGCTACCACATTTCTTGTTCAAAAGACAGAGAGGGTCCGAATGAGATAGAATCAATTATACAATCCTATACAATTTACACTTATACTCCGCCTTTCATGTCAGGAGGACGCCCCAAAGTGCTTAACTATATTTACTGTAAAGTGACTGTGTATTTCAGTGCCTTGGGACGTCCTCCTGACGTGAAAGGCGCTTTATAAATGGAATCTTGTTGTTGTTGTTGTTGTATTTTGTGGGCAAACGAGGCACCCAATTTGTGCACAGCAATGTCCCACAAACAGTCATGACCAATTTTTTCTGGGGGATTGTCGGCCCGGACACCTTATTGGAAAGACAGCGGTAGAACATTGCACTGAATGTTGGATTGTCATAGATGCTGCCAATTTAGAGACACAGTTTTCTCTGTTTCTAGAAGCAATCCCCAAGATTGCACATTCCTGTGGTACCCTTTATTTTTGTCACACGCTCGTCACAAGTGTTGACCCACGTGCTGGTTGCTGTTTGATGAATCAAATGCATCAAGGATCACGACATCGGTCCGGATGAAGAAGGCCCTTTGGTCCTTCTGATCTCACCAGACCGTTTTTGGGACACTGCTGTGCGCAATTGGCTGCCGAGTTTCGCTCACAATATACACAGTCAATCCACTTTACAATATATTCTGTGAAGCCCTTTGACGTGATGAGGCGCTAAATGAAGTGCAAAGATTATTATTATTATTACATTATATTATATTATATTATTTAGGATTCTTGTTATTCAGTGCTTTTTTTTTGTTACTGTATTGATACTGTAGACATTATTTATTCAACAGAGAATCAAATATGGTGAGGATGCTGGTGAATATGGTGAATAATATTCACCCTCAGAACTCCCCTCTGAGCCGTCTTCTCTGAAGACTGAAGAGCCCCAGCGTGTCTGACCGTTGCTCACAGCTCATTTCTCTCACACTGTTAGCTGTTCTCCTCTGCACTGACTAGAAGCACAATATAGGGTGCGATATATTGCTCATCGAAATAAAAAGCTTTTATAAATGACAGTTTAGAACGTCAAATAAAAGTTAATTTTAAGCACACATTTATCCTGCAAAGTGTCAGCGCTGAATATAAATCCCTATTCCCGAGAATAAGGTGGGTCAGAAAGCATCCTCACCATATTTGATTCTCTGTTGAATAAATAATGTCTACAGTATCAATACAGTAACAAAAAAAAAGCACTGAATAACAAGAATCCTAAATAATATAATTTAATTATATTCATGGACAAAATAATAATACTAACAATTGTTTAATAAGAATTGTAAAAAAAAATAAAACACAAAACCAGATCAGGCGCTGGTTATTCTATTGCTCTTTCCAAACGAACACAATTTTGTTTGCAACCCTCTGCTGGACTCAATAAAGTCGATGCCATTCCATTTCTGCTCTATTTATTGGTTGTTATTATTATTATCATCACAAAATGCCTTTCAAATTGCTGATTTCAGTTGTCATTAACTCTTTCACACTTCTCGGCTTGCACACCAAATAATTGTGGTGTTTACTGTGTAACCAGTGTCTGCCGTGGCCGGCAGCCTGGCTCAGTGGGTAGTACTCTCGAATCCGAGTCCGAAGCTTGTGAGTTCAAGCCCCACGTCGGGGACTTTGAACTCACACAGTCTGGGCTGACACTCCTGGGCATTGTCGGAGGTGCCGTCCTTTGGATGAGACGTTAAACCCAGGCCCCGTCTGTGCCTGTTCCAGTGAAAGTTAAAGATCACATGGTTCTATTTGAAAGAGAAGGGAAATTTCTCCCTGTGTCAGCACAACAATCCCCCAGAGAGAAAAAAAAATGGTCATCACTTCACGGCTGTTTCGGGGATGCTCTGCGCAAATTGACTGCCGGGTTCATCTACAAAATCTACACAGTCGCTACATTTTTGCAGCCATATCCTGTGAAGCGCTATGAGACATTCTCCCAATATGATAAGACGCTGTATCAAATGTAACGATTATTATTATTAGATCTGACACTTATTCAGATGAGACATTTGCCTAGTGTTCCTTTTACTGTCAGAAGTGGGCTAACCTTTTAAGTTCAGATGAAGCTGTTGAGCTTCAGTCTTTGCACTTTATTTCCTCTCCAGGTAGATTGCTTTGCACTGAGGAAAGGTCTAATCTGCTAAAGCAGGTTTCATTTATCTCAGAGAGCAATGAGATCTCTTTAAAGTCCGACAGGAGCTCCTGTGAGTCTCTCAAAGCTGATGTGTTAGAAGTCATACCGGGGGAGAGGCTAGAGAAGCTGGGATTGTTCTCCTTAGAGCAAAGAAGGTTAATGGGAGGTTTAATAGAGATGTTCAAAATTATGAGGGGTTTTGATAGAGTAAATAAGGAGATACTGTTTTAAACTGGCGGGTGGGTCGGTAACCAGAGGAAACAGATGATTGGCAAAAGAACCAGAGGGGAGACGAGGAGAANTTTTTTTACAAAGAGCCAAGACGGGCTCCTTCTGTGTTGTAGGATTGCATGATTCTATGACACTAAGTGCAGATTTACCTCCTCGCCCCCACCCGCTTTCCCTCTTTGTAACAGTCCTGGCCAACAAACCTCCTCCCTTTCCCCCCCACCAGAGAGAAAAAAACAGTCATTCGTTTCACGGCTGTTTGTGAGATGTTGCTGTGTGGAAATTAGCTGCCGAGTTCACCACAAAGCACGGTCACAACAGTTCACAGTAAAAATCTTTAAGGTTTTGAGATAAAGTGTTACGAAGGGCAATTTCAGGACAGATACCAGGGAGTTTTTCTTTACCCAGAGGGTAATTGACGATAGGAATAGGTTACCAGGAAGGGTGGTTGATGCCGGGACACTGGAACTATTTAAAAGGCAGTTTGATGCTGTGATGGCAGGAATGGGAGGGTGGGTGTTCTGGAGGAAATGGGTTCAGATGGATCACAGGGCTTCCTTCATCCGAACTGATCTCATGATCACAACAGGTTGATAAGAAGCAAATGCAAAGCAAATGCAAGGAGTGCTCTGCCGATTTCTGTGGGTTTCAAACACAGCAAACATACAGCAACAACAACTTTCATTTATATAGCACCCTTCAGAGATTTGTAGACAATCATGGAAAATCCATTAAAAAATGGGTCATTGAGTAGCGTGTTTCCATGGGGAATATACACACACACACAGTTTACCTTTACACAGCAACTTTCGTGCCAGGAGGACGTCTCAAAGTCCTTGGCACCTCTGGCTGGGCAGTCAGAGTGTGGGAGAGGGGTTAGGGGCTGAAGAGGATGAGTGGGAGGTGGTGGTTGGGTGGGGGGAAGGATGGTCAGGACAGATGGTGAAAAGAGAGGAAGGGGGAAAAGCAAAAGGAGGGGGAAGGGGGAGTGAATCAGAGGGACAGAGAGTGGCTAAAGTCTGTGTGCTGATAGTGGGCCCAGAGCTGGGGAGGGGAGAGACACACAAAATAGGATCAGAGGAATGAGAGAGGAGGGAGGGTTTACCTGTTCTTTGAACTGTTGTTAAATTATTTTCTCTCTCCTAATTATTGAATTTATTGGGTTACGTCTGACTGGTACTGATTAGAAATAACATAATTCTCTCTCTCTCTCTCTTTCTCTCTCGCTCCAAAGCTAAACACAAACCTCCAGCACACGTTCTCTCTCTCCTTTAAGTGCATCAATATTATAATACTAATCCTTGCATTTGCATTTGCGTCTTATCAAGTCATTGAGACGTCTCAAAGCATTTCACAGAATATATTGTAAAATGGATTGACTGTATATTTTGTGGGCAAAATTATCCGAAGGTTTTTTTTCTTTAAAGGTAATATATAAAAAAACACTCATTCCCACTGTCCCTCTTTACGAGTCTATAAAAGCATTTACCTTGCAGCGCTGAGCAGAAATTTTGTTTTAATGGACTGTGTGCAACTTAGACGGAGGTTGACATTTGACCTCCGCAGAGGAAGGTAAAACTCTGACTATCAAATAGCCAGTCACTTCAAAACCTTTCTGAAGAGGAAATAACAAGAAACAAGGAGACTCTGGTCTGTTTAATGACTGTTTTTGCAAATCACCGTGTCTTATTGGAACCACCACCAACTCCCCAGGACCATCACAGTCCTGTCTTGGGACGTCCTCCTGACGTGAAAGGCGCTATACAAATATAATTTGTTGTCGGTGTCTTGGCCTGTCCATCCCTGTTATGTCCGTCTCCCTGCCCCCCCCACCACTCCCACCCCCACCACTCCCAACATATCCACATACTTTCCTCTCTTTCATATCACCCTTGTTTGCTGGGATGTTGGTGTGATCAACTGGACCGCCTGCAAATGCACAGTCACTACACTTGGCATTGAAATCCTGCAAAACGCGTCAAGATGTCCACAGGCAACGCACTTTATCAAATGCAAGAATCGTTGATTGATTTTCGCTTTCTTTTTCATGGAATTTATCTGGTAGTATCTGACTGGGAATAATTGTTGCATTTGATATAGCGTCTTATCACGTCGTTGAGACGTCTGAAAGCGCTTCACAGAATATACTGTAAAATGGATTGACTGTGTATTTTCTGGGTGAAACAGGGCAGTTAATTGCGCACAGCGATCTGCCAATCGACTAACAATAAGGGTTCCGACTTAGAGCTCGGTAAACCGAGGCGTGTGAAGTAAGGAAACTTGCCTAAGGTTTCGCCCTGTCTGGGAATCGTACCCGGGTCCTCTCGCTTACGAGGCGAGTATTGTAACCACCACTCTACGGGACTCCAAACTGGTGCCCTGGGAATCAGACTGGTACTGATTAGAAATAACAATAAGAATAATTATATGATACTGTTTCCTTACAGCCTCGTCTCCACCCCACATACACACACACGCCAGCCACCCGTACCCCCTCCCCTCCACTTTACAGTGACCTGTGCTGGAGGATCAGACATAGGCAGGTTCAGCGCTAATCAGAGCCAGATGAGCTAGGCTCTGAAATTGTCCAAATGGATCCGAGGAGGTGGAGAGTTGTCAGATCTGGTGCGGAGGCTGGAATTCTTCAGCAATAAAAACGGGGAGTGGATTTATTTATCACCGCCTTGCCGCAGTCACTAGCTGACCCCCGTGTCTGTGAATCTGGGAGCTGGAAAGGCAAGGGTCTAGGCAATGGGCTGCGGTTAAGGATGGAGACACAAACACAAGATGCAACAGTTTGGGATTTGACGCAGTGCTTAAGCAGTGAAGAGAGACTTTATCGGAGACGAACCATTATACACCAAAGTCCTCTATTCTCCGCAGAACCAAATGAACCTGCTAGCATAGGTTATTTACTTGATAGCTGCGTAATTGAAACCAGAAGACGTGTGGGGGTGGGGGTGGGGGGGAGGGAGGCGGGGTGGAGAAGACTGGTGGTGGTAGTGGTGGGTGGGTGGGGGGGAGTTGATAAATTGCCCGACTCCAAAGGAATGCTAAAGTCATAAATATTCCTTGCTTTTTTTTTCTGTTTTCCTCTTTCTCTTTCTTGCCCTTCTTCTGAAGTCAATATCGTCGAGGACGGTTTTTTTTTGGGTTCAAACACGGCTGACTGCTTTGCAGATAAGTAAACCTCAGCAACAAGACAGGTAGAACTTATTGTAGGAATTGCAGAGCCTCACTCAATTGTGACTCGGTGAAAAGTTTTTTATTCAAGGTGGTTTGGGGATTTGGGGGTGGAGGGTGTTTGCGTTACTACTCCCCAAAACTTTGGAACTGTCTCACTCAATCCCTCCATCTTGCCCCCTCCTTTCCCTCTTTTAGATCAGACTGAAGACCTGCCTCTTCGACCGTGCTTATGGTCACCTCCCCACTCCCTCCGTCTCCCCTCTGAGACACTACCCCACGTGAAGGACGCTATATAAATGCAAGTTGTTGTGTCATTCTCGACAACCCACGACTGACTTTTCTTGTAAAAAAAAACCAAATCTTCTTTTTCTGGCCTTTTATTTCTGCCGAAATGAGCCTTTTTTTTGCCTTATTATGTATTTTTTAAATTTTATCAACCTTTATGGGTTCTGCTTAAGAAGCCTTTGGCTCAGTGGCCAGAAGGTTGTGGGTTCAAGCCTCCACATGGGAACTTTGAACTCACAGTCGACTTCAAGATCCTCACGCTTGTGTTCAAATCCATTCACTCCCTGGCACCTCCCTACCTCTCCGACCTCCTCACTCCCCAATCCACCACCCGGCGCCTCTGTTCGAGTGACACCAGCCTCCTGCTCGTCCCTCGCACCCTCCGCCCCATTATTAGAGGTCGTACTTTCAGCCACTACACCCCAAAACTCTGAAACACTCTCCCTCAATCCTCCACCATTGGCCCCTCTCTCCCCTCTTTCAAGTCCCGCCTGGAAACCTTCCTCTTCAACCTTGCTTACGGCCACCTCCCCCCTCCCCCCCCCCCCGGCTCGGAGTCAGGCTCCGCCACTGTAGCGCTCTGAGATGCTACCCTGCATGGAGGGCGCTATATAAGTGCAAGTTGCTGTTGTTCTTCACATAGTCTAAAACGACACTCCAGTGCAGTACTGGGGAAGCAGTGCATTGTCGGCGTTGCGCCCATTGGATGAGACATTAAAACCGAGGTCCAATCTTCCTGTTCAGGGGACGTTGAAGATCCTGTGGCGCTATTCGAAAAAGAGAAGGGAGTTCTTTCTCCTGGTATCCCCCAAATAAAATTGGTCACTCACTCCATGGCTGTTTGTGGGAATGAATTAGCTGCCGCATTTCACCCCCAAAATACACACTCACTTCAGTAAATCCTGTGAAGCGCTTGAGATGTCCTCTTGAAGTGAAACTCCATTTAACAAATGTGAGGATTATTATTATTAATAATAAATTACATTTTAATTCGGGTTAATCTTTAAAAGCCGATGAAAACCAGCTTCCTCAAACCGGATTTTAAGAATTTAAATTTTAAGACAAGACTGTCTCACAGGCTGAGAACTAGGTGAGGATTAGACCTTGTGTTATTTATTCAACATAGTTAATTACATAAACTAGTGAGATGAATACATCAACCACTGTCTGAAGATGGGAGAGAGGGAGAAGAGTCCTGTGCAAATTAACCAGGTATTTGGGATTATAATAATGCTGGCATTTGATACAATTTCACTTCAGGAGGACATCCCAAAGTGCTTCATAGGATTTATTCTAAAATGTAGTGACCAATTTTCACACAGCAATGTCCTACAAACAGCCATGGAGTGAATACGACAACAACGCCAACACAATTACATGCGTATACCGCCTTGCACGTCTGGAGGACGTCCCAAGGCATTGACACTCTGGTTCGGACCCAAGCTGGGGGTTGGGATCGGGGAGGGTGAAGGGCAGGGAGGAGAAGGAGGGTGATCGAAGACACAGTCAAAGAGGAGGGTCTGGAGATGGGTCTTGAAGGAGGCGGAGGGACTGAGGGACGGAGTTTCAGAGGGTGGGGACAGAGTGGCTGAAGGCTCGACCGCCAACGGTGGGGCGAGCAAGGCGGGGGACATGAAGCAGGCGGGAGCCTGCTGAGCGGAGAGAGCGTTGACATCATATGTAAAACTGAATCCTAACGATCCAGGTCAGGGTAAAGGGAGGGGGGGATAATCGAGAAGGGATGAGAAGGGCGAAGAGAACACAAGAGAAAACACAAAAGGCTTTGTCACGCCTTCAAATCTTTATGATTGGGATTCTTTTTCTCTCGCCGCAAACCTGGTGGTAAAAAAATGGGACGGAAAAGGTTTGGAAACGGTTGGACGATGATCCCTTGCAAAATTCCCAAGCTTCGGAAGGCTCAAACAGTGGGAGTGAAAGGTTCATCTCTCTGCTCACTCCATGTGCAGCCCAGTTAAAAGTCTCAATTTGTTTCATTTTATTTTTTTTTGCCTTTATGGATCTTTTGATCTGGTGGAACTTCTGCGAGTGAAACATATTTTAGGTCCACTTAGTAAATAGTCTGACACCTAATGTTTTATTTTAATGTTCAATATGTGTTTCGGTCTATAACACCACTGATCAATCAGCTGGCCCCCAGGGGCTGTGTTATTGCTAGCAGGTCCTGAACTGCTTTTGCAGAGGGAACTGGCACCAGGCAAAAACACACACAGTCACAGAGAGACGCGCACACACACATACAGTCACAGAGGGACACACATACACAGACACACACACACATACATACATACACACACGCAGACAGAGAGACTCACAGATACATAACTGCGTATGCAGAGAGGCTGGCACCAGGCAACGTCACACACACACAAACACAGAGGGAGAGATACAGAAACACACACAGACACAGAGATGGAGAGACACACACACATACAGATAGACATTCATAAGCACGCACACAGACACACACACAGACATACACACAGACATAGACACACACACACACACACAGACAGACACACACAGACAAGGAACTACCGTTAGTCAGTCATAGAAAAAAAATTGCCCAAACTGCTGGTCACCTCCCAGGGGACAAATTGATGTCAAGTTCTGCTGTCTATCAGGATTAAATGCCCATTTGGTTTTTACTAACATGTGGTTTCAGGACAAAGCAGCTCAAGTCTCCTCAGTCCCTAACAAAGCATCTCAAGTTGCTGGGTAAAATGCCTTAATCCCCTTCTTAATCTGAAAACAGCAGAGCCACATGGTAGCAAGCGAGTGTTGCGTCTCTGTTGCTGTTTGGGCTGTCGTTCCAATACATGTTTGAGCTGAGGGGATCCCCATTCTCTAACCTGGGGTATTATCAGTGAACAAATCTAGGTGTTTGATCCTCTGCTGGGCTCATTTTCTCCTTAATCTACTATACTTCAAACGGGCTCAGCGAACAGGAGAGAAAAAGACAGAAGGAGATGGAGGGAGGGAAGGAGGGAGGGAGGGAGGGAGGGACAGGTAGAGGCAGATGAACAAGCCTCACAGGACCTTGAGGAATACGGACTTTCATCTATGTGCAAAACCGAATAAGCAGTCGTTACTCATTTGTCTGCAACATTTGTTCACCATTTTTTTATTTTTGGGTCAGCCGGGTGTCTGACACATGCGGAAACCCATTACCGTGCTTAAGAGTATCCAAACTAAACTGAGATCTCCATGCATCCCACCTACACATGGAAATCCCAGAGATAGATAGTTGGAATGGAACGCGCGCTCTCTCCCTGGAGGGACGCCTCCTGCTTACCTAATTCCGGAAAGTATTAGGCGCAGGTTGGCAAAAGCCAAGGCTTGGGGACCCCAGAGTCTGCGTCATTCACCAATGCTCTTAGCCACAAGGCTGCATGTTAACCCGGCTCAGTCAGTAGCACTCCCGCCTCTGAGTCAGAAGGTTGTTGGTTCAAGCCTCACATCGGGGACTTTGAACTCACATAGGTCTTACGCTTTCCTGAAGAAAGAACACAGCATTGTTGGATCTGCCATGCTTTGGTTATAGTCATAATCGTGTGGGGACACTTAAAAAGCTCAGATTGTTTTACGTTTACAATGGTAATCGATGGTCATCAGCCTGACTCAGTTGGTAGCACATTTACCTCTGAATCAGATGGTTATGGGTTCAAGCCCCACATTAGTACTTTGAGCTCACAGTCTAGGCTAACACTCCAATGCAGTGCTGGGGGAGTGCTAAAAAGTTGGAGGTTAAACCGTGGTCCCATGAGGGGTTATATTGTCAGAGGTGACCACTTTCGGAAAAGATATTAAACCGAGGTCCAGTCTGCTGTTCAAGTGGATATTAAGGCTCTCGTGGCACTATTTGAAAAGAGGGAGTTTCTCTCTTCCGGTATCATGGCCAACAATCCCACAAAGAAAATTATATTTTCACCTAATGGCTGTTGGTGGGGACATTGCCTTCTGTAAATTGGCTGGTGTGTTTGCCTAGAAAATACACAGTCGGTGCACTTTACAGTAAATCCTTTGAAGTGCTTCCTTTTAACACACAATTTACGTGGAATCCAACAGCACAGCTCGGACACACATCAGGGAAGAGATTTCAGCTATGTCTTCATTTATTTGATACCTCCGATGTGAAAAGGTGCTGTGTCAAATGCAAGTAATATTACTGTTTCACAGTAAAACTCGCATAAGTCTTACCTTTATAAATTGTATAAGCCATACATTTACTCAAGTTCCATTCAGTTTACTATCAAATGCACTGAGAAGCTTTGGTTAAGATGTGTACCCTTCACTGCACAACAGTAACATTTTGACAGTTTAATATCAGAGCACTTGAATGACCAAGTGAACACAATTTATTTTGTCTTTGCTGTCAAAAGAATAATTAACGAACAGCGTCTGAATTTGTTTCTAAAAGAAAAAGGAACAGGCACTATTCTCCTTGGAATCCAGCAACACAGCTTGGGGAGAGAGACTCCACCCAGGTCTCCATTTGTGTGTCATCCCAGCTCAGCGGTAGCATTTTCGCCTCTGACTCAGAAGGTTCAAGCCCCACATCGACTTGGAATCACATTGTCTAAGATGACACCGCAATGCAATGCTGAGGGGTGTTGCGTTGTCAGAGTGCCGTCCTTTGGATGAGGTGTTAAACCGAGATCTCGTCTACTTGTTTACATGGATGTTAAAGATACCATGGCACCGATCGAAAAGTGACAGGAGCTTCTCCTGCCGGCCTGGCCAATGATCCCCCAATCGGTCACTCACTGCTTGTGGAACATTGCTGTGGGCGACTGGCTGCCACATTTCGCCCACAAAATACTCAGTCGATCCACTTTACAGAATATCCTGTGAAGCCCTTTGCGGCGTCTCGATGATGTGAAAGGCACTGTATAAAATGCAAGGATTATTATTACTATTATTATAAAGTTCCAATGTGGGAGTTTGAAACTCGCAATCTTCTGACCCAAAAGTGAGAACGTCAGCGACTGAGCCAGGATGACAGGTTTAATTAACCAGCGGGCTTTACTGGAGCCATTTCCTTTATAAGGGGAATTATTCTCGCACGTTAATTGATTGCAATTGCATTTTAACAGCGTTCCGTGTGTCTCATTTTCTCTGGTGAAAATAAAAAGTGGAGGATCTTATAAATGGGACAATTTCATTTCCATTGGGGAGCCCTAATTACCGAGACTTCAACTCCATTAAAAAATAATTTTTTTTGTATTTGTGTGGGTGGTGGGGGGAGCGGAGGTGGGAGGGGGGGGCGGGGGAGCGGAGGTGGGGAGGGGAGAGGGAAGGCTCCTCTTGCAATGCCGTCACCATCTAATCTCTTCCTTCGGATGGATTTATTACGAAATGCTGCAAGCCATTATGAAGCACACTGGAGTCTTCCTTAATGATACTCATCCAGACACTTTTTTTTTGTCCTCGTTCCATCTGGTTCTCATATCTCTCAGTTCTGGAGGAAAGGAGCTGCGCTGAAAGCTACTGACCCGTTCTGCTCACTGCCGTTTAACCTTGAAATTGTGCTGAGGTCAGCGAAATGCCACCGAAGGTTCATGGAGGCCAAGGGCTCTTTCCATCCATCCCCCCCGAGCGTGTTCACACAGTTTGAGCGAGAGATACGAAGCAATCTTCAACTTAATCCATCACGTAGAGTAATAAAGCCTTTATCACAGTTAAGTGATTTAGGTTTGCTTTAACGTGCGGGCAATGCAGTTGCTATTAACCATTGCTTTGTTCTCACAAAATGTAATATAATCATATAGTAACTCCTCTCCCATACCAAACTCTGTGAACCCATCGCCCCCGTCCTTGCCCAGCTCCAATGGCTCCCCAACTCTCAGAAGAACGAGTTTACAAATCCTCAGCCTCATTTAAAGCCCTCAACGGTCATGCTCCTCTCAACTTCTGCAACCTATTAACATCATATCAACCTGTCTGCTCCTTCCACTCGGCAGACACAGGGGTCCATCTACCCCACCCTGCCCGCCCCAACATTGGTGGTCAGGCCTTCAAGTTTTCTGTCCCCACCTTCTTGAACTCCATCCCAGAATCCCTACCCCTCGTCACCTCCCTCAGCTCTTTCAAGACCCATCTTTTTGACCGTGCCTTCAGTCACTCTCCCACCCCCATTCCCCCTACACTCCAATTCTCTTAATTCCAACCCACAGCTCGGGTACAACTCCTTAACTGTCCATTGCTTTTGAAAAGCACTGTATAAAGTTGATTGAGTGGCAGTGTCCCACAAACAGTGGATTGATTGCCCACATTTTTTTTTGAAGGGATTGTTAACCCCGAAAAGCGATCTGACAATCAGCTAAGAACTGGGTTCCTATCCACTTCTGGGTAAACAGAGACGTGTGGAGTAAAGAAACTTTCCTAAGATTTCGCCCTGCCCAGGAATCAAACCCGGGTGTTCTCGCTTGTGGGCTGAGTGCTCTAACCACTGCGCTACAGAACTCCACAGCTTCTTTATTTTCTCTCCGCAATCCCTCGATCCCTTCCGTGTCTGTGCAGTGGACCTGGACAGAGCTGACTGGCTACATTAATTTTAGTAGTGCATTCACTGGGGAATGCCGTGCCCTCCTTTGCGCTGAGAAAATGATTGGTTGCCGGGGAATCCAACTGTTTCCCTTAACTAGGAGGAATAACTCCATCAGTGTGAGCGCTATTCCAGAACCCGGCTTCCTGCCTCAAATACTCCCCTGAGTTCCATCAGTCTGCTTCTCTGATGAACTGCATCAACTTTTTATAAACTCGGGATGGGCTCATAAATCTCCCAGTTTAAAAATTCAAGTCTACCGCCACAAACTCCCCCCAAAAAAGACAGTTCGAGCGTTTTAACTTCTTATTCTTCATTTTGATTTGCTTTGTGGTTCTTTTTTTTTACCTTGTGTGTTTATTTGACGTCCCCAGCCACCTGACTCGATCACAGCGAACTTCCCAGCGCTTTCATAACTTTAACTGGGAAAGTGCCCGCTGCACCAGGACAGATACAAGCGAAGGAAGGTTTGCCTGAGAACGAAGTCTGTAATAATAATAATAATAATAATAAACCACCTGCAAAAAAAAGTAGCTGTTTTAGGAGGCTTAAATATATTAAGAAAAAGTAACGTGGCAGTGTTACCGGTCTGGCTGACCCAACACTGCCAACCATTAAGAAATCACCTTTACACGGTGATTTAAAATGTGACAACAAAACAATAATAATCACAATAAAAAGACATTTTCCATTTGATATTGCACCTTATCATGTTGTCGAGATGTCTCAAAGCACTTCACAGGCAACACTATAAAGTGGGGTACCTTTTTGTTCACCTAAACAGGCAGACAGGTGCATTTTGTCGGTGAAACGTCCCACAGCAATGTCCCGCAAACATCCATGGAGGGAGTGACCAACTTTAATGGTGCTCTGGTATTGTTGGCCACGACACTGGGAGGAACTCCCTTCTCTTTTCAAATAGCACCGTGGGATCTTTGACGTCCACCTGAACAGGCAGACTGGACCTTGATTTCATGTCTCATCCAAAGGATGGCACCTCCGACAATGCAACAATCCCTCAATGCTGCATTGAAGTGTCATCTTAAACTATATGAATCCATTGAACCCACAATAATTTTTCTGGCAATGAAATAATACTAATATTTTTGTATTTGATACAAAGACTACAACATCAGGGATGTCTCAAAGCACTTCACAAAGTTTATGTAAATGCTCATCATAATAATAATAATCTTTACATTTGATGTTGTTCCTTTATCTTGGGAGGATGTCTGAAAGCGCTTCACAGGATATACTGTAAAGTGTAGCGACTGGGTGTTTTGTAGGCAGCCAATGTGGACACAGCAAATGTCTCCCACACAATGTCCCATGGAGTGAGTGGCCAATTTAACCTGGGGATTGTTGGCCAACTCTGTTTTATTTTTCGAATAGAGCCAAAGGAGCTTTAACGTCCACCTGAACAGGCACAGACAGGACCTCAGTTTGACATCTCATCCAAAGGACAATGCACCACTCTCTCCTTCCCCGTCTTTGACCAGAGCACCAGAAAACGAGGAAGGGGCTAAATTGATGGAACCTGTCAAGTCAAGATTGCTCTTTTTGCTGTTTTCATTTCATTAACCGAAATGTAGTTTCATTAATAGGGATTTTGTCCAAAAATTGTTACCAGCAAAGTAGACAACCAGCCCGAATCAAAGTGAAATCACAGCGCGGTGTAATTTTTTATAAAAATAAGATCTTCTGGTGTTTATTTTCCTTGTCTCTTTGATTGGAATGCGTGTTTATTTGAAGAATCCCAACATAACTTGGATAGCATTGCCTTGTCCTCACACATGTGCACTTATGTGAGCAATTAGGTAATTATAGAAGGCTTTTAAGTCATGGAGCTACATGTTAAACATCTTAAGCCCAGAAAATAAATAAGAAGCGGGCGGCCAGACACAGTCCCACAAAAGGAGAATAGTTTTACCACCGAATTCATAGGAGCAGCTGGGCTAGCTGAGATAGATAACAAGAGAGGAAGCAGCCTCACTCACCCTCCTCCTCCCCCCCAAACATCGGGTAGGCTGTCAGATGACATCCCTCTACACAGAGAACAGCTGGAGTGGTCCCCATGAATGAGCTGCCCAGATCAGTCCCCCCTGTTGAGATCGAGCCTACCCTTTGTGACGGTCTTAGCAGTCTGGTTCCTGGGCGGGTCTGCAATATTCCAGGGCACTGCTCATGACAGCACAGCCAGCCTGGCTCATCGGCAGAACCTGGAAGGGCAGACCAGACACTGGGGGCAGGGAATCATCCAACTCAGCTCCTATTAACACCACGAGCCAAGACCCTAACAGGTAGGGTGGTCCTAGCTGGACAAGCAGTGGGAAAGCTTGCCGGACAGCAATATCAATGGCAAGCTGTGCGGTTTTAGCGGGTTAGACTCCAGCAGTTACCCCAATGCACAATCTGGGGTCCCCAAGCCTTGGCTCTTGTCAACCTGCGCCTAATACTTTTCGGAATTAGGTAAGCAGAATGTAGGTGGGATGCATGGAATTTTCAGTTTGATTTAGATACCCTTAAGCACGTGATAGGTTTCTGCATGTGTCAGTCACCCAAGTGACCAAAAGAAAATGGTGGCACTCCCAGATTAGTGCCCCTCGTGGATTTCCCAGATCAGCACCCTGATGGAGATCAGTCCCCCTGGTGGACTTCCCCCAGATCAGTCCCCCTGGTGGACTTCCCCCAGATCAGTGCCCCTGGCAGAGCTCCAAGATCAGCCCTCTTGTGGGTCTAGTCCATAACTCACTCCTGAAGGAAAAGCAGTCAAACCCCTATCCGTAAGCTTCCAAATGCCAGCGATCAAAATGGTCAGTCAGCAATGGCAGGAACCGTATCTGATGCTCACAAGATGCAGATGAGAAGCGCAGAGGTGTAAAATGACGGCTTTAACCCCATTGAAGTCCTCAAGTGAAGGAGCGGCGCCTGTTATACATCTCCAAGGAGGTCCCTGATCTAAAGCAATCCTCACTCACCGCCTCTCCAAACCATCACGACCAAAAAAAAATATAGGAAAAACTGAGCCAAGAAAAATCAAGCATAATGACACCTGGCAGTACTTTGGCGAACCTTGCACTTGGAAATGAACTTGGGCTGGGAATAATTAAAATGAAAATTATTAAAGCACGTGATAATCTCACAGATGTACACCAGGGGATGCCATCGGCTCCACTGATCTTTACCTCAGCGCTGGGGGTGGAATCTGTGCAATCAAAAAATCGGGGCAGGTTTCGCAATGCGTTCCTTGCGATAAATATTGCACGAAGCATAAATAATCATAAATAAAGTTCGGGATGATTTCTCAAAGCACTTCGCGGCATTGACTGTAGAGTGCAGTGGTCATGTGAACACACACAATGTGGAAATTATCACCCAGGAATATCCCAAATATTAAAAGGATCCTCACATTTGATACAACGCCTCTTACATCGGGGGGACGTTTCAAAGCGCTTCATGGGATGTGCTTTAAAGTCCAGGGCCTTTTGTAGGCGATTGCAGCAGATAATGTGCACGCAATGACATCCCACAAGCAGCCGTGAAAGGAATGATCAATTGTATCTGGGAGAATGTCAACCAGGACACTGAGACAAACTCCCTTGTCTTTAGTACGTGTGTGTGTCTCCCGAAAGGCACATCGCAAGCATTGCTTTTGTTCCAATTGGGTGGAATCCCATGAAGTCAATATTCGTCCTATTAACCCTGACAACTCCTGATTTGAGGGAGCAGTTGACAATAGTAATAATAATATTAATAATAATATTGGGTAGTAATAATAATACTATCCTTGCATTTGATATAGAACCTTATCATGTCATTGAGTTGTCTCAAAGCGCTTCACAGAATGTATTGTAAACTGTATTTTGTGTACAAAATGCGGCAGTCAATTGCACACAGTCATGGAGTGAATGACCAAATTACAAGGTTTGTTTTGTCAACTGTCAGCTGCTTGTTGGGAGGGAGGGAGAGACGGAGCGAGTGAAAGGAAAGGGATAGAGAGACACAGGTGGGGCTGCGGAGGGTAGAGATAGCAATAAACTGTGAAAGAGGAAATGCTTTGATGCTTGACACTTTATCCCTCTCTCCTCATCATGTCACTTCCATCACTCGCAGCCTGCTCTTCCTGTACTTTGAATACCAGGATAGCATTATAGCAATACTCTTAACTACATGCAGCAATATCCTGACCTGCGTTCCGGGTGCGCCTTGTGAGTGCTCAGAAACATTTATTTGGAAGCAGCGCACTCTGGTCCGCTCACTCAGAAAATCCATTGCTATCTCAGTGTATGTTTATTCCTTACTCCGCACGCCTCTGTTTACCTAGCAGTAAATAAATTGCTAGTCGATCAGTGGATCGCTTTCCAGGGATAATAATCCCTCGAAAGAAAATTGGTCATTCAATCCCCGATTGTTTGTGGGACACTGCTGTGGGCAATTGGCTGTGCATTTCATCCACAAAGTACACAGTCGCTCCACTTTACAATATATCCCGTGAAGCGCTTTGGGACGTCTCAATGATGTGATAAAGCACGATATAAATGCAAGGATTATTATTATTATTATTATATTATTATTATGCTCTGTATTCTCAGTTCTGCTCTCGAGGGTTGATTTTTGGCAATAACCTGCTCCTACCCATCACATGTAATTTTCGATTGCCTGGAACTAATGAGCACCAGCACTGTATACACTGACCGGCCAAATGGATCCCGGCCAGGGCGCAAATAGGACACACAAAAAGGTCCCACTGGTTGTGTTCATAGACCTGAGCAGTAGAAAACTGTCACATCGTGCAACGGATTTTGGAGTCGACAGTCAATCAAAGAGCAGCGTGATTTGAAGGAGTCAAACAAAGAGGAGCAAACATGATCAGTCTCTCTGCACCAGGGATGCACCAGAGAGGAAATGTTTCCTCTGCTTATGATGGGAATCGATGGGCATCAGCCTGGCTCAGTGAGTAGCGCTATTGCCTCTGAGTCAGAAGGTTGTGGGTTCAAACCCTAGGTTGACACTCCAACGCAGTGCTCGGTGTCTTCTGCATTGTCGAAGGTGCCGTCCTTTGGACGACAAGTTAAACTGAGGTCCCATCATTATAGATCCCATGGTACTATATTAACAGAGCCAGTTGCGCACAGCGGTATCCCACAAACAGCCATGGAAGTAAGTGATTAACTTTATTGGGGGATTTGTTGGCCAGGATACCAGGAGAAACTCCCTTTGCTTTTCGAATAATCCCATGGATTATAATCCACAAATCCCCATGGGATCTTTAACATTCACCTGAACAGGCAGACTGTACCACAGGTTAATGCCTCATCTGAAGGACAGCACCTCTGACAATGCAGCACGCCCCCAGCACTGCATTGGAGTGTCATCTGAGACAATGTGATTCTAACTCCTGACAACCTTCTGACTCGGAGGCTGGAAGGCGAGGGGATGGTGGGGCTTGTGGGGGGAGATGTGAGAAGAGTGAACGCAAAAAATAAAAACAAAAGAGTAAAAAAACTAAGTTGGGGTGTAGAGTTCCCGGACATCCAAAGAAAATTGACACGAAAAGGAAGAAGTAGCACATTTTGAAGAACCTCAGTGTTACACTTGCCAGCTTGGATTTGGCCATAATGATGAACAATCTAAAGGTGCTGTAGACACATTAAGATGATCTAAGGGCCAATTATGTTTTACTACATGTTAATACCACTAAATTAAAAGAGTTATAAGATTGCTCTGCGGTGATCAGATTCTCTTTGACCGTGCCTTCAGCTCACCTCTCGACTCTCTACCCCCTCCTCGCTCCCTCCCTTCCCTCCCCTCACCCTGACCATTTCCCCCTTCCTCGGGTCCTGACCCAACTGTACAGCGCCTTGGGACGTCCTCCCGACGTGAAAAGCGCTATATCAAATGCAAGGATTATTATTATTATGCATAACCTTCTAATGGTGAGGACGCTTTATCAAGACTGTCTAAATTCTGTGCTCTGCATGTACTGTGGAATTCCCCCCCGCAGTTGGTAGCGCTCTCGCCTCTGAGTCAGAAGGTTGTGGGTTCAAGCCTCCCATTGGGACTTGGAATCATACAGTCTAAGCTGACACTCCAATGCAGCGCTTGGGGTGGAGTTGCATTGTCGGAGGTGCCGTCCTTTGGATGAAAATGAAACCGAGGTCCCGTCTTTCTGTTCGGGTGGGCATTAAAGATCCCATGGCACTATTCGAAAAGAGAAGAAAGTTTTTCCCGGTGACCTGGCCAACAATGAAGCAGGCTGAGCGGAGGGAGCGGACGGGCTAACTATGGAGTTAGCAAGTCACTGAGGTAGGGAGGAGCAAGGCCGTGGAGGCCTTTGAAAGCAAGGACAAGGATTTTGAACTTGATCCTCTGGGGGACGGGGAGCCAGTGTAACTGGACGACGATGGGGTGACCGGTTCACAAAACCCCTGCGATGACGATGGAATCAATTCTCAGAAAAAACACGGTGAGGGCGGAGATGAGCAAAAGAAAAGTGAACCGTGAGAATCAATACTGCAGCAGATCACAACCAGAGCTATCAGCAGCAACTGACTGTGAGGAGCAAGCACGCTGAGCAAAATGATCTCAAATAGTCTTTAAGACAAGGTAAAGCATGACAGGAAATGTTTAAATAGGAAGCGTAATTAGGGTAAATGGTGGATAATTAAAGTAGAAATGATCTCATTTTCATATTTAAACCCCGATTAAAATAAATAAATTAAGGCAATTCAATTCTCTCCCTTAGCTTCCACTTTCCCTCCATTCTCATTCCCGTCTTCCAATGAAGAATAAATATCAATACTTTATGGCGGAACAGAAAACATCAGCGCGGGCAAGATAGGGAAGTGCGAAACTCAACATTTACTGAGGTTAAACTACCCTTCCGCTTCTCCACTCCCCCTTCCCTTCTCCCCTCCCTCCCTGTCTCTCCCTCCTTCCCTCTCTCTCTCCCTCTCTCTCTCTCTCTCCATCTTGCAGAAAATAAGGCCTAAAAAAAAATTAAGGCTGGGTTTAAGAACTTGCTAAACTCTGGATACTTTGAAATGCCAAATAAATAGAGTAAAATTGAACCCAGGTGGAGATTTCTACACCCACATTGGAACAAGTTGGTTATTATATACTTGTCGTATTAACACAAAATTTTCTTTTAATAAAATACAACGTCAGCTGAATTGGTAGCGCTCTCGCCTCTGAGTCAGAAGGTTGTAGATTTAAGCTCCACATCAGGACTTGGAATCCATATAGTCTAAGCTGATACTCCAATATAGTGCTGGGGGAACTGCTATATAGTCGGGGGTGCTATCCTTCGCGAGGTGTTAAACCGAGGTCCAGTTTGTGCCTGTTCAGGTGGACATTAAAGAACCCAAACCACTGTTTAATTAGAGAAGGGAGTTTATCAGCAATGTCCTGGCCAACAATCCCCCAAATAAAACTAGTCATTCCTTCCTTTCATAGCTGAGTGTGGGATGTTGTTGTGTGCAAGCTGGCTACAAATACATAGTCACTTTACAGTAAAATCCTGTGAAGTGCTTTGACATGTCTTGACAATGTGACACTCTATCAAATATGAGGATTATTATTATAAAAATAAACAGAGAAGAAACCAGCAGATGAATTATGTCTTGTGACTCATGTCTTCTAAGTTCAGGAGCACAGCGAGTCTGATCGATACCTTTCCTTAGCTTAAGCATGAGACAGTAGCTTCCGTCTCTCAATGAGAAGAATTCTCTGAACCTCAGCAACATGGGGGGACAATAACAATAATCATCCTTGCATTTGATTTGGCGCCTTATCACGTCATTGAGACGTCTCAAAGTGTTTCACAGAATATATTATAAAGTGAATTGACTGCGTATTTTGTAGGTGAAAAGTGGCAGCCAATTGCGCACATCAGTGTCCCACAAACAAGCATGATTGAATGACCACATTTTTTTTGAACGCATTATTACTCCCGGAAAGTGATACGCCAATCAACTGACAACCAGATTCCTACTTACTGTTAGTAAAAAAAATGATATGATAATTTGGACACTCAATACACTGCTGTGTGCAATTGGCTGCTGCATTTCTCCCACAAAATACACGGTCACTACACTTTACAGTATATTCTGTGACATCTTTGAGATGTCGAAGACATGATAAGGCGCTGTATCAATTGCAAGGACTATTATTATTATATTATTTTAGATAAACAGAAGCGTGTGGAGTAAGGAAACTTGCGTAAGGTTTCGCCCTGCCCGGGAATCAAAACCGGGACCTCTCGCTTGCCAAGCGAGCATGCTAACCACTATGCTATGAGACTTTTTGCTTTCACACTCAAGACACCTCTCTCACTGAGTGCAGAGCGAGATCTTCTCGGGTTTTGTTAAGTCTCCAGGAGCAGAGCCCATTGCACCGCTTCCCTACTCGGGTTTCAGCTTAATGATTGTATTTAGAAACAGTGTTTACTTGTCTAAGGGCTGACTCTGGCTCGCGAGTTAGTGCCATCGGCTGATCGCTTACAGAAATAAGCTGCTTGTTTCCTTCAAAACAAATGGCACTTTTTCCTGTCACTGAACTGTCTGCCGAGACGCATGTGGTGACTGGGTGGCTGGATCAAATGATCTGGTCTGGCTTGACGGTGGGATGTTGCAATGAGTTTTTATTCTGATTTCTCAGACTGGTTCAGTTGGCAGCTCTCTCGCCTCTGAATCATACATATGTTGTGGACTTTAAACCCAGAGGTGTTATCCGTCCTTCAGATGAGATGTTAAACGGAGGTTCCGTCGGCCTGTTCAGGTGGACATGAAAGATCCCGTGGTGCTATTCGAAAAGAAAAGGAAGTTTCTGTCTCCCCTTATCCTGGACAACAATCCCCCCAGATAAAATCGGTCACTCTATGGCTGTTTTGTGGGATTTTGCTGTGCGCAAATTGGCTGCTGTGTTGGTCTACAAAACACAGAGTCACCACATTTTACAGTAATATCCTGAGAAGCGCTTTGTGGCATCTTGAAGAAACAATAAGGTGCGGTATCAAATACCAAGGTTTCATTCATTTTAATTCCTTTTATAAATTTATATTATAATCTTTCACAAATATTGACCATGGACTCCTGTGGTCAATAATCGCAGACTCCTGTTTACTTGTTAGAGAAGAGAAACGTATTTGCTGCTTGCTTCTAATCGAAACCCGGCACATGTGACGATATATTTATAAATCATTCCTAATCCTGAATTGCATTTTTTTTTATATGCTCAATTTGGGCTCAAAGGCCATTTCTCACTCCCTTTCTTTCTCATGTTCCCAGATGGAAAAAAATGTCCACTGCTGATCAAGTTTGAAAGCCCTTTATTAATTTCCTGTTCTGCAGACCATTTGTTGTTACTGCACCGAGACAATGCTGGGGTATGTTAAAGGCATCCATTATCTGGACACTCTGTCACTTGTACTCATTTATAATCCTAGTCCATGTTGGTTTGCCCTTTTCTTGGCACCACACTCACACACAAACACACACACACGCACATAGACGCAGGTATACACATATATATATATAGACAGGCTAATAGATCTAATAGAATGGTGGGACAGGCTCGAGCGGCTGAATTGCCTACTCCTATTCCTATGTTCCTATTTTTCCTATGACATAGGTATACACGCATGTAACATATCGACATACAAATGCACATGCCCCCCACCCACACACACTATCACTGCACCCAGTCTGCCCCTCCAATGAGCCAGACTGCAGTGCCCTAGAGAACAGCGGACCCTTTGTTTATGGAGTGCAGTATTAGGGGGTCCGACTGCACTTTGCATTAAACAGCAGTTAATTGATAGTTAGCCTCTACCGGGGGATAAATGGAAGATAGGGGAGCGGTGTTACGAGTTAGCGGATGATTAATATGACTAGTACAAAGAAATCTAATAGGAAACTAAATGGGACTTTGGTGCATGTAAGATAAGACTAATGCAAGTTTTACTGTATGCAGTTATATAATAGACATATAGCACAGAATTACTATTTCAGTTGGCGATGGAAGTAAAATGTTGTGGCTGAAAATGTATTGTTGTGTAGAAAAACTTACTGCTGCTAATTTGTAGTGCTAAAACAGCACATATAATTCATAAATATGTGCAAAAACAGGATATAGGCTTATGTACGATATATGCATGTATTGTGTCTAAACCAAGAGCTTTTTTATTATAGAGTGGTCATTTCTGTTTTGCCAATCCAGTGATCACTTGTCAATTTGGGTTGGAGGACACCGCCTTAAAGGCCAGTCCTTTCAGTCCCATTTACCTGCCCTTTCCCCAACCCCTGCAACTGACTCCTTTTAAGATATTTGTCTAGTTCCCTCTTGAAGGTTAATGTGGTTTCAACCATCACTCCCATCAGAGCATTCCATATCATAACTACTCTATGCATGAAAACATTTCTCCCAACCTCCCCATTTGTTTGTATAATAACTATCTTAAATTGATGCCCTCCAGTTACTGAGCACTCCTCTCCCACCCCCCCACCACCACCAGGGGATATAATTTCTCCCTATTGACTCTATCAAACCCCTGATCATTTTTAAGAACATGTATCTATCAGGTCACCCCTCAATTTTCTCCGTTCCAATGAAAAATGTTCCAGTTCCTCCAGTATCCGCTCATAGGCCAAACTACTCATTTCCGGTATTGTCCTAGTAAATCTCCTCTGACTTCTAGCCTAAAGTGGGGAGACCAATACTGGATGCTCCATTCTAACTGCGGTTTGACTAACCTATTTACATAAATTTAGCAAACCGCTTGGTTTCATATTCTATACCCCTGCTTAAAAAACCTAGGATTCCATTTGCTATCTTGACAGCTTTGTCCACCTGCCTTCTAATAATAATAATTCTTGCATTTGATATAGCGCCTTATCACGTCATTGAGACGTCTCATTGACATGATAAGCGCGGAGGGCACGAGGGACATGCAGGAGGATGGAGCCATTCGAGCTTCCTGTTTAAGGCATCGAGGCAACGGGTTATTTCCTGGTGGAGTCATACATATTAGTTATCTATTTCTGCGTACCTTTTGGCGGACGGCAGGGGAAGTGATGTGGGGGGGGGGGCTGTTGTTAAAAAAAATCACCTCGGGAGGATTCTAACCAGATTGTCAAAGACACAGCAAATATTTCACTGGCGACAATGAATTACCGGTCTTCCTTAATGAGCGTGAAAGACCCATAACTCACGCTCACCGCGGGTTCGGCTGAGTTATGACGCTCCTTTGCACAAGTGAAAGAACACCTGGAAGCCTGTGTCAGCAGTGAGCTTGTTCCCTCTGCTCCGCACCAGTGAATGATGCCTCCAAACTTTGCTGGGTGCAAGTTGGCTGCCGCATTTCGTCCACTGAAATAAACAGTCACTGCACCTTACTATGTATCTTGTGAAGCGCTTTGAGATGTCCCCCTGGCACACAAAGAGTACAATATCAAATGTGAGGATTATTATTGTTATTATTTTTATGTATCATTTTGATATTGTTAAATAATAATAACAACAACACAATGACATTTGTATAACGCCTTTCTCCTTGGGAGGACGTCCCAATAATAATAACAATAATTATGTTTATTAATTATGCTTCATGCATCTGCTCCACATATTCATTTATATTGTAATAATCGTTGCATTTGATATAGGGCCTTATCACGTCATTGAAACGTCTCAAAGCGCTTCACAAAATATATTGCAAAGTGGATTGACTGTGGGTAAATGCGGCAGCCAACTGCGCACAGCAGTGTCCCACACACATCGTGGATTAAGTGACCAATTTTTTTGGAGGAATTATTACCCCTGGAAAGTGACATACACATAGACACGTAGAGATAGAAACAGGAGTGGGCTATTCAGCCGCCTGGAGCCTGTTCCGCCATTTTATAAGATCATGGCTGATTTATATCTCAAGTCCAGTTACCCACCCTTGCCCCATATCCCTTAATACCCTGACTTAACAAATATTTATCTACCTCCATCTTGAAAATGTGAATGGATCCAGCCTCCACAGTCTTTTGTGGAGAGACATATTATTATTATTATATATAATTATATAATTATTCTTATATATTAGTATGTATAATTATAATAATTATTGAAATTATATATAATCATTATTATTATTAAGTACTACAGTGGTGCGGTTAGCCTAGACTATATGAGTTGAAAGTCATGACATAGAATCATAGAATCCTACAGCACAGAAGAAGGCCATTCGACTCATCGTGCCTATGCCGGCTCTTTGAAAGAGCTAACCAATCAGTCCCACTCCCCCGTTCTTTCCTCATAGCCTTGAAACGTTTTTTCTTTTCAAATAAATACCTAATTCTCTTTTGAAACTTATTACTGAATCTGTTTCCATCACTCTTTCGGGTAGTCCATTCCGGATCGTAACAACTTCAATGCATAAAAAAATTTCTCCTCATCTCCCCTCTGGTTCTTTTGTCAATTATTTTAAATCTATGTCCTCTGGTTACCGACTCACCCACCAGTGGAAACAGTTTCTTCCTATTTTACTCTATCAAAACCCTTCATAATTTTGAACACCTCTATTAAATCTCACCTTAACCTTCTCTGCGTTAAGGAGATCAATCCCAGCTTCTATCTGATATGGGGCTTGAACCTACAGCCTTCTGACTCAGAGACCAGAGTGGTATCAACTGAGCCATACTGACACGAAAGGGGTACAAACCTCAAAAAAACAGCCGTCAATAAAATATGAACTCGAGGAGGCAGCACTCAACAGGAGGAGTGGAACATCGATAAGACAGAGCCTGAGTGGAAGATATGACCCTTAATGAGGAACAGTCAAGAGTGGGAGTGGAAGATTAATGGAACTGAGAGCTAGAAAGCCAACATCAACAGTGGCAAAGGGGAAAAGAAACCAAAATGCAGAGGAAATCCTAAGCAGCAAAGTGATTATAATAACGCTTGCATTTGATATAGAACAAGCAAGACATCTCAAAGCGCTTCACAGAAAATACTCTAAAGTGGATTGACTGTGTATTTTGTGGGCGAAACGAAGCAACCAGTTTCACACAAACAGCCATGAAGTGAGTGGCCAATTTTATTCGGGAGATTGTTGGCCAGAACACCAGGAGAGAGAAACTCCCTTCTCTTTTCGAATACTGCCACAGGATCTTTAACATCCACCTGAATAGGCAGACAAGACCTCGGTTTAACGGATCACACGCAGTGTTCCAAGCAAACAACATCAACAACATTGTAAAGCTTCATATCAAATGCAAGGATTATGATTATTATTACTATTATTATGAAAAAGCTGTTCCCCTCACTCGCTCTTTAAGAACAGCGAGTAATTCCTCCATTGCTGGCAACGACTGTGAGTAGGTTCTATGTTTGGGCCATTGTGGTTGTTATTGACATCTGTTGCCTGGTCGGTCAGCACTGAAGAGCAGACCTTGTGCTCTTTAATCTGACAACATTCACAAGCAAGGTGAATGAAAGTCTTTTGTTGCACTGCCCAATGTTTGACCTGCAAATACAGGCTTGACAGCAGAATAACTTGGGCAAAAGTTATAGAGGGCTCTTGACATCAGCACTTTATTGCTGGGTCTTGTTTTATTTCTACCCCACAGCTTTCTTGTCCAAACTTGTACAACACTCGGGTGTGTGGTTTCCTCTGGGGGGAGCAAGAGAAATTCTCCTACTGTATATAACAGATCATTTGTTTGTCGTATACACACTTAAAACAAAAGGTATCAGCATGAGTTATTTGTTTCTTTTACGTCTGAAAGCTAGAATTAATTGGGAAGTGAAAATAGCCCTTTGGTTGCCGTGTCAAGGCAGCCGCATGGAAAGCTTCAAACAGATCTTTGTTAGCACTTTGGTGTGGGTTGTCTCAACCTGTGACCTGCTGTTTTGTGTGAGGTCGGACATAGTACAGTGGAGTCCTGTAGAGTAGTGGTTTGTGCATTTGCCTCGCAAGTGAGAGGACCCGGGTTCAATTGTCAGGCAGGGCGAAATCTTACTCCACATGCGTCTGTTTACCTTGCAGTAAGTGAGTCGATTGGCGAATTGCTTTTCTGGGGGTAATAATCCCTTAAAAAAATTAAAATAAATCAATAATAATAATAATTTAATCACTCAATCCATGACTGTTTGTGGGACACTGCTGTGCGGAATTGGCTGCCTCGTTTCGCCCGCAAAATAAAGTCAATTCACTTTACAGCATATTCTCTGAAGCGCTTTGAGACATCTCAACAATGTGAAAAGGCGACGACAACAAAAACACAACTTGCATTTATATAGTGCCCCTCGTGCATGGGAGCATCCCAGGGTGCAATATCAAATGCACAGATTATTATTATATAATGTGTTCATTCATTGACATTGGAGCCGGAATACATTCTTATTCAGAGTCAGGGGGTTAGCAATTATCTGAACCAAGATATTATCCTACATGAAAGGCGCTGTATAAAATTCAAGTTGTTGTTGTTGTGAGACATTTTGACCAACAACTTAATTAATTAAAAAAGCCACATCATTTGCATTTGATATAGCGACTTATTATGTCGTTGAGATGTCTCAAAGTGCTTCACAGGATATACTGTTACTGCTTGGTTAACAGAGGTGTGTGGAGCAAGGTAACTTGCCTAAGGTTTTGCCCTTCCCGGGAATCAAACCCGGGCGCTCTCACTCGCGAGGGGAGAACACCAACCACTATGCTACATGACTCTACGGTTTAACATCTGATGCAAAGAAGGGCACCTCCGACATTCCAGGGGTTCTCTCGCTATGTATTGCAGTGTCAGTCAACCCGAATCTGGACCTAATTCTATGAGCCAGGCACTATTTATGTTAAGTACTGTATCTGTCAAGTCTTCAGAAAGAATCCAATAGCAGAATTATAATTTTAATGGAATGTTTTTTCTCAATCTGCTCCTTGGGGTCACTGATGAATCAAACTTACAAATATCTGCAATGCTTTATCCAGTGACCGCTGATGGAAATCAATGGATTAATATTCTAAGAGCAACAATAAAGCTCTCTGCACCTCCAGCTGCTGGGCATTGTTTATATTTGGACAGCTTTGCACCTCTCACTTTTGTGCAGTTGCACATCATTTGTGGTGACTAATAACCCGAACAGCCCTACCCTCATGAATGTGTGACAACAAGCATTCAGATAACCCGCATATTTATTTTTCACCTAATGGCAAATCCCGTCTTCTAAAGTAGTGAGACTTGTTGAATTATTTAGTGTCTTTTAGTAATACACTGTCAGCAAATACCGCATTATTATGTAGCCAGTGAGCTGTTTAGGAAGGTATGTTACAGACAACACTAGTCTTTCCCGCAGTGACAGAATTCTGAGACTCTGGTCACATCACCCACCCACTTGTACTTTGTGTGGTTCAAACCCCAAGTCGGAACTTCAACTCGCACAGTCTGGGCTGACACTCCACTGCAGCGTTGGGGGGAGATGCGTTAAATTGTCAGAGGTGCAGTCCTTTCGAAGTCCCGTCTGCGCCTGCTCAGGTCCACGGAAAAGATCCTAGGATTCAAGATTCCAAAAGGAGGGAGTTTCACGCTGAGTCCTGGCCAACAATTCCCCAAATAAAACTGGTCATTCGTTTTGTGACTGTTTGTGTGGGACGTTGCTGTGCGCAATTGTGCGGTCATGTTCGCCTGCAATCTACACAGTCACTCCACTTTTCAGTGGTAAATGCTGTGAAGTGCTTTGAGATATCCGAGAAGCACTGTATCAAATGCAGGGATTGTATTAAGCTTAATTGTCACCTGAAATGAAAGATGTAACACAAACAGCATCTCCGAGTCCCTCCAGGGAGAGAGAGAGAGCATATTCCATTGCAGACATAGGGAAATTCCCATGGCTGGCTTACATACGTGGAACTTTCAGACTTGTTTGGATAAGCACAGTGATGGATTTTTGCAAGTGGCAGACACTCGGCTGACTAAGAAAAAAACCATCATGGATGAAATGGATTTTGCCGCAAATGAAGAGCTGCATTCTTTTCCTCTGTCCTTGTTTTGCTATCGTTTAGTAACGCATGAACCCGCTTATCTCCTCAGAGCTCTGGTGCACAATATTAACAAAACATTGTCACGAGATCTTCTGCATTTGTGTTAAATTTAGGTGTCAGCCTGGCTCAGTCGGTCGCACTCTCGTCCCTGAGTCAGAAGGTTCAACCCCCAAGCCAGGGCTTTGAGCTCACAAACCAGGCGGACACTCCAATCCACTGCTACGTTTTTGCCTGGAAAACACAGGGTCACTCCACTTTACAGTGAATCCTGCAAAGCACTTTGAGACATCTTCCTGACTTGAAAGACGCGCTACCAAATGTAGGGATTATTATTATATTATTATGATGAAAATCTACCTCTTCGACTGCGCCTATGGTCCCCTCCTTCTCCCTCACTCAGGGTCCAACCCAGCCACTGTGCAGTGCTCTGAGACTCTATCCTGTGTGAAGGGCGCTGTATAAATGCAACTTGCTGTTTGCTGTTGGTCATGAAATGTCCTTCATAGAAAGAACAAAAACAGAACACGATTTACATTGGAATAAAGTGACACGGAGTGATACAGAACAGAAACAGAATATTGGCCCAACCAATCCGTGCTGGTGTTCATTATCCTCCATTCGAGCCCCCTTCCCCCATCCACCCCTCTCCCCACTCACCCCCACACCCCACCAGTCTTATTGCTCTTTTTCTCCTCCACCTCTCCATTGCTTTCTCCCTCATCAACACTAGTGCAAGTTTCTTTGTTTTTGGACAACAAACATGCTTCGATTCATTTCCATGTCTATGTTCCTTCTGTGGGAATATTGCCATTCCAAATAATAATAATAATAATAATCCTTGCATTTGGTATCGCACTTTATCACGTCAGAAGGACATCTCAAAGCACTTCACAAGAATTACTGTAAAGGGCAGTGACTGTGTATTTGTAGGTCAACACAGCAGCACAATTGCACACAGCAACGTCCACAAACAGCCATGAAATGAGTGACCAATTTTATTTGGGGGTTTGTCGGTCAGGACACCGGGCGAGCGAAACTCCCTTCTCTTTTCAAACAGAGCCACGGGATCTTTAACATCCACTTGAACAGGCAGACGGGACCTCGGTTTAACGTCTCATCCGAAGGACGGCACCTGTGACAATGCAATACACCCCCAGCACTGCATTGGAGCGTCAGCCTAGACAATGTGAGTTCAAGTCCTCACGTGAGCTAATCTTTCATACAGTGGGAGGACATCTCAAAGCGCTTTGCACTTCCTGCGGGAGTGGTGGGAGGCTGAAGAGGGTGGGGAGGAGAAAGCGCCATAGAAAATCATTTGAGACGGCAATTCATGCTTGATGACAATCATGGAAATACAGTGTACATTGTGTGTCCTCCCCTTCCCTCTCTCCCTCTTCCCCCCGGAAGAGTATTGACACTGTGGGACACTGAACTGAATTGTTCTCTCGTCCCTCATTCCACAGTCTCATGCCTCTCACAAGCCACAGATCATTCTGAAGGCTTTCTGTCTCTCTCTCTCTCTCTTTATCCTTCCTCTTTGCGTCACCACTCCCCCCACCCCCACACCCCTCCCCCGGCTCGCCTCGCCTAGCTGTCAGGTGCCCCTTTCCAGGACGGACCTGGATATCAAAGGCGGCTCAAACATAAGTGTTCATTGTCGGGCTCCTGAAACACAATCTCTCGGGACAAGAGACTGAAGACGAGGGAAAAGGACGCCGGCTGAATGTCTGCATTTCGACATCTCTCTCGCTCTGTCTCTCTCTCTCTCTCTTTGCCGCTGCTGGTATTACCATTGAGAACAGGTGGAGGCCGATAAGCTCTCACAAGGTGCCTCATTAAAGGCTAACACAGTGACTATTATTGGATCAGATCTCATCAGGTGGAGAGGCGCTGAGCTGGCTTGGCATGTGCTGATACCTGAGTGAGACTGCTCTCCTCTGACCTTGGCAGCCAGCTTGCCAAGGTCATGGCTAATTCCTTCTGCTGGCTCAGGAAGATCCCGATCGTGCTACGAGGGAACCATGATGGGAGAGGGAGGGAGGGAGGGAGCAAGGGATGGAGGAGATGGAGAGATGGAGGGGAGCAGAATGGGAAGGGGGAAACAAAGCGCGAATGACGACAAGAGAATGGTTAAACAGCTAAACTGCTGTTGTTTTACTAATAATCCTTGCATTTGATATGGCGCCTATCACGTCGTTGAGACGTCTCAAAGCGTTTCACAGAATATACTGTAAAGTGAATTGACTGTGTATTAAGTGGGCTAAACACGGCAACCAATATCTCACAGAAGTGTTCCACAAACAGTCGTGGATTGAGTGACCAAATTATTATATACTGTAATATATTTTTGTAAATGATTATTCTCGCGCCCCCCACTCCTGGAAAGCGATCTGACAATTGACTATCAACCGGGTTCCTACTTACTGCTAGGTAAATAGAGGTGCACGGAGTAAAGAAACTTGCCTAAGCTTTCACCCTGCCCTGGAATCCTCTCACTTGCAGGGAACGTCCTCTAACTACTCTACCTCAGGACTCCACAAAATTATTATTATTATTATTATAAAATAAGTCGGGGAGGGGGTGCTGAGGGGTGGAAATCAAATTACTTTAGGGGCGTGTGCTGTGAAATCACATTGTAGGGATAAGAAAGCAGAAAATTGGTCATTTATGTTTTTGAGGATTGCTATAAGTGCTTCTCCAGCTATTTCTGATCACAAAGATGCTCCCAGGCCAGTGCTAAATTTGGCTGCAGTGAAAACCAAAATCACAAAATCTTGCTGGTTATTTATAGTTTTGTTTCGAGTTTTTTTTCTTCGTCTTCTTCGAACTTCTTCTGGTTTGGTTTAAGGAGAGGTGAGCGGTCGGGAGGCTACCATATGCAGCCTTTGAACAAAAATACAGACAAGCTTGGGCTGTTAAAGATCCTGTGGCATATTCAAAAAGAGAAGGGAGTCTCTCTCTCCCAGTGTCCTGGCCAACAATTTCCCGGATAAAATTGGTCACTCACTCCATGGATGTTTGTGGGACGTTGCTGTGCATAATTGTGTTGCGCATTTACCTACAAATACACTGCTACTCCACTTCACAGTTAATCCTGTGAAGCGCTTCCAACATGATAAGGCGCTCTACCAAATGCAAAGATTATTATTATTAATAATAATATTATTATTATTACCATAAACATTAATAGTTAGAGAAGAAGGCCATTTGGCCCATCATGTCGACTCCGGCTTGTTTTACAGAGCTATTCTTTCTGTCCCAAGACTGAATAACGCCCTTCAAGTTTTTCACGGGATATACTGTAAAACACAGTGACTGTGTGTTTTGTGGGTGAAATGCATTCAAATACATTGTAATATTCTCCTGATGTCAGCTCCTTCGCCTGCAAAATTCACGGTCACTACACGTAACAGTGAAGAGCTTCCAAAACGTCCTCTCGCGGTGAAAGGCTTTATGTCAAATACAAGCATCATGATTAACAATAATACTAAGTATTATTATTAATAATAGCTATTATTGTTATCCAGGCTTGTGCGGACCAATGGATTAACATGGCAACACGGTAACTAGAGAAAATAAGAGAAAATAAGATAACCCGTGCCCCCCACCCCTTAAAAAGGGAATCGTTCGCCCACAAAATACACAGTGAATTCCTCTGACAATATACACTGTAAATCGCTTTGAGAAGTCTCGATGGCATGACAAGACTCTATATCAAATGCAAGTATTATTATTATATCGGAGTTGACTTCGACACACAGACATCCTTTTTTTCCCCCCCCCCTTCGTCGAAAATCAGACTCCGGCAGAAGGGTCTGAGAACTAAGTGGGAGAGAGGGAACGGCCTCATTGCTTCACAAGGGTCAAGAAAATACGCACGGAGTCTTCGCACGACGCAACCCTGCACACAAATGTGGAGACGATAATTAAAAATACCGCTGCCTGGTAAGATTCTGCCCTGTCATGTCCTGAATACACTTTCAACTTGCTGCAGAAATGATTGTCAGTTTTTTTTTAACCCCGCATGTCACTTTGCTGCTTGTAATTGCAGCTGTCCCTGCTCTGTTGTCCCAATCTTAAATCACCCAACAAGTCCAGCCTATCCCTGACTGACTGACTGACTTTGGTTACCTTGGGTGAATTCATTAGGAAATTCTGCCCAAACCTCATAAATTGTGTGCATCTGTCTCTCTCTCTCTCTCTCTCTCTTTCTACTCACTCCCTTTACCCCTTCTCTCCCTCCCTCTCTCCCTCCCCCTCCTCTCTCTCTCCTCTCTTTCTCTGTATCTACCCCTCCTCTCTCTTATCCCCTCCTCACTCACTCATCTCTTTCTCTCTGCCCTCTACCCACTCTGACTGTACCCTTTCTTTCTCTCTCTCTCTCTCCCTCCATCCCTCCCCTTCTCTCTCTCTCTTTCTTTCTGTCTACCAACCCCCTCCCCACCCCATCTCCTCCTCTGTCTCTCTCCCTCGCTTTCTTCTCTCCATCTCTCTCACACACACACACACACAAGCCCCACGATGGTGAGAGCAAACCCCCAGCCCCTGTGTTGAAATATTAGGGCAATCCTGTGTGCCATCTGCTTCACTTCCAGCCCAGGGTGACCTTCTCACAAGGCGTTCAGTGAGGTAAATAGTTCACCGGTTGGGGGCGCTCGGTCCACCTTCTCCACATCTCCAAAGTGTTTGCAAGACCCAGTGCTTTATTCTTGAGCTCAGGCTCTGTGTGTGTGTGTGTGTGTGTGGGTGTGTGTGTGTGTCAGGTTGTTTGTGAGAGTCTGTCTGTGCTTCCAAAACCTCTCAACCAATTTATTTCCCTCTCCACTATATTTTTATTTCCCTTTCTGATACCCCCCCCCCCCCCCCCACACACACACACACTCTCTCTCTCTCTTACCCTCTCTCTCTCTCTCTCTCTCCTCCCTCTCTCTTTCTTGTGCAATTTATTTATTCATTGGGGGAACCATTTATTCACTGCTTTGCACCTCTTCTCATAATCTTTTTTTTGCAAATCCTATTTGTACACTTCTATTTCCCTTTTCTCTCTCCAGGTCTCCTTTCCTCTCACTTTCTGAAATTGTGTGGCTGAAATACTTCAGCACAAATCGCCTGCTTTAAGATCTCTCTTTTTCTCTGTTTCCCTCTGATATTCCTGCAAAAATGTTTCTGTTTTACTTTTTCGTTATTTTTTTTAGTTGCATTTGCTGACTTCTTTGTCATTTTTTTTCTCTATTAACTACGAGAGAGAGAGAGAGAGAGAGAGGCAGTAAACTTGCACATTAAACTGCAGTTATAAACGTTAAAATCATCACGATCAAGTGGAATCAACTACAGGCTTGAAAAATAATTATCTTTTTAAAGTTGTTTAGGGGTGGGGGTGGTGATGGGGGGGTGGTGGGTGGAGGGTGGAGGGGTTTGTGGGGGTGGGGGGGGGGGAGAGAGGAGGAAATATTTTACTTTCTTTAAAGGAATGTTAAAAGAAAGACAATCTTTAACGAGTCGTGAGCAATACTTTCTTGTTTGCAAATAATAATGAACTGAACGCTTTGCAGTCAGTGCAGATTTTGCATCTTTTGCATCGCTTTGCATCTTAAGGTGCAGATTTTCGAATAAAACTGGAATCCTGTTGGATTCCCATCGTACAAATAGTTGCCTTTTATTTTATTTGGATGTCAGTTTGGTTTGGGTTTTCTCTCCCACCCTCCCTTGCCATGTCTTTGAAACACAGTTCTATTTATTATTATTATTATTGTTGTTATTATTAGTGATGTGGAGTGTTTTCCTATTGCAACTGATCGTTTGGTATCTTTCTGTCTCCCCCCCACCCAATACCAACCCACTCACCCCCCCACTGCCTCCCTGCTCAGCTCTTTTGATGTGATCTGTTGTGAATATTCACAACAATAATTGCATTATAACGAGAAAGAGAGAGGGAGAGGGAGAGAGAGACAACCCCTCCACAGCCTCACTAACCCCACACAACACAGCGAGCGATCTGAGAGCATTTCATCCGCTGCATAATTCTTAAACCACAGTCAAAGTTCACTCAGTTCGGAACTGATCTGAACTGAACCTGTAACGTTATATATATATTTTTTTTTTGTGTGTGTGTGTGTGTGCATCTGTAAATCTGTGTGTGGCTGTTATTGTTGACACTGTTTAACGAATTCTCAGAATCACCCCAGAGAGAGACACACAGAGAGAGAGAGAGAAAGAGAGAAAGAAAGAAAGAGAGAGAGAGAAATACAGACCAGAACTCTTTTATTTGCAGAGAGAGGAGAGAACACATTTAAGAGAGAGAGAGAGAGAGAACTGGCAACGTTATTTGTGTGTGTGTTTTTTGTTGCTGACACTGTTTAACGAATTTGCTGCTCCTTTGAACTACTCCAGAGAGAGAAAAATAGAGAGAGAGAGAGAAAAAATACAGACTGGATGGCTTTTATTTGCAGGGAGCAACACATTTGAGAGAGACAGAGAGAGACAGAGAGAAAGAAAGGAGAAAAATCTCATCAATATCTCCATACTGTACCTTATTCATGTGTCAACATCTTAAACACGAAATAATGCACTTAAATGCAACGTATTCCCAGTTCCTGTAACAATTTGCTCTTTAATTTCGTTGGGAACTTTCAGTCCATCTCAGTTTTTTTTTCGTTTTTGTTTAACTTTGATCCCTTTTTTTTTGGAGAGGTGTGTGGGTGGGGGGGGTGGGGGGGGATCGTAGTCTCTCTCTCTCTCTTTCTCTCCCTCTTTCTTTTCTCCTTCTCTCCCCTTTTCCCCAATACTTAAAAACCACTCAGTTAGAAAATAGGTTCAGTCTGGCACACGTTCAATCAATGTTATTTATGTTTCTCTCTTCTCTCTCTCTCTCTCTCTCTCTCTCTTGTCTCTTTTTTTGTGTGTATGTGTGTGTCTGTGTGTGTGAGTATTTTTTTAAAAAAGATGCAAAAAGATGATCTGTCGATATCTTCGTAATGAATGTCGGTGTTAAAATTTCGAGACAAACCTGCGAAAGGCAAGATTTGTTGTAAGATTTTGGAGAGAGAGAAGGAGAAGGGGGAGGAGGAGGAGAAGGAGGAGGAGGGAGGTGGGGTGGTGGAAGGTGGAAGAATAACTTCTCTCTTTGTGCAAGAAAGTGGGGCAACAACGTCTGGAGGAAAAGGGGGAAAAAAAATCCGAGTGTTTATTTTAGGGGATTATTCTGGGAGATTTCAATGAGAACTCAAGAAAATTATTCCACATTTTTTTTGCAGACTTCCCAAACTACACGAACAACCCTATTTTTTTTTCTCTCTCTCTCTCTGAAGGCATCAGACTTTAAACAGAGCCCCTGAAGTTGGCAAAATGCAAAAAAAAAAGAAAAGGTTGTTACCCCTCTATCTCTCCTCTGTCCCTCTCTCTCTCTCTATCTCTCTATCTATCTATCTCTCTCTATCTATCTATCTGTCCGTTGTGTCTTTTTTGTTGTTGTCTTTTTTCTGTGTGGCTTTTTTTTAAAAAAAACCAAAATCAAATCAAAATCAAATGAAATCCAATCAAACTATTCTCATTTGCCACACTCGCTCGTTGCATAAATGCAACAGCAATGCGAATAGGAATAACAGAATAATAATTATTTATTTTTTTTGGGGGGGCGTTAAAAATAACCTGATTGAAATGCAACGACGGTAATAATAACTGTGTTCATTCCGTGTTCATTCAATGTATTCCCTTCCAAGGAGGGCTCCTGTGTTGTGTGTGTGTGTGTGTGTGTGTGTGTGTCAGACTGTTTCAGAATAATATTTTGCAATAAAAGATGTTTGAATTATTTGGGGTTTTGGTTTAAAGACACACACACACACACACACACACATAAACCACTAGAGAAATACTCACCCACCTGTAAGGCAGTGACTGTGGGGAACACACCACAGTGGAGAAACGTAGGTTTAAATCGTAATATTAATATTAATATTCATATTAATAAGACTTTGCATTTGATACAGCGCCTTATCACGTCTCAAGAGTGCTTCACGGGGTTTGAGGGAAAGTGTTTCGACCGTGAATTGCGTGTGTGAAACGCGGCAGCTCACACAATGCCCCAACAGCATTGCAATAATAATAATAATAATTAATAATAATAATAATAATAATCAGGAGAGGGTCGCCACCGCTGCAGTTTCAAGCGACTCTCGACGGAATATTGCAAGAAACCAACCAAACCAACGGCACAGAGCAAACTCGTACGGACCGAAACGGAGCTCAACATGCGCCACAGTCCTGCGAGCAGCGAATTCCTTATCGAATGCACTTCGAAAACCGAGTCGCAATTAAAAGCTCAATAACGGGGTGTGCGGGGAGTGGGAGGGGGAGTGGGGGTGGGAGAGGAGGGGTGGGGTGGGGGGGTGGGGGGGTTCTGTTGAACTGCAGACTGTCATATCTATGTGTGTTGTGGTGTGTGAGTGTGTGAGTGTGAATACGTCTCAAACAACCTCTTGCATTTTGCAACCTGCAAAGATTTCAAAGGACTTTAGAGGGATTTTTTTTTTTGGGGGGGGTTTAAACTGCTGAAGTGAGCGATCGTGTGTGTGTGTGTGTATATATATATATATGCATATATATATTTGTCTCTTGAACTAACACACATAAAGTTGCAACGATTAATATCAAGGTACCCAGTTTAAGACTTATGTCCTGTTCACACACAGACACACATACAGTATCTATCTATCTATATATATATATGTGTGTGTGTTTTTAAAAATCCAGTAAAATGAGAAATAACTGCTCCTGCAAAATTCTCCTGCAAATTAAAAAAAAACACCCCACCTCTACATTATTATTTTTTTTGGAAACGTTTCCTAAAATACGTATCGACTGATTTTTGCGCGTTGTTTGCAGGGGGTGGTTGGAATTTGTTGCAAATCGTTTTTCGGTAGTTTTGTGACTTTTTTTTGGGGGGGGGGTGAGCATCTGAAATAGGAAAATAAAAAGCTGACACGTATGTGTGTGTGTATGTGTGTGTGGGGGGTGTCAAAGACACAGGACATACACTACTGTGTAAAAGTGTTATCCCTGAACAGGGGAGTTGGAAAGTGGGCAGAATGAGTTTTTCTTCTAACATTAGAAAATTCACTTGTGTTTTTGTTTGTTTGGGGGAGAGGAGGAGGAAGGAAGGATTGCACCCCCTCCCCCGAAGAATAATATTGCCCCCAGACACACACACACAGACACAGACACAGACACACATACCCCTAAACCCTTATTTGTAATGATCAAAACCTGGTTACTTCACATTGAGGTTCTTGTAACTCGCTTCGATAATGTACTTCAGGCTATAATGTGGGTCACTTTATCAAAGTGGGGTGGTGGGAGGGTGGGGGGGGCTTTGGGAAATTAAAAGACTTTCTTTTAATATTGCTTTTAGATGTTCCATTAAAATTGAACATACCCCACACCCCCCCACAAAAAAAAGCAACCTTTCGGATTGCTCTCCCCTGCACCCCCCCCCCCCCCCCCCCACCACCCCACCCAAAAAAAAGTTTGCATCTTGTTCCAAGTATCATACTCCCAGAAAAGTTATTATTTTTCAAAAAAAAGAAAATAGGTCATGAAGGGGTGGAATGAGGGATGAGGGAGAGGACGTGTGTGTGTGTGTGTGGTGGGGGGGGGGGGGTTGGGAGTGGGGGATGGGGGTGTATTATATTGCAAGCCATGTGAACGGATGGATGGATAGAAGTGAACTCTGATATTAATTTCATATCAATTTGAACCCAGTGCCTTTCGCGTTCAGAGAGAGAGAGAGAGAGAGCGCCTGGTAAAGGGATTTTAACCTGTTAAAGTGTAGTGACTGTGTAGGGAGGGGTGGGGGGGGGGGGGGGGGGGGGTGGATGCCGTTGATTCATTTTAGCAGCAGTAAAATGCAAACCTCTGCGAAATAATTGTGGAAGGGGGAAGAGGGACAGAAAGAGAGAGAGAGAAAGGGAGTGAGTGTGTGAGTGAAAGAGGGAGAGGGATCTCTGCAAACATAGATCTGTCCATACAAAGCCATGATTTAACCCTTTCATATCCTGAACAGCCCCCCCCCCCCCCACTCCCCCCCCCCCTCCCCCACCCCACCCCCACCCCCTACCTTTCCCCCTTTCCTCCATACAAACTACAGGATAACGAGATTTTGTGGCTCAGGACAAAAAAAAAGTGTACTTTGCATCTCTTTTTTTTTTGGGGTGACCTTTTTGTGCTAAACCTGGGGTCCATTGATCATTCCCCCCCCCCCCCCCAACAACCCCCACCCCCACACCCCCTCCCTCCTCCTTATGAGATAATGCAATTGCAAACATCAATAAGAAACTGCAACTGGAATCATTATCTCATGACAGTGATAAATGATGGCCCCAGAAATAGAGAGGGATTTTTTTTTCTCTCCTCTCTCTCTCTCTCTCTCTAACAATCTGGGAGCCCGGGGGGGGGGGGGGGGGGGGGGTTTAAAAGGCTTGTGAAAGTTGTCACCAAGGAAACAGATGACATCCCAAAAATGGCAGCAAAGCAAAGCGGGGGGAGACATGGACTGTTAGTTAATTTCGTTTTTTTCTCTTTCTTTCTTTCTCTCTTTCTCTCTCTCTCTCTCTCTTGTAATTGACTCTTAACAATCAGAAAGTGCAGCTGTCGAGAAGCCTTAGACAAACTCTGATCAGGGCCAATTGCATCTCTCTCTCTCTCTCTCTCTATATATATATATATATATATATTATGTATATATATTTATTATTATAAAAAATATATTTAAAAAAAGTTTTTTTGAAAAAAAATTCCACCTGGAAACAAACGACAGAGAGAGAGAGAGTGAGAGTGAGAGAGAGACTAACACTGCCTGAAAGTCACTCACTCACTCACTCTCTCACTCACTCTCTCATCGCTCTCAAATCAAACCACAATATTGTACATCAAATACAATTCTGGTGTTTTTAGAACATTAACAATCCGTTCCGAAAATTGCCAATGATTTCTCCCCCAAAATTGCACCTCTTTGAAGTAGGAAGTGTGTGTGTGTCTGTGTGTGTGTGTTTGGGGGTGATTTGTGTTTGTATGTGTGTGTGAGAGGGGGTAATTTGTGTGTGTGTGTTTGGGTGTGATTTGTGTGAGTGTGAGGGGGTGATTTGTGTTTGTGTGTGTGAGTGTGAGGGGGTGATTTGTGTTTGTGTGTGTGAGTGTGAGGGGGTGATTTGTGTTTGTGTGTGTGTAAGGGGATGATTTGTGTTTGTGTGTGTGAGTGTGTGAGGGGGTGATTTGTGTTTGTGTGTGTGTAAGGGGATGATTTGTGTTTGTGTGTGTGAGTGTGAGGAGGTGATTTGTGTTTGTGTGTGTGTAAGGGGGTGATTTGGGTTTGTGTGAGTGTGAGGGGGTAATTTGTGTATGTGTGTGTAAGGGGGTGATTTGTACATGTGTGTGTGTGAGGGGGTGATTTGTGTTTGTGTGTGTGTGAGGGGGTGATTTGTGTTTGTGTGTGTGAGTGTGTGAGGGGGTGATTTGTGTTTGTGTGTGTGTAAGGGGATGATTTGTGTTTGTGTGTGTGAGTGTGAGGAGGTGATTTGTGTTTGTGTGTGTGAGGGGGTGATTTGTGTTTGTGTGAGTGTGAGGGGGTGATTTGTGCATGTGTGTGTGTGTGAGGGGGTGATGTGTGTGTCTGTGTAAGGAGGTGATGTGTGTGTGTGAGAGGGTGATGTATGTGTGTGTGTGTGTAAGGGAGGGGGTGATGTGTGTGTATATGTGTGTGAGTGTGAGAGGGTGATTTGTGCATGTGTGTGTGAGGGGGTGATGTGTGTGTGAGGGGGTGATGTGTGTGTGTGTGTGTGAGGGGGTGATGTGTGTGTGAGGGGGTGATGTGTGTGTGTGTGTGAGGGGGTGATGTGTGTGTGAGGGGGTGATGTGTGTGTGTGTGTGAGGGGGTGATGTGTGTGTGCGTGTGTGAGGGGATGATGTGTGTGTCTGTGTAAGGAGGTGATGTGTGTGTGTGTGTGTGAGGGGGTGATGTGTGTGTGAGGGGGTGATGTGTGTGTGTGTGAGAGGGGGTGATGTGTGTGTGTGTGAGAGGGGGTGATGTGTGTGTGTGTGAGGGGGTGATGTGTGTGTGTGTGTGAGGGGGTGATGTGTGTGTGTGTGTGTGTGTGTGTGTGTGTGTGTGTGTGTGTGAGGGGGTGATGTGTGTGTGAGTGTGTGTGAGGGGGTGATGTGTGTGTGTGTGAGTGTGTGTGAGGCGGTGATGTGTGTGAGTGTGTGTGTGTGAGGGGGTGATGTGTGTGAGTGTGTGTGTGTGAGGGGGTGATGTGTGTGTGTGTGTGAGGGGGTGATGTGTGTGTGTGAGTGTGTGTGAGTGGGTGATGTGTGTGAGTGTGTGTGAGGGGGTGATGTGTGTGTGTGAGTGTGTGTAAGTGGGTGATGTGTGTGAGTGTGTGTGAGGGGGTGATGTGTGTGTGTGAGGGGGTGATGTGTGTGTGTGAGTGTGTGTAAGTGGGTGATGTGTGTGAGTGTGTGTGAGGGGGTGATGTGTGTGTGTGAGGGGGTGATGTGTGTGAGTGTGTGTGAGGGGGTGATGTGTGTGTGTGTGTGTGTGTGAGTGTGTGTGAGTGGGTGATGTGTGTGTGAGTGTGTGATGTGTGTGTGTGTGTGAGTGTGTGTGTGAGGGGGTGATGTGTGTGTGTGTGTGAGTGTGTGTGTGAGGGGGTGATGTGTGTGTGTGTGTGAGTGTGTGTGTGAGGGGGTGATGTGTGTGTGAGTGTGTGTGTGAGGGGGTGATGTGAGTGTGTGAGTGTGTGTGAGGGGGTGATGTGTGTGTGTGTGTGATGTGTGTGTGTGTGTGTGTGAGTGTGTGAGTGGGTGATGTGTGTGTGGTGTGTGTGTGTGTGAGGGTGATGTGTGTGTGGTGTGTGTGTGTGTGAGGGGGTGGTGTGAGTGTGTGAGTGTGTGTGAGGGGGTGATGTGTGTGTGTGTGTGATGTGTGTGTGTGTGTGTGTGAGTGTGTGAGGGGGTGATGTGTGTGTGGTGTGTGTGTGTGTGTGAGGGGGTGATGTGTGTGTGGTGTGTGTGTGTGTGAGGGGTGGTGTGAGTGTGTGAGTGTGTGTGAGGGGGTGATGTGTGTGTGTGTGTGAGGTGTGTGTGTGTGAGTGTGTGAGTGTGTGTGAGTGTGAGTGTGTGAGGGGGTGATGTGAGTGTGAGTGTGTGAGGGGGTGATGTGTGTGTGTGTGTGAGTGTGTGTGTGAGGGGGTGATGTGTGTGTGTGTGTGAGTGAGTGTGTGAGGGGGTGATGTGTGTGTGTGTGTGTGTGTGTGGAGGGAGTGAGTGGGGAATAAACAGAGGGTTTGTGCTTTAAAGGGGAGGAAAAAAAAGAGTCATTTTTCACTCCCCCCAAAAGATGGCAGTCAAAGATGACAAAACACAATAACCGTCTGCTATCTCTTTCTTTCTTTCTTTCTCTCTGTCATTCCCCACAAAAGTTATTTTATTTTCCAACAACGACTACAAAAAAAAGAGCGACGTGAAGTAGGATCGAGGAGCGCATTCTCCCGGGGATTCGAACCTCATTCGCAAACTCCCCCCCACTCCCTACTCCCCCCACTCCCCCCTACGCCCACAGTCGCTTAACAGTAAGAAGAGAGAAAAGGCTTAACAGCGTTTTAAATCGAGAGAGAGAGAGAGAAAAAAAAACTGCCTTTTAAAATGGGGCAGAAATTTGGAAGAATCCTTGAGTGAAAGTGATCTGAAGTGACTCAGGAAGCAGCACATTTGTAAGAGAAAAAAACAAACCAACCTCCCTGAAATTAAAACTTGTTTGCAAAATTGCAACCCCTCCCTCCACCCCCCCAAAAAAAATAAAGTGGTAAAAAAGGAACCTGCATTGCATTGCATAAATCTGGAAGCAAAAACCTCAAAATACTAATATGTCAAACATATATCAGTTGTTTCCCTCCTCCCCCCAACTAAAAGTTATTTGCAAATTGCAACCCCTCCCTCCCCCCCCCCCCAAAAAAAATAAAGTGATAAAAAAGGAACCTGCATTGCATCAACTTAAATATGTTAGCAAAAACCTCAAAATACTAATATGTCAAACATGTATTAGTTGTTTCCCTCCTCCCCCCCCAACTAAAAGTTGTTTGCAAATTGCAACCCCTCCCTCCCCCCCCCCAAAAAAAAATAAAGTGGTAAAAAAGGAACCTGCATTGCATCAACTTAAATATATTAGCAAAAACCTCAAAATACTAATATGTCAAATATATATTAGTTGTTTCCCTTCTCCCCCCCAACTAAAAGTTGTTTGCAAATTGCAACCCCTCCCCCCCCCCCCAAAAAAAAATAAAGTGGTAAAAAAGGAACCTGCATTGCATCAACTTAAATCTGGAAGCAAAAACCTCAAAATACTAATATGTCAAATATATATTAGTTGTTTCCCTCCTCCCCCCCAACTAAAAGTTGTTTGCAAATTACAACCCCTCCCTCCCCCCCAAAAAAAAAAATAAAGTGGTAAAAAAGGAACCTGCATTGCATCAACTTAAATATGTGAGCAAAAACCTCAAAATACTAATATGTCAAATATATATTAGTTGTTTCCCTCCTCCCCCCCAACTAAAAGTTATTTGCAAATTGCAACCCCTCCCTCCCCCCCCCTCCAAAAAAAATAAAGTGGTAAAAAAGGAACCTGCATTGCATCAACTTAAATATGTGAGCAAAAACCTCAAAATACTAATATGTCAAACATGTATTAGTTGTTTCCCTCCTCCCCCCCAACTAAAAGTTATTTGCAAATTGCACCCCATCCCCTAAAGTGGTAAGAAAAAAAAAGAGGGGGGGGGCTGCATAGTGTATACACCAAGAGGTAAATGTTTTTTCCCCCCCAGGAGTGAGTGTGGGTGACAAACACCACATGAATGACTAAGTGGATGGCAATTGCTTGTGTGATTTTTTGGGATGTGCTGTTGGAGTAACTAGGAAACGCCACACACTATCCCAACTCCCCACACACACTTAATGTCCTGCCTTTTTAGAAAGTGCATTAAGGCGTGAGAGAGAGAGAGAGAGAGAGGGGGGGAGAGAGGGGGGGGGGGAGGAGAGGAGGGAGGGAGAGAGGGGAACTAATCTTTTGTATTTAAATGTTTGCCACAATTTTTTTTATCTAAATGAATTTTAATGAAGGAATCTCTCCCCCCCCCCCTCCCACCCAATTGAGTATTCGTGTTGGGTATTTCTGGTAGTCTGTTTATGTATATATATCTATATCTATATATGTGTGTGTGTGAGATCAAAACTTTTTAAAAACTTTTTTTAAAAAGGCAAACTTTTTCTTGGATGTGTCTTTTAAAATAAGGGAGTCTTCGACTTCAGAAATGCTCTGAGCTGCGTTTAAAGAGAATATGTGTTTTAAAAAAATATATAGAAATAACTCTAAAGTGCTCAAAAAGCCAAGCCAGTAAAGTAAGAATCTAGGGGTGGGGGGGACACTGAAATAAGTGTCTGTTTTTATCAGTTTTTTTTATTAAGTGTCACTTGCTGGATACGATTTTGGTTTGTTTTGAGGCTGGAGGAGAGGTAAATGAATGAAAATCGTTTGCATTCCCACCCTCTACACACACACTCACTCATTCACTCACTCACTCATTCAGTGACCTTTGATTTAACACGGTAAACACATTAAACAGTCAAGATATAAGGCAAGGGGAATAGAGTTTCTGCATCTCAGTGGTTTTTTTTGCAATGATTTGCAATGTGGGCAAAATTATTTCTTGTGTTGTTTTTGCACTCACCCCCCCCCCCCCCCCACACCAAAAAAAGATTGCAAGATAAAGAATTATCTCTTATTAGGAGCCAGAAGTGCTTACCATTCAGAGCCACACCATGCAATGCACACAAACAGTTGCAGAGACTTTTCCCCCAACCCATCACCCCACCCTCACCACTTCTCCCCCCCCCCACCCCAAAACCCTTCCCCACCCTCTCCAAACCCTGCGATCTAACACCCAAGCACTGCACACCCCGTTTCTTAACAGAACACATTCACAGAAACACACACAGACATCACACATCTCTCACAGTCGTTGCAAAAGCGTCTGTCTGATCCCATAAATTCAGGGGAAAACTTCTTTTTAGCAGTTCTGAGCAAAGGATGCGGTGGGGGGGGGGGGGGGGGGGGGAGCTAGGGGGTGAATAATGATGATTTAAAGAAAATGATTCTTGCATTGATATAGCGCCTTATCACATGATTGAGATGCCTCAGTGCGCTTCACAGAATATACTGTAAAGTGAATTGACCGTACATTTTGCGGGCGAAATACAACAGCCAATTGCGCACAACAGTGACCCACAAATAGTCGTGGATTAAGTGACTAAATTATTAAATGAATTCCTTTTTTGGAAAGCGATCAACAATCGACCAACAACCGGGTTCCTACTTACTGCAGGTAAACAGAGGCGTGTGGAGTAAGGAAACTTGCCTAAGGTTTCGCCCTGTCCGGGAGTTGAACCAATACGCTGCAGGATTCCACTAATAATCCTTGCATTTGATATAGCACCTTATCACGTCGTAGAGACGTCTCAACCCCACCCCCCCCCCCCAAAAAAAAAGGCCCTCAAAGAAAGAGAGAAAACGAAACGCATTTTTCGCAACGAGTGAAATCAGCATGACAAAAATAAGTTTTTTTATTTTTATAATTCAGATCTCATTACCGCACACAGTTATAAGGGGGTGGGGGGGGGGGGTTGGATGGGGGAGGGAGGGGTGTTCGGGGAAGGGGAGTGGGGAGGAGAGGGGAAAGGGTGGAAGGCATTAACCTAATACAATCCAACTCTCGTTATTTTTTTACAATCCAAACCGCTTTTTTTTTATCAGAACTCTCTAAATCTCTGTGTGCGATTAATAATGATTAGCTCCGTGTGTTTTTTTTTAAATTTTTTTAGATAGAAAAAAAATCGCTATCCACAAGCATCTGTTTTTATAATCACAAGAAAAGGCGTTATTAAACTCATCGCATTTTAGTAAATGGTATGCATGCCAACTCATTATCGACCCCGCTACTTTTACAAAAAAAATTGCAATAATACATTTCATTATTTCCAGTCCTTTTTTTTTGTTGCGACAAAAAAAAACTTATTTATTTACAACGTGTACATAAAACGCTCCATGATCGGATCACAGGGTGGTTTTCTGCGGGGGATGGGGGGGAGAAAGAGAGAGAGAGAGAGAGATATATGTGGGGGTGGGGTGGGGGAGATAACACACACGCACACACGCGCACATACACGCAAACGCACATGTTGGTGGGGAAGTCATATTAAAGAAAATATGAATGGTGTAAACATGGGCATAAAAGAGGAAAAAAAAGTCTTAGATGTTGAAATGCATCAGAGAAATGTGATAATAATAATCCTTGCATTTGAGACGTCTCAAAAGTGCTTCACAGCATAAATTGTAAAGGGAATTGACTGTGTATTTGTGGGCGAAACGCGGCAGCAAATTGTGGACAGCAGTGTCCCACAAACAGTCGTGGATTACTTATTTCTTTGTTTTGGAGGAATTATTACCTCAATAATTGTTATTATTATTGATGAGTGATCAGTGTTGTGCAAGGGGAAATGTTCTGCTTTGATGTGATGTGACATTTTTTTTCTAGGTCTAAAAAAAAGTCTCCTTGAGTATTTGGGTATTTCTGAATCTAAAACTTCCCTGCGACTGGTCGGGTTTCCTTAAAAACACTGGGCCCCGCAAACTAATCTTTGTTGATGGCTGCGCTGGCTGCATTCTTTCTCATCCTTGCTGATTTACATCTGTTCAGGCCAATTCAAAATATGGTGAGTAAATGAATTAGACATGTAAATTCGAGCCCTAGGCTAGGAGAGCAGGCGATGACTGACTTGAGATTGTGAGCATACTATAGTCTTCTGCCTGACTAGCTAATATTCTCTTTTTATATTTTTATATATATATAAAAATCCTGATAAGTTTTCAGTCATTTGTAGATTAGATTTTAATAATATTCCTTGCATTTGATATAGCGCCTTATCACGTTGTTGAGAAGTCTCAAAGCACTTCACAGAATATACTGTAAAGTGAATTGACTGCATATTTTGTGGATAAAACGTGGCAGCCAATTGTGCACATCAGTGTCCCACAAGCAGTTGTGGATTAAGTGACCAATTTTTTTTGAGGGATTATTACCCCCGGAAAGCAATCCGCCAATCGACTAACAACCAGATTCCTACTTACTGCTAGGTAAACAGAGGCGTGTGGAGCAAGGAAACTTCCCTAAGCTTTCGCCCTGCCAGGGAATCGATCTTGGGTCCTCTCGGTTGCAAGGCGAGTGCTCTAACCACTACGCTACAGGACTCCACATTTTGTACTTTGTAAGAGACATAAAAAGGAGACTTTTTGTTAGGAGCATGAAAGGACTATGGAGACAGCATACATAGTGTGGACATATGTTCACATTAGTTTTGTCTTTTAAACCTATAAGAAACAAGATATTTTTCAGGGCGAACGAAGTACCATGTTATAATTGGAGCAGTTCTTTATCTCTCTCTCTCTCTCTTATATGTCTGTTCTACGTGATTCTTCAATAGCATTTTAATGTGGTTTCCTGTCCCCCACCCACCCACACACCCGCCCACCTGCACACACACACACACACACACTCCCAAAGAGCTGGTGGGTTCTTGAAAACGTAGCTTTTCTCATTTTCAGATCCCAGCCACAAGTTTCCGAAATTGGTCCACGGTTGATTTTGAAGGTTAGAGAGCTTTTGCCGCCGTTTCCCCCGATCAGTGTCCGAGACATACATCACCCACTGTGGATAATCAGTTGTTTTCGTTTTGTTCATTGGGTTGTTGTCTCATTTCGGTTTTCTCCCCACTAACACCCCTCTCCCCTCCCAGCAACCCCCCCACCCCCCCTTCCCCACCGCAGCCGCTCAATCAACTACTGAGCGTGGATGTCCATAACTTGTCCTCCCATCGTGGGGTCTCCTGGGTTAAGCATTGTGGGGCTAGATGCTGACATCGGCATTCCAGGGTGGGATGGTGGTCCTCCATGCATCATCATCGCTGGGTGGTGGGGGTGTCCAGGAATGTAGGAATGCATGGGAGGTCCGTGCCTTAGCTGGGCAGGGTGTGGCGGCATCTGGGGAGGGGTGTAGTTTGGCTGTCCCATGCTCATACCCATCGGACCACCCTGCGATACGTAGTCTCCTGGCATCCCCTGCAGTCCTGTGTGAGGGAGGGAGGGAGGGAGAGAAAACGACACACACGTGAAATTCTTTAGTAAGTGCAATCTGATTCTCTTTTAGCACAACAACAACAAAATTTGGAGTCCCGTAGCCTAGTGGTTAGCGCACTCGCCTCGCAAGCGAGAGGATCCGGGTTCGATTCCCAGGCAGGGCGAAACCATAGGCAAGTTTCCTTACTCCCATACACATCTGTTTACCTAGCAGTAAGTAGGAACTCAATTGTTTGTCGATTGGCGGATCGCTTTCCGAGCGTAATAATCCCTCNAAAAAAGAATAATTTTGGTCACTCAATCCACGAATGTGGGACACTCTGGGAATCCATGTTTGTGGACACTGCTGTGAGCAATTGGCTGCTGCGTTTCGCCCACAAAATACGCAGTCAATCCACTTTACAACACATTTGTAAAGTGCTTTGAAATGTCTCAATGACGTAATGAGGCGCTATACCAAACGCAAGTTTTATTTATCATTAAAATTACATTTATATAGTGCATTTCACAACGGAAGAAGGTCCACAGGTGCCGATGAAATGTTGCCCGCAATCTGATTTAAATTTGCACCTTCAACAGAGGCCAGGCTCGTGAGGAAAACACAGGACTGAGCGCATAAGAAAAAAATGCTCATCCAAAACTTCCGGATGTTTATCGTATCACCACGTGGTGCGACCTTGCAAAGATTAATCCATTCGGTAGAATAAATTGAAGTTCACACACATTACGGTGTTAAATAATAATAATAATAATAATAATAATAATCCTTGCATTTGATATAGCGCTTTTCACGTCGGGAGGATGTCCCAAAGCGCTTCACAGAACACACTGTAAAGTGAATTGACTGTATATTTGTGGGCGAACGAGGCAGCCAATTGCGCACAGCAATGTCCCACAAACAGTCGTAGATTGAAAATGACCAATTTATTATTATTTTTTGTTTTGGAGGGATTATTATTAGGCGTGTGGAGTAAGGAAACTTGCCCAAGGTTTCGCCCTCTGCCTGGAAGTGAACTCAGGTCTCTCGCTTGCAAAGCGAGTGCTCTAACCACTGAGCCACAGGACTCCACGAATGGCCATTTTTCTCACACTCCCTCTCTACCCCACACACCACCCCCGCAAAAAAATGGCCATAATGGCCATAATCATAATAATCTTTGCATTCGATGTAGCTCTGCTCATGTCAGGAGGATGTGTCAAAGTGCTTCACGGGACTCGCTTTAAGTGCAGAGACTGTATTTTTCTGGGCTAACACAGCAGCCAATTTGCCATGACAACGTCCCGCCCGCAAAACAGCCATGAAGTGAGAGGCCAATTTTGTTCCTCTCTCTCTCTCTGGGGGATTGTTGGCCAGGACACTGGGATAAGAAACTCCTTTCCCTTTTCGAACAGCGCAGCAGATTTTTTAACGTCCGCCTGAACAGTGCAGAGGACCTCGGTCTTAACATCTCAGCCGAAGGACGGCACCTCCACAAATGCAACTGAAGCCTCCTCCCCACCATTCACCCCAGCACTGCACTGGAACATTAGCCCCAGACTGTGAGGGTCCATGGTTATTCCAGGCTTGAAAAGAAGCACGACGTGATTTCAATTGTACCCTCGCACACAAGAAAATCTTCTGAGGAAGTGTTGGGGGGGAGAGGGGAGGCGCGACAAGAAACAGAAAACATCCTAGTAGTTGTTTTTTTTTGGGGGGGTGGTGTGTGGGGTAGAGAGGGAGTGTGAGAAAGAGAGAGAGAGAGAGAGAGGTCAGAGCAACTGAAAGGAATCTTTAACTTTAATCAGCAATCATTTTTATTGCTGAAAAAAATCTTTGGGCCACAAAAAGGGAGATTTGTGGCCTTGAAGAAAGGTTAACAAACCTTTGCTTTTTAATTGGAGCGTGTGTGTTTTTTTTAAACAAAGGTTCTTCCGAGGGTGGTTGAGCGCGTGTATGCGTGCGTGCATGTGTGTGTGGAGGGGCGGGCGGCGGGGGGGGGGTTGGGGGGGGGGGGGGGAGAGAGGTGGGGATCACTAAAGGTGCTCGCTAAAAACCGTACCTGCAAGCTCATCTGGGCGAATGGAAGGGGAAATCAATGGCGTTCATTAATTAAATCTTTCTCTGTGATCGTCAACGTTTTGGAGGGGAAAAAAGGCAGGATTTTGAATCCCGGCCACCCTTGGCTGAGCTTGGATGGAAACTCAAAGAGAAAATTGGGCCTAAAACAAAGGACCTCCTGCTTTTTTTAGTGGGGCTCCGTCTTCTGCTTGGGTTGCCACGGTTGATGGGAAGTGGCAGGTGTATTGTTTCTAAGAGCTATAAGCTCCATAATCGTCAGGGGTGGAAAGCAAAGCGTTCTTCCTAAGTAGGTTCAATTGGCTTTAGTTCTGAGTAATGTTGCTCTGTGACTGACACAAACACCTTGTTTCAGGTCTCAGAGCTGAGCGGCAAACTGCTGTTTAATCTAGCCTAAAGGAACAATTTTCAACTAATGAAAATTGCTTATAAAATATACTGTACCCACAGCTCCGTAATCAAATAAGGCGATAATATTTTTGTAATAACCTATTAATTTAATTGGTCATGAAGCATATAATACATCATTTAAATTTAATTGACCTAGAAACTAAGAAACAATATTTAAATTAGCCAAGCTAGAAATTTCTGTGGTTAGGTAATAAGGCTGTTACAATTCTCTGCTCTGCTCAATGGGTTTTCTCTCTCTCTCTCTCTCTCTCTCGTATCTCTCTCTCTCAGCCTCACAACTAATTGTCAAACCAATCTTTGATTCCACACAGAGCACATGTCTTGAACCATGCTTTAGCCTTGCTACGTTTTGAAATGACATATTAGAGACAATACGAGGCAGAGAGAGTGCTTTCACTTCACACAACATCACAAAAGGAAACTCAATTACTGATAATCTTTAAAAGATCCGTTTTAAAGGTGAAGAAGGGATGGTGGGTCAGGGGGAATGGCGGGTGGAGGAGGTGATGGAGAAAGGGAGGTGATGGAGGGAGTGAAGTGAAAGAGACGGCCCCTATTTTTTTGGTTGATGTGGTCTTGTGTTTGCAGGGGGGGTGGATATGTGAGTGCTCTGTGAAAACTAGAGGGGCAGAGAGAGAGAGAAAGAAAGAGAAGAGGAGAGGCATCAAGAAAGAGAGAGAGAGTGAGGGAAAAGGTTAGTTTAATTAAAAAAAGAGAGTAGAATAACACTAATTTATCAAGGGCAAGGACAGGAGAATGGAACAGTCTTATAAGGGTTCACGTCACCGGGCTCCAACTATTCAGGATCGCATTAATGATCTCTATTTTCGTATCCTCCAAAAGTCAACTCCATCCGTCACACTGCAAGTGACGGTTTACTTAATTTGGACGTACGCAATTAGTCTGGGTTTTAAAACTCCATGACTCTGCCTGACTTTTTTCGCCGTTTCGCCTGGGCGATTACACCCACCCCCCCCTCCGCCCCCCTGCCCCCACCTTCTGTTTTAATGGCTGTTTTATTTTTTTAAGTATAAAAAAAATTCTCCCTCCGCCACTCCCCCCCCCCCGCCCCCCCCATCCCTCGCTCTCATTCCTCGCCACCCAACGAGCACGAGCAGAAACAAAAATGAATCGGTTAGAATGATTCAAAAAAACATGTCTTCACCACGGACAGGCAGAAGAGATATTGAGAAATTAATAAATAAATTGTGTCTCGATTCAAATTATACCCAATGCTGCTTCTGTTTCTTCAATCCTCCCCCCACCAGTGCATTCTTCTCCCCCCACCCCCCCTCCCGTCGCCCCATTCCACCCCGTAATCTGTCCTCGAAGCAATGCTGGATCATTCCCGGTATCTCGCAGGTTAGTGTATAAATGTAATTCATGCATCAACTGTGGTCAGACACATTTATGACACTTTAGGGACATACTCTTTCCTCTCTTGGCACTCCTGCAGACTGCTTACATTTTGCCAATCAGTCTGTTGCTATAGCGATGCACAATCTCCACCCCCCGCGCCCCCCACCCCTCACTCACTCACTCACTCACTCATGCCTCTGCCCATCCTCCCTCCCAATCCTCCTCTCTCCATCCCTCATTCCCTCCAGCCTCACTCACTCCCCCACCGGGCTGTTTCTTGTTTTCTCTTTTGTCATGTTGCCAGCCCCTCACACCGCTGTGTTTCAACGCAGTTCCAGATAACAGTGTCAGGCAAAGCATTTCCTTGTAGATTGTTTAATAGTTCCCACCACCACCCTTCAAATCACTGACGAAAGGTGCAAACATTCAGGAGTTGAGGGGGAGGAGGGAGTACTGTGGGCGTGCAAGGCGAAGGGAGAGGGAGGTGGTGGGAGGCACTGAGTGAGAGAGACAGAGCGAGAGAGAAAGAGACAGAGAGGGAGGGGGAGAAAGGAAAAAGAGAAGGGGAAAGAAAGACGAGAGAAACCCAAGTATATATATATATATTTCCTTTTTTTTGTTCTTTCACGAGTGAACAAAGCATGAAGCTATGGGCTGGAAGAAACAACAACCATAAAAAATTAAAGCAAAGAAAAATGGATGAAGGTTTTATATATTTATATATATTAAAAAATTGCTCTTGGAATAAGACTTGTGTTAAAAAAAACACAATGACCCCATTTTTTTTTGGTACTTACTTCCCCCTTTGCTCTGTGCTTGGTTAACTAGGTGAAGGTTACATGTAGTGCCATTGCCCTTCCATGCCTATATTCATGCCCATTCCACTCATAGGTCCTAGAAAGGAGATAAAAATCCAAGAAAGATGCCAGAAAATGAGCAGAGTCAAAACAAAGACAGCGTTCCTCCCAAAAAAAACAGAAAAAAGAAAAAAAAAACAGAAAAAAAAGACCCTTTGCTTAAAACATCAGGGTCAAAGAGGGGGTTATGGTTCCTCCACATTTTAGAGCAAAACCATCTTTCCTTCTCCTTCCCCTCGTTTCCCCCTCTCTTTTCATTATCAGGTACACAGAAGACAGGCAAGGCAAGGCAAGGCGAGAGATGAGGAGGGAAAGACAGTTCTGCTGACTTGAGCACACTCGGATGTTGTGTGTGGGTGAAGATGTGACGCTGGGTGATGGGGGAAAGGAATTGGAGTGAAAGGTGGTGGGGTGGAAGGGGAGGAGCAGAGGAGGAGGAGGAGGAGGAGGAGAGTGGGTGGGGGTAGGGGCTAGATGATGAACCGTAAATCTTACCAGGCGGTCGGATTCCCATATGCTGTTGACTATCCATCACAAAACCTCCCATCGGCTGACCATCGGGATTGTAGGGGGCACCTTGGCTCACTGAGGGATTAACAAGAAGCCTGGATGTAATTGTCTGTATGTCTCCAATGCTCAGACCTGCTTCAGTCTCTGGAACCCATTGCCGTGGAGATTCCATAACACAAAGCATATGACTGAGAGAGTTTGACAGACCCATTGCAGACTACCACGCACACTGTACTGCCCTATTCCTGTCTCCGTCGCTCTCCCTTCCAAGCACACGATATAGCAGTTAACAACTACCTTTGCATTGTTGAGACGTCTCAAAGCGCATTACACAATATACTGTAAAGGGAATTTACTGTACATTTCGTGGGAAAAACGCGGCAGTCAATTGCGCACATCAGTGTCCCACAAGCAGTTGTGGATTAAGTGACCAATTTTTTGGGGAGGGATTATTACCCACAGAAAGCAATCCGCCAATTGACTAACAAATGGGTTCCTACTTACTGCTAGGTAAACAGGCGTGTGGAGTAAGGAAACTTGCCTAAGATTTTGCCTTGTCTGATAATCGAAACCGGGTCCTCTCGCTTACGAGACGAATGCGCTAACCATTACGCTATGGGACTCCATGTAAGAGAGCGTTGCAATGAACGTTCACTGACAAACGTATCTGACAACCTTAACTAACAGTGGAGAGGTCTGGTCCGAGAAGCCAAATGGTTTGCGTTCAAGTTAACAGCAGATGTTCACATCCCTGTGGTAACTTTCCACTATAATCTGATCATGAAACATGCATGGAGTTTCGGAAAAAAATCTTGTTTGATGCAATTTATGTTCTCCCGCTAGAGCCAATTCCTTCAGTCTTGGTCTTGTTAATAGATAATATGGTATTCTGTTAACCTTATGAGAACAAAGCAAAGTGGAGGAGTGGGCGAGGAGCTGGGAACTTGAATAAAATCAGTCCCTTCAAATTAGATCATTTGTTCTGACTTTTATGACTGTATAACTAGAGAGAGTGTTACAGTGTTTGGATTACATGGGCTTCACTGAAGGTTGTGGGGATCTTTTCTCCCCAGTTGGGAAATTCAGCCCTGTGAGCTTCCAATGGAAGCTCCCATTCCTTTTAAACAGTAATAATAATATAATAATCCTTGTATTTGACATAGTGCCTTGTCATGTCATTGAGTCGCCTCAAAGAGCTTCACACAATATTTTGTAAAGTGGTTTGACTGTATTTTGTGGGCGAAACGTGGCAATGAATTGTGCACAGCAGTGTCCCATAGACTGTCGTGGACTGAGCGACCAACTTATTTATTTAATTTTGAAGGAATAATTACCCCCGGAAAGCGATCCGCTGATCGACTAACAATCGGATTCCTACTTGATGCTAGGTAAACAGGGGCATGTGGAGTAAGGAAACTTGCCCAAGGTTTTGCCCTGTTGGGAATCAAACCTGGGTCCTCTCGGTAGCGAGGCGAGTGTTCTAACCTCTACGCTACAGGACTTCACGACTAATAATAATAAGACTAAGAAGATGAATAATCCTTGCAATTTGATCGAGTACCCAACCACGTCATCGAGACGCCCACTGAGCTTCATGGGATGCACTGTTATAAAGCGTGGCCACTGTGTATTTTTTCGGACGGCCGATTTGTGCTCAGCCACGACCCGCAAACAGCCATGAAGCAAGTGACCAAATTTATGTGAGCAATTGCTGGCTAACGCACTGGGAGAAACTCCCTTCTCTTTCCGAACGTTCTGTCCAGGCGGTATATCTAACATCCGCCTGGAGAGAACAGACGGGACCTCAATTAAACCTCTCCATCCGAAGGACAGCGGCGCCTCCCACAATTCGGTGGAGAGGCAATAACCACCCCGCAGCACTGCATTGGAGTGTCAGAATAGACTATGTGAGCTCCAAGGTCCCGATGTGGGGGCGTGAACGCTCAACCTTCTGACTCAAGAGGTGAAAGTGCTACTGACTGACCGAGCCAGGCCGACTCACAAAACTGACAGTTCCTTTTTCCTGACCCATTGGGTCCTTTTGAGATCTGTTCTGTGTCTCAGCACAAGCGAGGCAGCTCTTCAGCAATCAGCAAGGCGTTTGAGAAATCGCAGGGAAGCTTGCTAACTGCTGTGCGCAATTGGCCGCTGCGTTTCGCCCACAAAATATACAGTCAATCTGTTCTATGCTATATCCTGTGAAGCGCTTTGAGACGTCTCAACAACGTTATCAGGCGCTATATCAAATGCAAGGATTATTATTATTATTAACTGCCCAAACGGTGTAATGTGCAGCACAACAGCCCTTAATAAGGGCAGGAACCAGCATTTGATACAACAGCAAATAGCACATTCCAACCCCCTGAAACTCCTGCAAGTGCTAAGTGCATGCCGTTCTTTACACCGGAGCTCGAAGCTATATTTTGCCCTACTTTGGACCCAGGTCAAAGTTGCACTATTGACCCTTTGGAACATGGAGGGGAAGCAAACTAGCCTGACTTCCTGCCCTTGACCATTATCCATTGACCCCCTCCCCCGCCCTGGAAAGTGCATGTTTGTGGACTTCGAGGACAGACTCTCGCTTGACTCCAACGCTAGACTGGCTCAGTTCATAGTGTCTCACTTCCAGTCAGAAGGTTTGTGGGTTTAAGACCCCATGTCTGCATTTTGAACTCACTGACCAGGCTGCTGCTCCAGTGCAGTGCTGGGGGAGGGCGAGGGCCTGGGTGGGAAGCGCTGAATTGTTGGAGGTGCCGTCCTTCGAATGAGATGTAAACCGAGGTCTCGGTCTCTGTCTATTCAGGTGGGCATTAAAGATCCCACGACACTTTTCACCCTGGCCAACAATCCCCCGGATTAAGATTGGTCATTCACTGCTGCATTTGCCTACAAAATACACTGTCACTATCCTCAACAGTAAATTCTTCGAAACAGTTTGAAGACGTGATAAGGCGCTATATCAAATGCAAGGATTATTACTAAAGATAAGAGTCAATTAATTACCCTGCCAACGTTCAATGCCTTGGCTAACATATGAGGATCATATATACTCCAGCGAGGGTGAATGAGCCAAGGAGTTTAGCAGAGAAGAGGGGAGCAGAATAGGGAGAAGAAGAAAAAAGAAGGCAAATTTGCATTTATCTCCATGACATGGAACACCAGTGATAGGAAATCGCATCCTAGGATAAACATTATAATAATAATAATCCTTGATTTGCTATAAAAATAATATATAATAATCCTTGCAATTGATATAGCGCCTTATCACATCTTCGAGACGTCTCAAAGCGCTTCACAGGATATACTGTGGGCGAAATATGGCAGCCAATTGCACACAGCAGTGTCCCACAAACAGATTTTTTGGGGTTTTGAAGGGATTATTACCCGGGAAAAGCGATCCGCCAATCGACTAACAACCAGGCTCCTACTTACTGCTAGGTAAACAGAGGCGTGTGGAGTAAGGACCGGGTGGCTGCACAGCTGCTGAAAATGGGTTACACATGTCTTTAAGATCTAAGTATTTAGCGATTAAATACCTTATTACCCTTATTACCCAGTGCAGACTGCTGGCTAATACCAAGCAAAGTCTGTCACCCTGGCTCATGTACTGCAGGTCTGCAAATCCCACAGACCAGACGAGACGTTTGCACTTCATTGCGCTTTCCCGTTCGTGGCGCTATCGCTCAGAGCCGCAGATACTTTCCGAAAATGTAAGCCATTTAACAGGAGGGCTCCTGTGCGGCAACAAAGCAAGCCATTCAGGTGGTGAAGTTTGCAGAGCGGACTGCATATCAAAGTAACGGGAATGTGGCAACGTCTGCAGTTTAAAATGGTTGTGCCCGTGCTCAAAAGCCAATGGAGATTTGCCAATTTCCCCCTTAAACCTCCACCCTCCCCAAATTTTAGCAAATTTTCCTTCCAGCCCAAATATTTTGACACGACTGCAACTTGTTTTTGCCCACAGGTGGCTGGGACTTAAGGCGAAAAAGGGGCATTTTCGCCTTAAAGGGGAGATGAGCTGCAGATAGATGGCTGCCTCTTCCCCGCCCCTCCCTCACCGCACAGGCTCCGTGCCAACCTAAAGACGGCCGCCCCCCAACCCAGTGACCTCTGCATCAAATAATAATAATCCTTGCATCTGATATAGTGCCACATCACGTTGTTGAGGAACCTCCAAGCGCTTCGCAGAACATACTATAAATTGAATTGACTGTGTATTTTGTGGGCGAAACGCAGCAGACAATTGCGGACGGCAGCGTCCCACAAACAGTCATGGATTGAGTGACCACATTTTCTTTTTAAAGCATCATTACCCCCGGAAAGCGATCCGGCAATCGAAAAACAACTGGTTTCCTACTTACTGCTTGGTAAACAGAGGCGTGTGGAAATCTTAAAAATGTGAAGGTAAATCTTCCTGCCTGTTTGTCAGAGTTGGAAGTGATTGGAGGAATGATAGCATTACTATTCCTCGCTGCCTCTGTCCTCTCCTGTTCCCGTGTCAATGTCTGGCTCCAGGCCACTGGCTGCTCATTAGAATAGAATTTAAATACAAATTTCTTGAAGCACAGGGCTCCCAATGGGACAATATCGATTTAGTGAATGGACGCAAGTCAGGCTCCACTGTGAGTTGACTTTATGCCAATTCATGTGTCACAAAGCGGGAAGCTTTTTGGCCTGAAACAGTGGCCACTAAAGTCACAAATTTCAGCCTTTTCCACTGAGAAACTGGCAGTGCTATGCAGACAAAAACGTGTTTTTTCCCCCTTCTCTCTTTCATTTTCACGTTCTGTCTTTTTTCCCACCCTTTTCAACAGGGTTGATTTCCCCAGTGTCAGATCACTGAGCTATGAGGAAATAATATTAACAGCAATTCTATTGATAAGACATCTTTCAAGTCGGGAGGAGGTCTCATAAGAACTTGCAAGGTTTTTAATACTAATAATAATCCGTAGATTTGATTTAGTGCCTTATCACATCAGACGTCTCAAAAGCACTTCACAGGACATACTGTAAAGTGAATTGAGTGCGTATATTTCGTGTACGAAATGCAGCAGCCAGATGCACACAGCAATTCCTATTAACAGCCATGGAGTGAGTGACCAATTTTATTTGGGGGATTGTTGGCTAGGACACTGGGAGGGAGAAACTCCCTTCTCTTTTTGAATAGAGCTGTGAGATCTTTAAAGTCCACCTGAACAGGCAGACAGGACCTCGGTTTAATGTCTCATCCAAAGGATGTCTAATGTGAAATGTAACTACTGAGGATTTGGTGGGCAAAATGTAGCCAACAGATTAAAACAATACCAGTGTCTAGTTAAAACATATTAATACTACTACTAATAATAATAACCCTTGCTTTTGATATGGTGCATTATCAAGCCTTCGAGATATCTCAAAGCGCTTATTGTGAAAGTGCAGCGGCTGTGGATCTGGTAATGTATCTGCGATTGCTAGCAAGAATATTAGCTTCAATGTTCAATGCTGACGGAGTTCTGTGTTTTAAAAGGCTTACAGAGGATTATGTGGCTAAAGGCGACACAGCACTAAGCCAACCAGGCCAGAAGGTTACAGCCTGGAGTGTGCGCACACTGGTTTGAGTCAGTTGTGTGAAATGCTTTAAGATGTCCTCCCGACGTGAAAGGCTCGACACTACAGAAAAATTATCGTTCCAATTTTTTTTGCATAGGTACAAATTGCTGCTGTGTCCGCCTGCTAAGCACACAGTAACTTCACTTTACAGCAAATTCCTGTGAAGCGCTTTGAGGCGT